>NW_026705994.1:0-338201 GCF_029867415.1 Vicia villosa | reverse complement strand
CAACCAAAGGCTTCAATCATCTTCAAATAATCCCTATGACAATATACAATGGAAATTGTATCTCAATTCAAGATCCACAGGCATCAATTTCATCAGGTCGACAATTAGGGTTTTTGACCTAATTCACTGAACAACTGACTTTTTAATCAGGACATGGTACCACAACTCAAACTATGATTCAATATCCTCTAATGCCTCAATATGATCCATTCATACCATTCATTTGATGAGGATAGCCTGTTTCATTTGAAATCTCCAGAAACGCGATTCGTCTGAAAAAGTCAACTGTACAAGATCACCATTGACTTTTGGGGAATTTTGGTCAACCATGACTTTTGAAGTTTTGAATCATCAATATATGATATGATAAGTCATTTGATCAAGGAAAATCAAGAAAATCAATCAAGAATCAAAAAGTCAAAAGTTTGACTTTCATACTTAGAAAAATTTTCTAAGTGTTTTTCATGGTTTTTTCCAAACTTTGGAAGGGAATTTCTCAAAATTTCACCTACAAACTGAAAAAAACTTCCAACATGAAAGTTGTAGATTTTGATCCAATGAACAACTTTGACACATACAAATTTTTTCCATAAGATCAACCATTTAAGAGATATGGAGCTTCAAAGTTGGCATCTTTGGAAAATTTCACTTGAAACTTCATTTTTCTCAAAGTTCATGGATCTTTTTCACCCACTTCCTTAAAGATCTTGAAGAAACTTTCAACTAAGGTTTTGAAGTGTGTAATAGGAGCTTTCCAAAATGTCTAAGAGCATGAAAAAATATGGAGTGTAGCTATGGCTTTGAATTTTGCCATTAGTGACCATTTCACTTGAAATTTCAAGTCATTTTGCCAAAGTTATGAACTATCTTACCAAATAATGCAAGTGATGACACACCAATGCAATAATTAGAAGATATTTTCTGGTTTGGGATCAGATAGGAAAGAGATAAGAAGCTTAGAGAAATAACCATGGTTAAGTCACTTTAACCATTTTGCATTAAATGGCAAGATTCCTTTCTATCTCCAAATGCCAAATCACCATTCTTTGGGCAACTTGCAAAGTTCTGAGTTCAGAACTCATGGCCTATAAATAGAGGTCATTACCTCATTCAAAATCACACCAAAACCTCACAAAGCATAGGTTTTCTCTTTCTTTCTTGAATTGCAAGTTTCATGTTTCAAAGTGAGGTAGAAATCCCAATCTCCAAATCCTTGAAGCTATGGCCAAAGTGATGATTCTAGCAAACCATAAACATCATATGGGATGTGTTTGAATCACTCATGCACCCAAAAACACCTCAAATCTCAGAATCACTACCTCACTTCCATAATTGCATAACCTAAGCCTTATCATGCCAAAATCAATTCCAGGTCATTTCTGTCCAAACTAACACTTCAAACACCATCCATATACTTCATATGAACTATCCAAACACTCATCATCAACCTGAAACATCAGAATCATCAAGCTCGATTCTCACTTGCTCCTACTGCAGATCGGGTTCCACCAACTGATCCAGATGTTTTCAATCCACTCCAAGCATCCAGACACCTTCCATATGGTCCATTGAAGCTATCCAGATCATCAAACAACTTCTGTAACACCTCTACTGCAGAATTCGATTCCCAGTTTGGCCGTTTTTGAAGGTAAGTCACTTGAACTTCAAACTCATATTTGCACGCATCATAAATGAAATATTGCTTTGCCATCATGTTTCTGCATACATATGGATCATTAACCCTCAATCAATTGCATCATAACTTGCACATACACGATTTCAGATTGAATCATAGAATTAGGGTTCTTCGTGTTCATCAGAAAATTAACCATCTTAGAGCAAAAATAAATGAAATTAAATGGTACCATCATGTTCCTGGTGAAAAATCGAGCAAGATAGGCTATTCACTTGATCAAAACAACACAGTTTTAGAGATTTTCAAATTTCAGTTGGGATTGTGTTCTTGGCGCGTTTTTTGGTTCAGAAATTTCAAATATCAATTTCAAAATATAATTAAATGAACGCGTATGTTTAACAAGCCACAAGCGTGGCTCAGTTGGTCCATGTTTTGGTCTGCAAGCGTGGGTGCGTGGGTTCAAACCCTTGTGGAGACAAAACCAATTTTTTAGCACCTATTTTCTTTCATTTTCTTCACAACTTTAACATTTAATTTAACCAATCAAATTAATTTATTTTCTCTTCATTTTTTACACACCTCTTATTTAATATACATATTTTGACAATATCAAAAAAAATCACAAAAAAAGATTTATTTAATGTGTTTTTAATTAGGTTTAAAATGATACATTTTAAGTGTTTTTAAATACTTTAAATATTGTTTTTCATTTAATTTTCAAACCTAATCACTTGTAAATACTTTTTTGATCAAACCCTAATCACTTAGGTCTTAATTAAACATTAAAACTTGTTTTAAACTTAATTAAGTTGACTTTTGTCAAATTCAAATCGTTTTAAAGCGAGCGATCGCGATTCTTTTCAAAAAAACGATAAACCATTTCTTTTTGAACTATTGATTAAACCTTTTTAATTGATCAAATGATTTTCAAAACGAAGTGGGGCCTCTCGAATATTAGAGAGTATAAGACCCACTCTTTTTTTTCCTTTTACAGTTTTTCTTTGTACAGAAAACTTTTTCAAAACAATACTTTTCAAACTGTTTTTCAAAACAATAAATCTCACATCTTTTTTTTCAAAGCCATCCACCCTGTTTTATGAAAATAAAACAGGGACCTCTCGAATATTAGAGAGTGTAAGTCCCATTTCTTTTCTTTTTGTACAGAAAACTTTTTCAAAACAAATAACTTTTCAAACAACTTTCAAACAGTTTTTCAAAAACGAAACCTCGCGTCTGTAAATAAAAACAGTCAACCATGTTTTATAAAATAAAACACGGGCCTCCACGTAGGTATAAGTCCCAAGCCCCTTTTGTACATACCCATTCCTGTACATGAAATTAGGTATTTCATTGTACACACACCGTTTTGTACATATCTCGATCAATTTGGTTTTTAACCTTAAATAACAAACCAAAAATGAAGGTTTTTCTTTAAATCTTCCCAAAAATATACCATGGGCCTCCATGTAGGTATAAGTCCCAAGCCCCTTTGTAAATACCTGTTTACATAGCTTTGAATAAACTCAAGTGGACCTCTCCTCGAGTGTGAGTCCCGAGCCCCTGTGTATACAAATGGATCATGCTTACAGGTATATTTCCTTCATAAACTCCATTATACACACACACTTTGTCATATATATATAATTGTTCATACCTGTTCATGTTTGTTCATACTTGTTCATGTTTGTTCATATATGTGATATGTGTGCTTGTTCAACTTAGTACAACACTAGGTTCCCCATAGCCTCCTATTGGGCTTCGTGCAAAGAATCTCCACTAGTTTAGGTTAGGACATAGAGTATGGTTTCCCGGTGAAATCGCTCTAAGAGCTCAGACCAACTATACCATGCCTCCCCTTGGGCTTTGTACAAACGAGTGACCCTCCCATAGCCTCCTCTTGGGCTTACAATGCAAGGACCCTGGATTGTCCCTCCCATAGCCTCCTCTTGGGCTTACAATGCAAGGACCCTTGGATAGCCTCCTCTTGGGCTTCGTACAAGGACCCACGGGCTTCTTATAAGCATCCCCAATATCCAAATCAAAATACCCTAGGAGATTAGACATTTATCATCTCTATGATAGGAGTATCTCTTCTATATCATCACAAACAATTAATTTATCAAACTTTTTGCCACAAGGCTGGCTAATCAATCAAACTTTTTGCCACAAGGCTGGCTAATCAATCAAACAGTTTTGCCACCATACTGGCTGATTAATCAAAGTTTTTGTCACAAGGCTGACTTCATTGAAACTTTTGCCACGAGGCTGGCTGATTAATCAAAACTTTTTGTCACAAAGCTGACTTCATTGAAAGTTTTTGCCACAAGGCTGGTTAAACAACAAAAACATCTTTATCATTCTAAGCACCCTAAGTGGCATGGCCCCGGGCTTATAATGAAAAGATTTTCAAACAAAATCAAACAGATGTATGTGATGATATAGATTAGATACATCGAACATTTAGATGACATTTGTCTCCTATCCTTTGCTTCCACTAGCATAAGTGGGAACTACGATTGCTCTGACTTTCTCAACATCCCTTTGAGAATACGTAGGCACAAGGTCGATCCTTGGCGAGCAAAATAAAACAAAAAAAACCATTCAAACCTTAGCACCCGTAGACCCCGAGCTACAGATGCTCTGATTCCCTCTAGGGGATATGTATGCAGAGGATCGCGATGATCTTTGCGAGCATAATCAAACAAACACCTTAGGTCCCACCTATTTCACAACAGAACCTCTCAATAACATGGAATGAAAAACAAAGCAAAGAAACCTATAGAGTACTATAGATACGTTGGGTGCTAATACCTTCCCTTCGTATAACCAACCCTCTTACCCAAGATCTCTCCCCCCACTTTTAAGGTTATTGCAACTTTTTTTCTTTTCCTCCTTTGGAAACAATAAAAAGTTTGGTCCGTACAAAAGAAAAATCATTTTTTGAGCACTCGAGCCCAAAGAAGGCATCAGGTGTCTCATCCCGAAAAAGGACAAACGATTTTTCCCCGCGACAGCGTTGAATTCACAACACGTATTTTATCATGCACTACCTATGCATTTCATGTATGACTGTTATCATCATATATAAGATACATATCTAATAGCCTATAAATAAGGTGCTTTTTTAGTTTGTTGAGAGATATTGGTTGTTGTTATTCAGTTGTAATTTGTAAATCTTAATTGAGAAAGTGAAAAGCAAAACAGTTATAACCAACTGTGTTTCTCTCTCTTCTCTCTCATCATGTTTTGAACAATTTCTTTTGTTTGTTCAAGAACTTTCTCTTTCTCTCCGATTTGCCTTGTTGAAAACAATATTTGTCAGAACAAATTGGTGCGGTGGGTGGGGACGAGATGCCATCAACAAAGTATGAGATTGAGAAATTCACGAAAGTGAATGATTCCGATTTATGGCGCTTGAAGATGCAAACTATTCTTGTCAGCAAGGTTTGTTAGAAACATTGAAAGGATAAGAAAACATGGATACTGCCCTAACGTAGAAGGAGACGAAGACGATGATCGAGAAAGCCCACAGTGCCATCCTATTGAGTCTTGGTGAAAAGGTTCTTTGGTAGGTCTTGAAGGAAAAGACGATGGCAGACGTGTGGAACAAACTTGACCGTTTGCACATGACCAAATTGGGAAGACAAGCCTTCCAATATGTTTTGATGAAGAAAAGCTCCACAATGATGCTATCAAAAAGAAGAAGAAAGAAAAAAATTGAAGACATGTTATAAATTGCAAAGCTTTGGTCAATCAAGTGTTAAGGTATATAAACTCTTAACACATACAATGTAAGTGATCAATCTTTTCATTCATGCATATAACATGTGAAATATGTTTTTGAAGTTAGGTTGATGACCTTGGTAAAAAAGACTTGCATGTTTATAATTTTTAACTTAGAAAATTTTCAAATTTTTTTAGAGTGCAATCAGTTGGAGTATTGGTACAATTGATTGTAATACCTTCTACATGCGCTAAATTTCCATTTTTCACATATGACAATCGGTTATTGCTTTTATGCAATCGATTGCCATCAATCCAGTTTTCAATTTTTTTAACATTGCCAGGTTGTGCAATCGATTGTTGTTTTAGTGCAATCGATTACACCTGTACCATAAGTGAAAAACACCTTGTTTTATTGCACCCACTCATCATCTCTTTTCATGGCAATCATTATATCTTTTCAAGAATAAAAATTCAGAATTTCTTTCAACCATTGCCATGTTTTTTAATGGTTGTTAACACTACTATAAATTAAACTCAAAGTCTCAATTTTTATTTACCTCTTTCAAACAAATTATCAAAAGCTCTCTACATAAGTTCTCCAACACAATTTTCATAGTTAGATACTTTTTTTTATCATACTTTCATATCATATTCAATAAAGTATCTTGAGCACTTAAGAGAATATTTGTTCTTGTTTTTCATACTTGAAATAGAAGAAGTTCTTTCATAGGATTTTTGTAGTACAAACTTATCTACTAAAAAATATCTTGTTGTATCAACATCTTATTTTTCCAGGATTGTTTGAAATAAGATTGTGTGAAGTGTATTGTCTTTTTTTTTCCAAGAATGTTGAAAACAAGTGTGTGCAAGGAAAGGAAGGATTATTTTTTTCTTGTAGAACAAGTTTCAAGAGGATTGTTCTTGATAACTTGGTTAGAGTCTTGTTTAGGAAGATCTAACAATAATAAAATCTCTTACATGTGGTAATGGGACTAGACGTACTCTTGGATTGTGAGGGAAACTAGGATAAATTCTCGATGTTCTTTACTTTCCGCACTTTATTGCTTTCATCGCCTAGCATAACCAGAAAAGATAGAACCAACATTCATATAAACCTAATAAAGTTTTTTTTAAGTCCTAATTCACCCCCTTCTTAGGCAAACTTCGTACTTATAATTGGCATCATATCAAGTTATAGGTAACCTGTTCCTAAAGATCCGGAATGACTTCCGCAAATACAAATCTGATTTTCAAATACAGTGGTAGCAATAACAAGCCTCCATTGTTTTGTGGTGAATACTTTGATTTTTGGAAGATTTGCATGGAGACACATCTAGAATCTCAAGAAAAAGAAGTATGGAAAGTAGTTGAAAATGGCCCTTTTGTTCCTACTAGTGGTGTTAATGGTGTTGGCACCCCTAAGCTCGAAAGTGCATGTGACGAAGATGATGAGAAAAAAGTCCTCTAGGACAAGAAAGCAATAAATCATCTTCAAGGTGCACTTAGCCTAGATGAATTCTTTCGTACTATGACATGCACAATAGAAAAAATGGGATACATTGGTAGATACTCATGAACGAACCGTTGGAGTTAAAAGATCAAGATTGAACACGTTGAGTCAAGAGTACGAACTATTTAGAATGCAACTCTGAGATTCATTCTTTGATTTGCAGAAAAGATTTGTGCATTTGACAAATCACTTGAAAGCACTTGGTAAGACTCTTACTAGCGGTGAACTTAATCTTAAAGTGCTTAGATCTTTATCTAGAGAATGACAACCAAAAGTGACTGCAATATCCAAAAAGAAAAGTCTATCCAAAATGACTTCTGCAACGTTGTTTAGAAAACTTCAAGAATATGAGACAGACCTTGGAAGACTAGAAAAGTGTGAGAATTAAGAGAAGACATCCAAAATTATTGCACCAAAGGTTCTTTTTAAGAAAGTTGAAAAAGAAGATAATCCGGAAAAAGATGAGATCTCCATGCTTCTTTTAAAAAGGTTAGGTAAATTTTTTAGTAATAATAAAAATAATAATCCTAAATGATTTCGGTTGAGTACAACGAACAAATGTGATGGGTGTCAATACCTTCCCTTGCACAACCGTCTCCCAAACTCAAATTTCGTTGCACCGACCATTTTCTTTAGTTTCGAGGGTTTTATCAACATTTTTTTTTTGAAATAAATAAACTTCGGTGGCGACTCTGTTGTATTCCGAGCATTCAATACACTATGATATTTTTCGCACCACGATACATTTCGCTGTTGTATCTGAAGCTCTCCGACGCAGCACCAAAAGAGCTCATACAATTGACATCTCTTATTTTCCGTTATACAACTTTATTTGAGTCAATTATGCGATTTAATCAATACATTTCTAGTTTGACCTCTGATCCTTTAATTCAATGATATTATCAGTTCGATCGGCAAGCCGGTTTTTAAAACATTGATTTAAAGGAGTTTGTTTATTTACGTTTGTTCCAATAAAGTAAACTTGAAATAAATAAAGTTGACTACGTGTGATATGGTTTAGCACCGGATAGAAATATTCAACACGGTGAGTAGTTGAGTACAATAAATAAAGTTGACAACTGAGTCAAGTGTACTATCCTTTCTTTATTTAAATGGCAAAATAATTTTTATGATCATACAAACCTGTGAAGATGAAATTGAAGAGTTTGTTAGTATGTGTGATGGTTTTAGTACAAGTACTAATGTGCTGTGAAGGCTGTTGGAAGCAAGAGAGAGAAGCACTTGTTTCTCTATTTTCCCGTATGGGAGATACTGTGTATTATACGAAAGACAGCATAGATTGTTGTCAATGGGATGGAGTTGAATGCAATACCACTTCGGGAAGAGTAGCGAAACTGAATCTCATGCAATTCAATCCAGAACAATATTGGCAACTTAACTACTCTGATTTTCTAATCTTCCAAGATTTAAAGACTCTGGAACTCTCACGTACCCAAATATCCAATTGTACAAGAACTGATCAAGGTTATATTAATTCAATTTTCTATATCATCGTTATTAATTATCTCAATTACTAAGGGAATATGAACTTATCTTCACAATTTCATTTACATATATTATTATGCAGGGTTGAAATATTTGGAAGTTCTTGACTTGAGTCAAAATCCTTTCGAAAATGCTATGAGCATTCTGTCTTGTCTGGATGGACTTTCATCTCTTAAATCTCTATCATTAGCAGCTGGAGACTACGGGTCCTACTTTGAGAACACTCCTTTACACAGTGAGGGCAAATAATATGGTTTTCTTTATTAAAAAAATTACATAGTTAAAGGAAATCAGCAATTTTTAACAAATTATTTTTATCATAGCTTTTCAGACAGTTTTGAAAACAATTCCATCAAAGCTGCCGCATCTGGAGGTCCTTGACATAAGTGCATACAATTTGACAAATGAAATCCTGCCTTCACTAAAGGGATTCACATCTACGAAGGAACTGCATTTGGGTAACATTGGATTGGACTCAGATCTCCATATACAAGGTAACAATCACTCTTTCATTTTATTAGGATAGCTAATTGGTGGTTTTTAGTTAAGACTGATGCAAATTATATAAATTTAATGCGTAGAACTGTGGGACATATTGAAGAATCTTGAGATTCTTGATATTTCCGGCAACCGCTTCAATGACACTGATATTACATCTGCTCTTAGTGGACTTTCTTCTCTCAAGAGTTTAAGTTTAGCGAGGAGTGAAATTACTCGAAAAACAATTCACAGTATGTCATGTTTTACATATTCATTATTATTTTTTACTTAAATAATATATGGGCCTCTAATCAATCATGTATATGTTTATATATTGCTAGATATATCAAAACTGAGGAATTTGGAGATTCTTGACTTAACCGATATCGACTTGAATGGATCGTTTGATATCAGTGGTGAGTATTGCTATTTTTATTATTTTTGAAATTCATCTTTTGCTAATATCTTTTGAAAATAATCTTCATAGTTTTTGTATGTGACCCCATCATTTATAGATATTAATTAGACACGAAAGTTTACTTTTGAATGATTAACGCAACCAATTTTTATACCTATTATGCTACTTAGTTTGTTAGTTTCTAAAACATTTCCAAAAATATTGATATTGTAATACTTGATTGGATGGATATTGAAAAATATTTTTTATAAACTAAATTATTAATTTATTTTTGGTACTTCTATTATTTTCCGTGTGTAGTTTTTCATGGCCTAAGTAATTTGGAATACTTGACATTAGACTTCAGTAACTTGAAAAATGAGTTTTTCAAAAGTATTGGAGACGTGCCTTCTTTGAAAGTTTTGTCCGCAAAATATTGTGGGATAAACGGCACCCTTCCAATTGCAGGTAATTATTTTTATCATTTTTTATTATTAGAACAACTTTTACGTATGCATCACAACCCAAATGTAACTGGAATTTGTGTCAACCTTTCATTTTCAGATTGGTGGAAGCTTAAGAAATTGGAAATTTTAGATCTCTCCTACAATAATTTTGTGGGGAAGCTCCCCTCATCTTTTGTGAACATGACATCACTTCGAACTTTGACACTTACTAATAATCACTTTATTGGTAATATTGGTCCTAATCTTGCTACTTTTACATCACTTGAATATCTTAATTTCGAAAGAAACCAACTTGAATTTCCTATTTCATTTACATTATTTTCCAATCATTCAAACCTAAAGTTTATCTATGGCAACGAGAATAAAGTCATCCCCGACTCACACTCATCTTTGAAAACATGGGTTCCCAAATTTCAATTGCAAGTGCTTCAATTGTCTTCAACAACTGAGGCTAATTCCATTCCACTTCCAAACTTTCTTCTTTACCAAAATAATTTGACTGATGTTGATTTCACTAACTGTAAACTAAGAGGAGAGTTCCCAAATTCTTTATTAGAAAACAACACGAAATTGGAAAGTCTTGTTCTTAGGAATTGTTCCCTTAATGGAGATTTCCAGCTTCCGTCTCGTCCTCATCTCAACATGGCAAAAATTGATGTATCTAGCAATATTATAACAGGTCAAATGTTGAGCAATAACATCAGTTCAATTTTTCCAAACTTGCGTAGTCTAAACATGTCTAGAAATTCAATTCATGGTTCTGTTCCTAATGAGGTAAGTTACTTAAGCACTCTATATGAATTGGATCTATCTGATAATGAATTGTCTGGTGAAATACCTCATATGTTGTTTATGTCCAGTTTTTTAGAGTATTTATTGTTGGATGGTAATAGTCTTTCAGGAAACATCCCAAGTAACTTTTCTAACTTATTTAACCTCGAAAATTTGGACATAAGCAATAATAAATTCATTGGAAAAATTCCAAGTCATATAAAAAATTGTTCTAGCTTGATTGAGCTTTCAATGTCCAATAACAATTTTGAAGGATCTATCCCATCAGAATTAGCACAACTTGAAACTCTTGCTTTTCTAGATCTTTCACAAAATAATTTGGTAGGTTGTGTCCCATCTTTTGAAAGTTATTCTACCACTCTTATCCATTTGAGTGACAACAAATTCAGTTGTTTGTCCAAAAATATGTTTAAAAAAGGATCTCCTTTGGTGGCACTAGACCTTAGCAACAATGAAATAACAAATGGAATCCATGATCTAATACACAATCTTCGCTACACAGAGTTAAGCATCCTCCTTATGAAAGGTAATCACATCACAGGAAGTATACCAAAGCAATTATGCCACCTGACAAATTTAAATATATTAGACCTTTCATATAACAATTTTGTTGGGGAAATACCTAGTTGTTTGGGTAAAATGCCTTTTGAAAACAGTGATCCAGAGGGATTAAGGGAGAAATTCAATGGTGCCGTCAATAATAGTGAAGATATTAATTATCGATTTGGGAAAGAGAGAGATAACTTTACATCAAAAAAAAGAATAGAAACCTATACCACAAATGTCCTTATTTATATGTCTGGGATTGACTTATCTCACAATCAACTAAATGGGAGTATTCCATCAGAGTTTGGACACTTGAGAAGAATTCTAGCACTGAATTTGTCCAACAATTTTTTCACTGGAAAAATTCCAGCAACATTCTCCAATTTGGTGCAAGTGGAGAGTTTAGATCTTTCTTTCAACATGTTATGTGGCCAAATTCCTCCTCAACTAAGTGGATTGACTTCCCTTGAAGTATTCAGTGTTGCACACAACAATTTATCAGGCACGACACCAGAAAGGAAAGGACAATTTATTACCTTTGATGAAAGCAGCTATGAAGGTAATCAATTTCTCTGTGGACCTCCACTGCCAACAAGTTGCAATTCTAGTGGAGAAGCACCTAATACATTACCAAATGACGTGAACATGGATGGAGATAATGATAGTTGGGTGGACATGTATGTTTTCCGTGTGAGCTTTGTGGTGGCATACACATCAGTATTGTTGGTAATTGCAATTGTTCTGTTCATCAATCCTTATTGGAGGCAAGCATGGTTTTACTATATAGGAATGGTGTGTATGAATTGCTTCTACTTCTTAGAAGACAATTTATGTGTGTTCTAATTATTATAATATATAATATGTGAAGTTGCATGTCATGAATATGTATTTTGTTTCTTCTATGTGTAACTCAATAAAAAATTACATTAGTATTATATGGCCAATGTGATTTTTTTGAAGCTTTTTCCATAAAATTTCTTACATGCCAAAGTGTAATGTGCAACTAATGTAAAAAAAAGATTGATGTTTTTAGAAGAGTCCTTGCTAGTTGCAAATGAGAAAACTTCTCCCCTGTTTTTTTTATAAGCTCGTAATATTATAGGGAGTACAAGAGGCACTCCAACATGATACATTGGTAGAAAGGTCTAAGCCCAGAATCACTAGAAAAACCACTATCCACCTATGTTTGAGAGCTAGACGAAACAAAAAACAACCAGCACATTCAACATACAATCCCTACATCCAACAACCTAACCAAAACAGTTCTCCTATATAACAAGGATACTCTCATTTACAACTAGCAAGGACTCGTCTAACAAGCACAACAAGAAATTTAAAGATTAGCTACCAAAATTTTACTAAAAATTATTTTCATAGTTAATCTCAATTTAAAAAACAGTTATTTAACACCAATTACATAAATATAAAGTAATTTTTTAAAACATATTATTCCTTTAATGAAAATAATTTTTTAATAAAAAGAAAAACTCACGTAAAACCCTTTTCTTCAATTCACTTTTTCTCAAAATCACTTTTTCTCCGAAATCCCTTTTCCTTCGCAGATCGAGAATCTCCACCGGAATCACTTTTCATGAAATCACCGTTCTCTATTGAAACCGTTGTTTTCCCGATGAAAATTGCTACTTCTCCGTCATCGAAACCGCTGCCTCTCCTTCATCAATTGAAATCATCACTTCTCTGTCATCGATTGAAATCATTGTTTCTCTTTCATCTATCAAAATTTCTACTTCTCCTTCTTCGTTGGAAATAACTGCTTCAACTTTCTCTTCATTGAAAATCGCTGCTTCAAATTTCAAATTAGTTACTTTACCATTCGAGAAATCGCTCACACATTTCTCAAAACCTAATATTTCAGGTAATTATTTTTTTCTTGAATCGAATCTCACAGAATCACTCATTCACTATAGTAAAAATTCTCTGAAAAATCTCTTTCTCTGATGATTCACATGGTTTCTATCATAACAGTTCGTTGTGGCGACATCTCTTTTCGATCATCGCTACAACTATGTATTTTCTCCTATCGATATTCTATTTATCCTGATTTTAAGGTATAGTTGAACTTTTGATTAGGAAAATCATTTGTGTATTTGATATCCTCTTTGTAAAATGAGTTTGGAAAAATAATTTAAATGCTTGTACTTAGATTCTTATATTCGTCTATAGCACCACTACTAACTGGACATCAACAGAGGTTATGATGGGAAAGATGTGGTTGTTGAAAATTTAAGGCAGCTATGTGTTTTCAAGGTGGAAAAAGAAACAGAAAAGTCTTGGGTGTAGTGGCACTTTGTCACTGATTTTCAAATCAGATGCATGATGAAGGAGAAAAATGATGGAATGTGCAAACTCTGTCATTAAATCTCTGGGTGAGTGAATCATCGTGCTTATCATCGGGATTATCTTGTTTACTTTTCATAAGTTGTACTTTGAAAGAACAGCAAGATGTCCAAGTATTGTCCTTTATAGTTGCTTTTAGTTTACGTCAATATTTAATTCTTTGTAACATTATATTTACTTGTTGATGTTTATTGAAACCGGTTTTGTAGATTATGAAGGGATCACGTAGTGATGTTAGCATATTGCCTACTCTTGTTGTCAATAACAGACAATATCGGTTTATCTTACATGCTCATGTGACAAATTGTATTAGTAATCAGTTATCGAGTTCTAAAAAGAACCTTTCCTGGTAAATTGGTCGTTCTAAAGGCTATTTGTTCTGGGTTTGAGGAAACTACTGACCCAGCTTTTTGTTTGAGCAACAGTAATTGTTTACTTGCCTTTGTTACAAGGGACAACTGATGTGTAGACTAGTTTTTAGACCTTATACTGATGTGTTTTTGGGCAGATATGGAAACAAATGAGTGTTTGACAAACAACGGTGGTTGTTGGCAGGATAAAACAGATAATATCACTACATGCAAGGTATTTGTCTTCATGAAACAAACTATCAAATAACAGGGTACTACATATTTATAATTTCCTATGTTCTAACAATGTTAAGTATCTGCTCAGGATACATTCCATGGACGAGTATGTAAATGCCCCTTGGTTAATGGTGTGCAATTCAAAGGAGATGGTTATAAAACTTGAGAAGGTGAAATGGCTTTCATCTTTACATAAAATTTATTTCTAAGAGTGCTTAACATAAAATTTACTTCTATGTTGTGCATAACAGGTTGTAAATTGTAATGATGATACTTTGCTATAAGACATCTGTGATTTTTTCCTGGTGTGCACTCGGAGTTGTGCACAACTAGCTATTTTTTGTTTGCAGGTAGTGTACCTGGGCGTTGCAAGATTAACAATGGAGGCTGTTGGCATGATGCCCAGAACGACCATGCATTTCCTGCTTGTATGGTTAGTAACCTTTATGTTTCTTGACCCAACTGCATTCAACTTATTTATCTTTAATAGTTTTTTCTTTAAATGGTTAAAGTTCTATTGGCTTGTAAATCCCAAATTTGAAACTGAATTACTACACAAATTATCGTGGAAACAGGATGATGGGGGATTAAATGTCAGTGTCATGCCGGGTTTAAAGGTGATGGTGTAAAAAATTGTGAGGGTAAAAAAAATCAGAATTCATAAGTTGAACGTTATCTATTTTATTTTGGCAGACGTTGATGAATGCAAAGATAAGAAAGCTTTATTAGTGAAAGTTGTATTTACTAGCAAACACATATTGTCTTAAATGGAGACATAAAAGTGGGGGCTGATTGATTTCTAATCATTTTCTATGCTAGCTTACTGAGTTTTGTCCCATGAAATTTTGTTCTTGTTTACTTTATCTTACCAATAAAATGGTCCATTGTCTCTAATTTTATATTTTCAGAAAGTTGCTTAACAAAATCAATTCGTTCATTTTAGAGGTAGTCTATGTATGTAAAGTTATCTGTGTTATCAACCTTAGGTCTCACTGCTAATAAAATTTGAGGGTGGAAAAAAGTAAATTTAATATTAGTTGTTTTGATAAGTTGTCTTAGAAAACTTATTAAGATCAATTGCTTTTATGTAGGTGAAACTATGTCAAAATATCCAATCAAAGATTATATACAATGCTTGATGCTCATAAATGAAACTATTTTTACCTTATGAGTTATTTGATTTAATTTTCCTTATATGCAAGGTTTGGTTGGGACTGATTAATATTATGCCTATAATGATGGTGAGGAAAATGATGGTGAAGAAGAGAGGCAGCTCATTTAGGTGAAAAAAAATCAACAACAATCACTCAAGTGAGGAATTGGAGTAAGGATCCACTCCATTTCTTACACTCCATTTCTTTTCCATTACTATAGTTTTATGTACATAAAGTTAAATAAATAATAAATATGTGTCACATGTCTTAGAAATCCGTGTAATATACACAAAAAACTATGGTAATGGAAAAGAAATGGAGGGTAAAAAATGGAGTGGATCCTTACTCGAGGAATTGATGCAAACAATGCAAAAAAATTCATATAGTATTAGACATGCTTAAATATGATAGTTGCAAACATAAAAAAAAAATGTTAGCTGCAAAATATATTTCTTTGATATTTTGATTATTGTAATGACTAGTGGATTAGTCCTACAAGATGAATATATATGAACATGAAAATGTTTTTTAACTGTATTTTCATTTTAGTGATAAACTAAAAATTATATTATTTAAAAAAGTCGATTTAATTTATTTAAATAAAAGTCTAATTAGTTTAAATAGTTTTTTTAAATGATAGTTGATATTTATTTAAAATTAGTCTAATTAGTTTTGATTTTAAATAGTCTAATTAAGATTTATTAAAAAATCAAAATAAAAATAGTTGTAAAATTGTTCCAAATATTAGCTTGAGATTTGATATGATATTTTCGTAGCCATAATGTAGCTTTATAGTTGGAAAATATAACTTCAACATCAATATTTTGCTACAGTTTTGTTTTAGTTTAGCTAGGAATATTTTAATATTAGTTGGAGTTTTCTTAGGAAAATTTTGCCAAGACAATTACCCACTCAATCCATGCTAGGGCATATTTTGTAGTTAATCTCCAATAAATCTCCAACTAATTCTGTTTGATAGAGATTAACTACAATCTAGCTAGTATATTTGCCGTAGCTAATTGAAGATTTTCTTGTAGTGAAGTAAAAACCTTCTTAAACCAACCTTGCAAAAATTGAGAACCAGTAACCACTCTTTCTGTCTTTTGGTCATCCAAATTCCACCAACAAATGCATGTTATCTACTTCATTTAGTATACTGCCAACAAATTTACTGCTACTTACACTATAAGAAAATATAAGATTTGCTACCTTAATTTTACTACAGAATAAAATGGTAGCTAATCTCAAACTAATAAGTTATTAAATGACTTCATTTAATTTTTTATTAATTTATTTTTAGTTATTATTTCAAAACTTTAATTTTATTTGGAAAGAAAAAAGTTACAGATCAAACATTACGTTTTCTACCGTCATTGATTGAACTCGTTTCTAAGTTTTGCTCTCTCTCTCTCTCTCTCTCTCTCTCTCTCTCTCTCTCTCTCTCTCTCTCTCTCTCTCTCTCTCTCTCTCTCTCTCCGATCTCGTTTCCCTCTCAACTTGATCTCGCTCCCGATCTCAATTTCTCTCTCTATTTGGATCTCGTTCTCACTCTCGATAACACATTCTTGTTGAGGTATGCATCCATTGTCTCTCTCTTCGATTTCCACGTCTCTAATTTATGCTGACTTTGATCTTTGGAGTGTTTTTCTTTGCAAATTCATGAATCTCTTCGATTTCCATTGTCTCTCTCTTTGATTTCCACGTCTCTGATTTAAGCTGTCTTTGATATATATATATATATATATATATATATATATATATATATATATATATATATATATATATATATATATATATATATATATATATATATATATATATATATATATATATATATATATGGGGACGACTCAAGTGAGAACACTTGGTTATTATGAGAAATGAGAACACTGAATCACGACCATTAAATTTTAATTTGTTTATTTTAATGGACTGGATTTGTTTCTCTTTCTATGATCCTTAATATTTATTTTAAATCAAAATAGTAAGAGAAACCAATCCAGATCATTAAAATTAACAAAATTGAATGTTAGAGCTTTAAAATATTTAAAATATAATAAATACCTTTAGAAACAACAAAATTGATCAGTTGGTTATCCTAGAAGTGGGTGGATGAAACGGATGGAGTGTTGTATTTTTAAAGTGGGTGGTAATCCTAGAAGCATTTCTATGTGGAAAGATCTCTTAGTGTTCATCAAGAAACGTTTAGCCGTTTTGAGAGGTAAGAACCTCTCTTTAGCGGGGCGCGTGGTCTTGATTAATGCGGTGCTTAATGCGATTCCGATTTATTCTCTATCTTTCTATAAAGCTCCGACGAAGGTGCTTCAAGAGATTCGGACTATCCAAAGTAACTTCCTTTGGAGTGGTGGTGAAGATAGAAAGTTTATTCATTGGGTGTGTTGGGACACGGTTTGCAAATCAAAAGAGGAAGGTGGGTTAGGAATAAAAAATGTGGAAATTATGAATGTGGCTCTTATGAGCAAGTGGAAGTGGAGGATTTTAAACGAGAACGAAGCGGTTTGGAGTGGCATCATTAGAGCTAGATATGGTAAGGTGAAATTAAAGGTTTTAGTAGGTGACATGGCGGTAGTGGGTAAGAAGGATTCTATATGGTGGAGAGACGTATTGGTGTCGGATAATTATGAGAGACTTTTAGTCAATCATTTTTCGCGAGCAATTAAATGTTGTGTGGGTAGTGGTGAAGATATTCCGTTTTGGTATGCTTGTTGGATTGACAAACAACTTTTATTGGAAGTTTTTCCGGATTTATTTCAGGTGACATCGGATCATCTTTTAGCGGTGGCTGATTTGGGGAAATTCGGGCAAGAAGGGTGGCAGTGGGACTTGCGGCCTTTGCTGCCAGTTACCGCACCAGCCTTACTGCCAGCGGCCAGCACTAGTTTTGCAGCTGGATTACTGCAACCGGCCAGCAATGGCTTCTCTTTTTTGATGCAGGAAATAGAAGAGGTGTTGAACCAATGCTCTCCGCAAGAGAATGTTCGTGACTCCTTTTCTTGGGTGGAGGATACGTCCGGTTTATTTAGCGTGAAGTCTTGTTATGGGCGCTTCAAGTCGTGCCTATCGGGACCTCCTTTGCAAGATTCTTTGGTTAAGGCCTTGAATTTCCTTTGGAAGGTTAGAATTCCCTCAAAAATCCTTTTTTTTGGTTGGAAATTTTTGCATAATAGAATTGCAACAAAAGACCAATGTGCAAGAGAGGGATTTTGGTGGAGAACATAGATTTATTATGTGTTTTGTGTTTGAAAGAGGAGGAAAATTTGGAACATTTATTTGGTGAATGTGAAGTTGTTCATAACATTTGGAGGAGGGTGTTTTGTTGGCTAGGTCCTTCTCTTGAAATGTCCTTTGATAGCTTTGTCTCTTTCTTTTTATTTTGCGACACCGTGAAGTGCTCGGCGAAGAGATCAATAGTAGGAGTGATTTGGTTGACTACTATTTGGTGCATTTGGATGAAGAGGAGTGACATTATCTTTAAGAATGAGAGTTTTTGTTTTACCGAATGTTATTCGAATATTATCATGTTTTCCTGGAATTACTTGTTAGCTTTCTATAAGCTAGGTGAACTTTGTAATTACCATACTTGGAATATCTTACCTCTCGCTTGTTTCGAGTACAGAGAGCTTTCCGTTTGTATCCTTGGGCGGAGTATCTATTATACTCCCCTTGATTATTATCATTGCTTATTAAAAAAAATCATTAAAATCAAGCATCTTCAAATCGGTTAAAGTCAACAATCCTGCAATAGATAAATATCTTATTATTAATAGTTTTAACTAATAAATTAAATTTACTAAAATCATTTAAGAAAAGAGTAAAAAATTGATGTAAAAAAAGTTGTACTATTAATCAATTATGTAAGAATAATTAATAACTATATAAATAAAATGATTCATGTGTAAAGTGATGTTATTGGAACAAGGTTAAATAGTGTTAATCAAAGAAAGTGAATCACTAAAATGATTATCAATCAATACTGACCAGTAATATCTAGTGATCCTTTCAAGTTGTTACTCCTTAAGTCAAGAGATTTGAGACGTGAAAGACTACTTATGGATGAAATAATATCGTTGCTCAAATAATTGTTGTTTAACACAAGCACTTGTGAACTGGACGGCCAAGCAAATCCATGATTCTCTGATATAAAAATGTAGAACATGTCATTATCTGCACTCAATAAGAATATGGAACTTAAAGAACATAGATTATCATCGAATAATGACAACAAACCTATAGGCCATAAGTTTTGATATATCTACAAATATACAAGAATATATGATTAATGGCCATGTATTCTTTAAAAAAATCAAAGAAAAAAAATCAAGGGTTAAATTTGTTTAAAATCCCTCTAAAATTAGGCATTTTTATTTTTCGTTCTTCTAAATTTTTTTTAAAAAAAATGTTTGTTAGAACAAGATTTGTTCTGATCAATATTCTTAGTTTTGATGATAACAACGTATATGAATTTTGTATGAGATAATGTGGTACTCTAATCCTATGCAATTTCCATTTCAGGAATCACATAAAGAGTATGCACAAAATCAGCGCAAGAAGCACTGACTCAGAAGGTTCAGCATGCAACATCAGAACATGCTCTGGCAAGACATCAGAAGATGGTCAAGCAGAATCAGAACATGGTCTATTGAAGCATCAGAAGAACTTGAGATCAGAAGCAGAAGCACTGAAGTTCTCATGGTATCACGCTAGAAGCACTTCAAGGTCAGAAGACAAGAAGATGCTCTGCACCAAGCTGTTTGACTCTGATGATATTCAAACGTTGTTCATACAAACATCATATCAGAAGCAAGTACAGGATAGCAGACTACTCTGACTGACAAAAGAAACATTAGAAACTATTAACGGCAATGTTAGTAGATGCAGCAAAAGCAAGGCTTGAGGTAGTTGACAAAAGAGTGAAACATTAAATGCAATGTTGTACGGATCATGCAACGCATTAAATGCTCCCAACGATCATCTTCTCAAGTGCCTATATATAGAAGTTCTGATGAGAAGCTGAATACAACACTTTGCGCAAACATACAGAAACGCTGTCAAATTCAAAAGCTCTCAAACTTCATCTTCAACCTCACTTCATTACCGTTGTAATATCTTAGTGAGATTAAGCTTAAACTTAAGAGAAAAATCACAATTGTGATAACAGATTATTAAGAAGCATTGTAACTCTTATAAGAATTTGTTTACATTAATTTGTAAGAACTAGAGGAGATCAAGTTGTGATTGGATTCTCTAGAAAGTCTTAGAGGGTATCTAAGCATTGTGTTCCTAGAGTGATCAGGTTGTGATCAGAATACTCTAGAAGACTTAGAAGTTATCTAAGTGGAAAACCATTGTAATCTTATGTGATTAGTGGATTAAATCCTCAGGTGAGGTAAATCACTCCAAGGGGGTGGACTGGAGTAGTTTAGTTAACAACGAACCAGAATAAAAATCATTGTGCAAATTGTTTTTATCTTACAAGTTTTAAAGCTACACTTATTCAACCCCCCCCCCTTTCTAACTGTTTTTCTATCCTTCAATTGGCATCAGAGCGCTGGTTCTAAGGTGCAAGCACTTAACCGTGTTTAGAAAAGATTCAGGAAGAGAAAAACGCTTAAGTCAAGATGGCTGGTGAAGAACCAACACCTACATCTACATCTGGCTCTGCTGAGCAACATAATGGAAATGGTAACAATGGTTATACTAGACCACCAGTATTTGATGGTGAAAACTTTGAATATTGGAAAGATAAACTTGAAAGTTACTTTCTTGGTCTATATGGTGATTTATTGGATCTTCTGGTGGATGGTTACAAACATCTAGTTAAAGCTAATGGTGTAAAGCTTCCAAGACAAGTAATTTAAAAATCAAAAGAAGCAATTCAAAAATCATCACAAGTGTAGGACTGTTTTGCTGAATGCTATCTCTCATGCTGAATATGAGAAGATATCTAACAGGGAAACTGCCTATGATATATATGAATCATTGAAAATGACTCATGAAGGAAATGCCCAAGTCAAGGAGACCAAAGCTCTTGCCTTGATCTAGAAATATGAAGCCTTCAAGATGGAGGATGATGAAAACATTGAGAGAATGTTCTCAAGATTTCAAATGCTAACTTCTGGATTAAGAGTTCTTGACAAGGGATACACCAAGGCTGATCATGTCAAGATGATCATCAGAAGCTTGCCAAGAAGATGGGGTCCAATGGTGACTGCATTCAAGATTGCCAAGAATCTAAATGAAGTTTCTCTTGAAGAATTGATCAGGGCCCTGAGGAGTCATGAAATAGAGTTGGATGCTAATGAACCTCAGAAGAAAGGTAAGTCTATTGCATCAAAATCTAATTATAAAAAATGCACTAACACTTTTCAGGCTGAACAAGAAGACTCTAAAGAATCAGAATCAGAAGAAGATGATGAAATGTCCATGATCTCCAGAAGGGTAAACCAACTCTGGAAGAGCAAGCAAAGGAAGTTCAAGAACTTCAAAAGTTCTAAGAAGCTTGAAAAAGGAGAATCTTCTGGAAGCAGAAGATCTGACAAGAAGAAGGTCACATGCTATGAATGCAATGAGCCTGGCCACTACAAGAATGAGTGTCCAAAACTTCAGAAGGAGAATCCCAAGAAGAAGTTTCATAAGAAGAAAGGTCTTATGGCAACATGGGATGATTCAGATTCAGAATCAGAATCAGACTCTGAAGGCGAGCAGGCAAACATTGCACTGATGGCCACAATTGATGATGGATCAGAATCTACATCAGAATCAGATTCTGAAGAGGTATTTTTCTGAACTATCTAGAGAAGAGTTAGTTTCCAGTTTAACAAAACTTCTGGAACTCAAGGCTCATCTTAGTATCAAATACAAAAAGCTGAAAAAGCTACTTGATTCTGAAACTAAGAAGCTGGAAGTGGAAAATTCTGAACTGAAGGAAAAAGTTTTAAAATTATCCAAAGATATTGGATCTCCTTCTGAATCAGAAAAATCCATTCCTAGCCTCAATCATATTCTGAAAGAATATGACTCGAGCTTCAGAAAGTGTTTGTCTAGAAGTATTGGCAGAAGTCATCTTGCTTCTATGAGGGTGATTCCCCACACAAATTTGAACATGTAGATGATATGAAAATCACATACAAGCCATTGTATGATCAGTTCAAATATGGTCACTCACATGATATTAGGCTCACTTTACATGCCAAAAGCTTTCATGTTACACACACTAAGAAGAATGTGACACAACCTAGAAAATATCATGCTGTCAAACCTAAAGAATATCATGCTGTTCCTCCTGTTGTTTATTATGCTAAACCCAAGTTTAATAAGAACTTGAGGAAAACTAACAAGATGTTAATAAGTACTAATATAGTCTACACCTTGTATGTGAAGATCTGAGTCCAATCCAATGCCATCCAAATACAGTTCCTTCAAAGATTTGAATCCCCTTAGTGAAGGAAGTATTTCATTTGTCAAATTGTTGAAACTTAAGTCAAGGACCTCCAGATGCAGCACCTTTGATGGAATTGTTTCCAAAACAGGCTAAAAAACTAAGGTTGAAGTATGTATTAGTGTTACTGTTAGTTAGTTAATTGATTTGTCGAAGCAAATAAAAAGTATTGATTGCCTTTAACTATTTATTCTTTCATTTTAAGAAAGTATTGGCCTCACTGTGTAATGAAGAAAGGTCTATTTGTAACTTGGTCTGAAGAGGACTCTCATAGTGACTTTGAAGAAGAATCTACCAAGGATGTAAATGCTTTGACAAGCATATCAACATTTGATGACTATGATTCAGCATACGATGATCTAGTTGCATCATACAGATAGTTGTGTCTCACAAGTGCTGAATTATATGAAGAAAGGGAGAAGCGAAAAGATCTTGTGCGCCAACTGAATGAAGAAAAGAAAGAAAAGTTGAGGACTATCTCTGAACAAGAAGAAGAGGTTAGCTCTCTACAATTTTAACTTAACAAAGCTCAAAATTTTGTCAGAGTGCATAATGTTGGGTTTATCTCTCGTGACGAAATCCCTAAAGTGGGAAGAATGACAAGGGGCATGAGTACCTTATGGCTGAATGAGAAAAGGAAGCCAGCTTTAGACTCTAGTTATCCCCAAACTAGATCGAAGATGTTACATCAAATGTCTCAACATCCTGACAAGGGGAGTATGGATTTTGCCTCGACCTCCAGAACCAAGGAGGAGATGACCCCTAAAAGCTCATCTGACGACCTGATTGTGTTGAGAGAGCAATTCAACATCATGGGAAAGTCCAGGTTGAATCATGAAGGGTATGAATAGAGACATCAAATCATATACCTCAAAAAATATGAGAAAGGCCCAGCTGTGTCTCTCCTCCAAACTTCTTTTTGAAATTGGCATATAAATCCCTAAGACAAAGTGTGTGTTCAACCCTTTCAAATAGTTCTTCAAAGACAGGTATCAAACCCTGCAAGCCATTTATAAATAGTCAGGGATGAGATCTAAAAAAAAATTATACATTCAAGGATGATATCCAAAAATAGATACATAGTTAGGGATGAGATCTAAAAAATTTAAATTACCTTTTGTTGGTCAGATATGAAAACCCATCTCTTATCTTGACCAATATCCTCCAAAAGCAAGGTAAGAAACCACCTCCGTGACTCCTTTGTCTCAGTTTCACATACACCAAATGCTATGGGATAGTATTGATTATTTAGATCTCTACCAACTGCTATAAGAAGAGTCCATCCATACTTGGTTTTGAGATGACATCCATCAACACCAATGAATGACCTACAAGATATTGTGAAGCCCTTATTAAGCCCATCAAAGAAAAAATAGAAACTACCTAACCTTGGTTGGAGTGTAGGTGCAATCCTTGCCAGATCAATTTTACAAGTGTTCCCCATGTTAACTCTCCTTAATTCAGCAGAGTATCTCCGTAAAAGGTTGTACTGTTTCACTGAATCACCTTCAATCAATGCCTTTGCAATTTGTTTAGATTTCCATGCCCTGCCCATAGTTATACCAACAACAAAGATACTCCTTATTTCAGAGACAATATCACGAATCTTCACACCATCAGAAGATGCCATTTTATCCGCCACCATTTTAGCAACCCACTTGGAACTAGCAGAACTATTATTCAATACCCTACCACATGGGTTCCTTCTAACCCACTTCTTCATTCCATACGCGTGCTTACTCCCTACTTTACCTACTAGTGCTAAAAAGCCACAATTAACCTTGCATATCACCCTTTCTCTGCTTGATCTCTGTCCCATTTAATACAGACCATTCAGTAATTGCTTCTTTAAACTCATTTAGTGATACAAACTCCAACCCCACTTTGAATTTGTAATTCTTGCTTAACTCCTCCTTCTTAAACCTTGGATATTTTGGTTCCTTCTCTCCATCAGATGCATCAGGATCACTACTACCAAGCTCATCACTAGCATAGTTTGTCTCTATCTCCTTATCCATACCACTTGTTGACAGTGCATTGTTAACACTAATTTGAAATTTCTTTGGAGTGAGTTTGTGCTTCTTTGGTGGAACTTTTACCCTACCTTTTTTTCTATTTGCCGAGTCTTCATCAAAGCTGTCATTCAACCCAAGAGCCCTCTCATCATCGTTGTCATCAAATGATAAACGATTAGCTTCAAAGTCATTATCCTTACTGTCTTCACTATCCTCAGTTTCATCACATACTTCAACATAATTTCCTACTCGAACATCTTCAACTCCACCAACAACATTTCCTATTTGTACATCATCACCTCCACCAACATCATTTCCTACTTCAACATCCTTAACTCCACCAACATCATTTCCTACTTCAACTTGTTCACATTCTACTGCATTGCCTTTAAGCTCGACATATATGTTGACTACATATTTCATTTCTAAAGCATATTGATATACATTGTGAGCATCCACATCACTGACCATTCTACTATACCTATCAGCATCATTGTTATACCACCATAATCAGTATTCTGACTGCTTAAGACCAGTTAGCTCTTTCACAATCCCCGTTGATTCAAATAAGCTCTATCTATCCAAATCGATTTCTATTACATGATCATTCCCCCTACTGTAATATACAATACAGTCCCTAAAAAATCTACCGTCGTAATGAACAATCAGAGTGAACTCCATGACTTACAGGTTTCAACAACGGATAATGAACAAAAGTAACTCTCCTATAGAACAAAGAACAAAGAACGACGATTCCACAGTGTTCGACTGAAGCGATTGTGTTACTTGATCTTGAAATAGGGAATTTCTCCATCTTCATTTGTTCGTCTCCTCCAACCCACACACATAGATTCTAAATTCATCTGACATACATAACCCTAATTTACAAGGACTAAAAGCAAATGTACATTTATGAATATTTGACATATTTGGTGGGAAACTGATAGATATACACATGTGTATTATATTAACTAAAAAATAAATATAAATCATTTCCAAATCAGCAACGTTAGCCCGGTCAGCTTTTTTTTAAACAAAATTAACCCTATGGACTAAGCCAACATGCAACTGAGATATAAGAATTCATACAAAAAAAAAAGATACAAGGACTAAATCAAAAACTCGCTAACTTAGAGGGACCAAAAGCTATTTTTTTTAATAAGATTATATATAAAAGAAAGCAAACTGTTAAAAAAGGAGTGGAGGACTACACCAAAATCCACTCAACTAGAGCAAAACTTAAAAAACGGCAAACCAAATCTGTTCTTTATAAAGTCGGCTCTCAAAGACTATTGAAGTCTATAACTAATTATAAATCTTCGTACTCTAGTCAAGTCATGCCGTCTCTTTTTCAAATTTATTAAATAGTAAATTTAATTTTTTAAAATAATGATTTCCCTAGTTTGAGAGAAACTATATAATGCTAGGTTGAAAATATATTAGGGAAAAAATAATAATTTTGTATTGAAAACAATAAACACTATTTTTATAATTATATTTTTAAATTAAATTTCTTAATATATGAGAATTAATGTTGGCTATAATTTGCAATATTTTAAATTTAAGTGAATAGTATATGTTGGGTAAATTATGCAGCACTTTCCCAATATCATAAGAAACAATAGAGTTGACTAGCAAGTCTACTCTAATCAAATAATTGTTTCCTTTTTCTAATTTAAAAAATACAATTAACTTTTCAAAATTCCTTAAATTCTAGATAAACGTAACATACACATTCCAGATAAGCGTAAGAAATAATCGTGGTAGATTTATCTTAGCAGGTACAGCTTGGGATTCTAATCTTCTTCCCGTTGTCGAGGCAGAGGCTGTGACCCTGCAGGAGGCAATCCATGGTGCTATAGCAAATCAGCTGGATAAAGTCATATTTGAAAGTGATTCCCAAAGGGTGGTTCAGGCGATTCATTCCAACCATAGTGGAAATTCTGAATTTAGTGTGATTATCTTATCTATACAGAGATTGTTACAATGTTATTCAAACTTTGAGGCTAAGTTTATTAGACGCCAAGCGAATATGGTTGCCCACTCGTTAGCGAAGGCGGCCAATTCCTGGTCTAGGCGTAGCACTTTTAATGTACCTCCTTCTTGTATCGAACATATTCTGATTAATGAAAGACGTTAATTTTGTTTTGGTCAAAAAAAAAGATAAGCCTAAGAAACACATATTTTAATTAAATTTGAAAATACGTAATAATCAAACCCAAATACACGCATTCACATTCTTATAGGGGGTAAAAGAATAAAAAAAAAAACTAACAAGTGCTCTCTCAAGTTGGGGTGACATAACATGCTGAGGTATGCCGGGCCGGCCCACATTCTTGCTAAAGTGTGCCGTCCACCAAAACCCGCTGCTCTATCAAAATCTGTTATTTTTTAAGTTAATTATACTAATTCTAATTTGTGATAGTTTTATTTTATACATTTATTTGTCAATATATGTAATATTTTAAAGTAAAATTTGTTAAAAGTGCTTTAATAAAAAATTGTTTTTATGTGAAAAATCTAATTAAACTGTAAAAAAATCTATTAAAAAAATGAAAAAAATAAAAAATAGGCGGAAAAGTCTGCCACCTGTCAATCTGCCACCTTGGCGGGGCGGGCTAAGTTCTTATGTCCATTTCATTTTACAGGCTTGTCCTGTCCCACTCTTTTTTTTAGCGGACATATGATAGGGAGGGTCGCTAGCTATGTCGTCTTTGTTCTTAGAGACGATGGTTAAGACATAAAATAGTAAATTTATCTCGGTAATCTGTATATCTAATACTTTAAAAATTAAAATATTAAATTTTTTATAAAATATTTTTTTTTAAATGATTAACCATGACCCTGAGGCCATTGTTTAGTTAGACTTTAAAAAAAAAAATACAATAAATAAACAAATATGTTCAACATAGAAAATATGAAGGAAAAAAAGACTAGAATTAATTATAAGCATTCGTATTCTTTTTTTTTTTTTTTGGTACAAAGGAGGGCTAAAAGCCCAAAAAGAAAGCTAAACAAAGACCACTCTAGAAGTGGTTACGCCATTGGCGTCACTCTCCAAAATGAGGGAAAGGAAACTAGGAGCCGTATCGAAAACGATTGACTCTGAATTAAGGCTACAACCAAACTTAGCTAACGCATCCGCACACCGATTAGCTTCCCTAAACGTGTGCTCCAACTTAACCATATGATGCAAATCCATAGCATTCCTAATTCGTCTAATGAGAGATCCACCTTCACCATTAGTTGTTTGGCCTTTCCTTATGGCTTGCACAACCTCCATAGAATCAACATTTAGAATCACATTCATCAAACCAAGCCCACTAGTCATCTTCAGCCCTTCAAAAACTCCCCACAACTCCGCCACAATCACGCTACAGCACCCTAGCGACTTCGAAAAACCACGAATCCAATCACCACTCGAGTTCCGGATAAGACCTCCACATCCAGCAGTTTTGAGATTACAAGAGCCATCAACATTCAATTTGACCTCATGGGCATCGGGAGGAATCCATCGAATCAACTTTGTCACGGAGTCTCTAGCTTGAACCCTCTTTTCCATACCTTTAGCGTCCTGATAGTCTTTAAACTTCTGCATAATCCATCCGCTTGTATTGAAAGGTCTCACAAAATCCTTATCATGGTCTTCCATATTTCTCCATGTCCAAAGTGCATGACACCCTATAGCCCAAATGCTACTCCAATGACAGTTTCTAATATTATTCTTAAACCAACTTTGCAAATCAGACCTAAAGAAGACACCACGTTTTCCATGAGGGATAAGCAATCTCCACATTTGTCTGGCACTGTCACAGTCCCGCATGGCATGAATTGTTGTTTCCATAGCTCTCCCGCAAAGGTTACACATAGCCGAGCCTAATCCTTTCCTGCTTTTGCTAGCATTAGTTAAAAGTCTATCATGTTTGAGCAGCCACATGAAGCTTTTAACTCTTTCAGGAGCATTCAGGTTCCAAACTCGTTTCCAATCATCATCAACTGTCCATGCGTCCTCATCCCCCATATGCAAGTATATATGCTTGACTGACAAGGAACCATCCATCTTGGTTTCAATAGCAAACTCATCTCCATATTCTTCATCGTTTGGAGGCACAATAGTCATCATCCTTTGCAAGATTTCTCTCGGCATCCAAGACTGCAATAAGCTCCAATTCCAATTCCCACTAGGGTCCAGCAAGTCACTTACTCTTGCATCTTCTAGTGCTGTTGGCACACTGATCTGATAATCCAGCAAATTTCTACCTGTTTCAAGCCAATTGTCTTCCCATGCATGAATACTTCTCCCATTCCCGATGTTCCAAATGCCAGCACTCAGTACCGCCGGAATGTTTTTGACGATCTCCTTCCAAAGGCTTGAGTCAGACGCTTTAAAATCGAGGTTTACAGCATACTCTTCAACATGGTATTTGCTCCTCAACACCCTACACCATAAATCATCAGAATTACAAATGATTTTCCAGCTTAGCTTAGCAATACACGCTTTATTCATCACATCTAAATTTCGAAGCCCTAGTCCTCCATACGTTTTTGGCTTAGTAATGGTGTCCCAATTAACTGCATGAATCTTCTTGTTATCATTAGTTTCTCCCCATATAAAATTTCGCTGCAATCTATGAATGGTCTCCACACACTTCTTAGGAAGCATATCAGACATCATAGGATAAATAGGAACCGCTTGTAACACACTTTTGCATAGGGTAACCCTGCCAGCTAGCGAGAGATGATTGGTTTTCCAGCTTGCCAACTTTGTTGATAATTGCTCAATCAAATACTGATAATCCATGCTCTTCAACTTGTTTCCTTTAAGTGGAACCCCTAAATATTTCCCGAAACTATATGTTTCCTTGAAGCCTGATATGTGAAGTAACTTTTGCTTCATTCCTCTTCTAACATTATTGGAAAAGAGTATACTAGTTTTCTCTTTGCTTAATTCCTGCCCAGACATATGGCAAAAAGTCCTCAACGTGCTCATAACACATTTCATTTGATTTTCTGTAGCTTCACCAAATAAAAGTAGATCGTCGGCGAACATAAGGTGGCTAATAAGAGGGCCTTGCTTCCCCATTCTGAACATTCTCCAATTCTTATTCTGGACCTCATACTCAATTAAGTGAGACAATTTATCCATACCTAACACAAACAGGTATGGTGAGATTGGATCCCCTTGATGAATACCACGTTGAGGTCGAAAATACTCAGTTCTACTCCCATTCCAATTGACATTCGTGTCCACACTTGTAATTGCATGCATAACAATATTAACAATCACATCAGGCAAATCAATTTCACGTAAAATATTCCAAATGTACTCCCAATTCAACTTGTCATAAGCTTTAGAAAGATCAACTTTAATAGCAAAAAAGCCTTTCTTCCCTTTCTTCTTATTCATCATGTGCATTACCTCTTTGGCTATAATAATGTTCTCGTGGATTGCTCTCCCTGGAACAAAGCCAGTTTGATAGGGTGAGACTATCTTCTGCATGCACTTCTTCATCCTCTCCACAATTATTTTACTCACCACTTTATAGATGGTGTTGCAAAGAGATATAGGTCTAAACTGAGCCACATTCACCGGATTATCCACTTTAGGAATTAAGCAAATATCCGTTTGATTAACTTCAGCAATTTCTCTCGGATTCCTCCATACCTTCTTCACAAAATCACAAACCTGATTACCAACAATAGTCCAGGATTTTTGATAGAAACCTGCTGGATATCCATCCGGTCCTGGCGCTTTCCAAGGGTGCATAGCGAAAACCGCACTCTTAATCTCTTCATCATTCACAGAAGACTCCATCCTTTGCTTATCAGTTGCGTCCAACTTTGGGAAAGTTATTGGAGATTGACGCCAGCTATTCCAACTATGACCCAAGGAAAAGAGATCTTTGTAGTATTTATTAATCATATGGTGAATCTCTTCAACATCTTCAATCCACTGTCCACTTGAATCTTGCAGCATAAGAATTTTATTCTTTCGCCTCCTTGTAACAGCTTTCATGTGGTAGTATTTGGTATTCCGATCCCCATTGATAAGCCATTCAGCCCTAGACCGTTGAAACCACATCACTTCTTCTTTCTTAAGAATATTCGTCATCTCCGTCTGCAAAGTTTGCTCAAGGCTTTTCAATCCAGGATTGTGACTATTTCTTTGCAAACTTGTTTGAATACCACCAAGCCTAGCCATGATTCTTTTCTTTCTACGACTGACTTGCTCCATAGTATCCTCTTTCCACTCTTTGATATTATCTTGCACATGCTTCAAATTCAGATATATATCTTTATCATCTTGCCATGCCTTTTTGAGCATATCATGATAAGAGTCATTCAACAACCAGGCACTCTCAAACCTGAATTTTTTTTCTTCTTTTCCATTAAAGGAATGATCCAAGGTAATCATAAGGGGATGATGGTCAGAAAACTCAACCCTTGCTAAAACTTTGACATAGGCATTCGGAAACTCCAATCTCCACATATCATTACACATAGCTCTATCAAGTTTCTCATATATTCTTTGACCTCCATGATACAGTGGACCTCTCCACGTAAATCTCGGACCACTAGCTCCAAGATCCATTAACTTGCATTGATTAATACGATCTCTGAAGTTATGGCATTTTCTGGCCGACGCAGGAACACCACCTTTCTTATCACTGATGCTAGCAATTTCATTGAAATCACCAGCTAAGAGCCAAGGTACCTTCATTCCTTGCGCAGTAATCTTTAGCTCCTCCCATAATGCTTGTCTATGAACTTCATTAGGGCTAGCGTAAACGGCAGTAAAATACCAATGCTTAGCCTGATGACTCTCAATTTTTAAATGGAGGTATTGCATATCCTTTTTTTCAAGATTGACTGACAAATATTGCTTCTTCCAACCTGCAATAATGCCCCCTGCATAACCTTGATTCTCCATGTAAATCATATCATCAAATCCCAGTGACTTAAATTTCTTGGTCAGTTTCATGGGATCACACCTCGTTTCCATAACTACAAACATAGTAGGTCTATACAGATCAATATAATGCTTACTATATCGATAGAAAGCTTTACCAGCTGCTCCTCTACAATTCCAAACAATCAATTTATTTTGGACATTCATCATTAACACAAAAATAAAGAAAGAACAGGCCCTCAATCAGTTAATCTTCTTGAGTTTCCGAAACCACTTCCATATCTTCATGTAGCCTCTTGCTTTCACTACTCTGCTCTTCAATACTCTTTTCCTCAGTCTCATGATGAACCTCTTCCCTTATCATATCTGGTGAACTGCTCATTACTTGAATATTCATGTCAGGTGGCCTTGTATGAGTAGCAATATCAAGACAAGAGCTAATCATATTTTGTGGTGTGTTGATATCAGGATACTTGATACAAAAAGATTCTCCCTTATCCACCATGTGAAACTTGTTTACACCCACGTCTCTCTTCACGTTTTCCTTCCCTTGATGCACACTTTTTTTAAGATGATATAGGCCCACCACTTTCTCTTGATTTTCACGTAATCCTCCTTCTACTACATGCTTGGTCCCACTCACCCCTGTTCCCTTGAAAGCTGCTGTAACACGTGTTGCCAATTTTAATTTCATCACCTTTTTAGCATTAATGCTCTTTGTTTTCTGTCTATTATTTTCTTGTCTCCCCACGTGTATAGTTTCCTTTTCTCCACCAATAATTGCCTCATGAATTCCCATGCCATTCAACGAATCCATCACTTCCTTATTTAATATTTCCTCTTCTCTCTCCTTATTTATGTCAGCCATAACTTCTTTCTTTTTTTTATTCTTCTCAGAATCCACACTTGCCTTTTTGGGTAGACCCCCAATCATTGCCCCATCAACCTCATTCATTCCACCATCAATTCTCTTTAGCCTATCATTAATCTCCTGATCCTTTCCCGACAAGGAATTGAATCGAGATCCATTCAAATTATTACCAGCATTAATTCTCCCCGGACCACTGTTTTTTTTTTTCCGGCAACCTGTTTCCTCGCCTTTGTTTCTGCACAACCGTCCACGGGCCATCCACAGCATCTGGTTCTTTCAAAATACGCAGCTCCGATGTAGAACTCTCACCTATTTCCACACTACGATTACTCTCCACCATTTTTCCTTTCACTAACAAAGGGCAACCTTCTTTGTAGTGGCCATATCTCCCACAGTGGAGACATAGCAAATGAAGGCCTTCATACTCAATCTTGTATCTTCTACCTTTTATGGAAAACATGGCAAGTAATGGTTTTGTCAGGTTCACTTCCACACACATTCTAGCATACTTACCCCTTTCTTGCTTCACTGTATTTTTATCTACCTTCACTGCCTTGCCCAACCTATTCCCAATGAAAGTCAAGACTCTAGAGTCATAATATTCAATGGGGAGTCCGGCAATCCTTACCCAAACTGCAACTTCTTCAATAGTGTCCTTCTTCGGATGGAAATTTGGGCACCAATCTTTTACAGTCAGGTAGTGATCATAAATAAACCATGGTCCTTCCCCCATTGCTACTCTTTTATCATCTTCATGAGAGAATGCCACTAAATAATAGTCATTACTTAGATCTATTATACTAATGACTCCTTTTTTAACCCACATCTGTCTCAGTCTATTCTCCAAGGCTTTGTAGCCTATTTTCCGCCCTAGCAGCTTGACAATAACACCTCTCCTCCATGGCCGGTGGATCCGTTTCTCTTCTCGATCTGAAAGCACAAAATTTGGACATTCATATCCTCCCATCAGATTTTCCTCCACTGTCATCCCGTCAATATCTTCAATGATTTGATCCAGCATATCAGCTTCAGTATCGTATTCCGCTTTCTCGGTCTCACTGTTACCTCCAGTCACCATATCCTTATAGGTTACAGTATTACCTATAAGATCTCCGACAACCACCTTAGGATGCTTCCCTTCTTTAACTTTCTTAGTGCTCCTCTCCAATTGATCTTCTTCCTCTGTTGGATTTTTTTGGTCTGTGGAGACAAACCCTAGCAGAGGGTTACTCGTCATTTTTTTGGTCTTTGTTGCACCAAAAAAATAACATAAGCATTCGTATTCTAGCCAAGTCATTCGATCACATTTTCAAATTTCTGGAATAGTAAATTTAATTTTTCAAAATAATAATGTCCCCAAGTTTGAGATAAACTATATATAATGCTAGATTGAAAATATATCGGGGGATAAAAAATAATAATTTTATATTGAAAACACAAATTAGTAAAAACTATTTTTATAACTATATTTTTAAACTTTTTTTTTAATAAATGGAAATTAATGTTAGCTATAATTTGCAATATTTTAAATTTAAGTTAATTGTGTACTGGCGAAATTATGTATCACTTTCCCAATACCATAAGAAACAATAGAGTTGACTAGCAAGTATACTCTAATCAAATAATTATTTCCTTTCCCTAATTTAAAAAATTTAACTTTTCAAAAAAATAAAAATAATAATGTCCTCAAATTTTAAGCGTAACATACACGGACTCCAAAGATTTTATTTTTGGTGAACACTCCGGTACCCTTTAGTTTAATTGGGTACTGGTACCCTCAACCAATCAAATATGATAATTCAATGCCATGTCATATTTTTAATTTTATTTATTTTAAAATAAATAAAAAATTTAATAGAATTTACACTAAAGGTACAGGTACCCAACTACTTATCATGGGTACCTAAGAATTTACCTTTATTTTTTACCTAAATTTTTAAATATCAATAAATAAACAAACGTGTTTAAATATAGTCAAGTCATTCTGTCTTTTTTTTCTTTTCAAATTTATTAAATTGTAAATTTAATTTTTCAAAATAATAATATCCCCAAGTTTGAGATTATATATATATATCACGGAATAAAAAATAATAATTTTATATTGAAAAACACAAATAAATAAAAACTACTTTTATAACTGTATTTTTAAATTAATTTTTTTAATAAATGATAATTAATGTTTATTATAATTTTCAATATTTTAAATTTGGGGACAACTTCTCTACCCATCATAAAAAGTTGGGTCCCGTACCTTCAACCAATCACAAATTTCCATTTAATTTTACACATTTAATTAATTATCTATTAACAATATATAAAATTTAAGTACCTGGAATTTCCACGTATACCCTAACTATGTTTAACTTAAACTAATTTAATAATTAAGGACAGCTTAGTCTTATTGTTAAATACTGCATTATGGTTGATTCTAAGTTTGAATTTGCTGACATGACATCACTACAACAATACTGCTCGATTAATTTTTCCCACATTTAAATTTGCCTTTTTTTATTTTTTCCACATTTCATGCATTGAGAATTACAAAATATCATGATTACAGATTCTAGCGTGATTTGTTTTGTCTTTATGGATGTGTGTTGGAATGATAAACCCAAGCAGCCATATGCAACAACATCCAAGCAACAACACGACACAACTTCCTACCACACTAACCTTTCAACTTCTCACGTCTCTCTTTTTCTTCTCCCTCTTTCTGTTTTTCCTCATTCACTCTCTTCATCCCTCCAGATTTCGTTTTCCTCCATCATTTTCCTTTTTCCACAGATTTTGTTTGTTCAGGCTTTTTTCTCCATAGAAGAAATGATATGCTTGAAAAGAAGGGTCTCAAATCCCCATTTTATTTAATGATTGGAACCACTATTGTTAGTTTAATTTTTCAGATCTGAATAATAATGGTTTTAATTTTTGTTTTATGTCGCTTTCTCAAGTATTTTCTTTGACTCATTTGTTTTCAATAAAATGACAGAATCTATTTGTGAGAACAGGAAGATGAAGAAGGAAGAGTATGAAGTTTGAGAAAGCGTGTCTGAGGGGAAGGAAAGGAGGAGGACCAACGAAGAAATATATTATCAGTTCTTAAGCCAAATATATTCTCACCAAGTTTTTCACGCTGTCATTAATACCTAATTCCCAATCTCCAAACACGATATTTATTCAATACACAATCTCCAAGCCCTAATCTCACTTCATCAAATCTTTTCCTTAACCAACTCTTATATAAATATGCAGAGATCTCTGCTGAAATTACATCCCTATCATACTGCTTCTCATCATTATTCAGGTAATGTTATTTTTGTTGGTACAAAATGTATTGTTCGGTTTTGTGTTTGTATATTTTTTTCTTTCAAAAACATGCAAATGTTTCTTCAACCAACCAATGATTTATTGCTTCATGACCATGTCTTTATGGATATCAGTTTAATGGTTTTGTGGGTTGTGGATTTTTCAGTTCACAAAGAATAAGACGTAGATCTGTTTATGGGTTGTGGTTTTGATTTCAAGTGAAGAAGAAATTAGAAATCTGCTTGTGGGTTTCAAGTGAAGAAGAAGATGGAGATCTACTTGTGGGTTGTGGATTCGATTTCAAGCCAAGAAAAAGTAAAATAATATACAAGTTATTGTTGATTGTGTTTCTCTTTTCAATGTTTTATTGTTTTTTAATTAAAAAAATTTCTTTGAAACAGGATCTACTGAAGTAAAAGGTTGATTTAAACTGGATGCGATCGTGAACTTCGGTTTTTATCGATTTCATTTGTGCTTATTTTCTTATTAGCTTAAAAGAATAAAAATCGATTTGCAAGTATTTGATTTATGAAAAGGTTCATACTCTCAAAGTGTGGGTACGATAAAGATAAAGAGAAAGAGGAATGGGGACTAAAAAAATGAAGCAGCTAAAGATCTGCAAAAGGAATTGTGCTTGGAATTGATTCCCTCCTCTATTGTTTGGATGTATAGTTTTTTTTATGTGAAACTCATTTACTTTTTCAAAATTGCAGAAGGATAATTGCAGGAGGATATCCATTAAATGTTTTAAACGTATGGAATGGCACAAAGTGGAATGGCACAAAGTTGGTTAATGATGTTGGGATTGAGGAAATTAAAAAAGAAATGTATAGTTTGCTTCTATATCGTTAGAATTGCATTATAGGTTCTGAAATTTAATATCAATCCATCTTAAGTTGATGGAACAAATAATTTTCGATTTTCTGAATTGTTGAGAAATACGAGGGATTTAAATCGATTTTGAGAGCGATGGAGATTTTGATGTTCAGTTTTTTTTCTTTCATTTAATGAGAGATTTTGTAAATATTTTGTTTCCTTTTACATTTAATTGAAAATGAAAATATAAACTGCAGAAAATGAAAATGCAAATAGTTAGTTAGATATTAATAGAAAATGAAAATTAATACTGTAGAAAATATAAACTTTATAATAAACTTTATAATTTATTTTATGATACAAATATTGATGACTAGGTATAAACTAAGAGAGAATAAGAATCATAAAACGTATAGCGATGCAATGTTTGGGCAGTGATTAACATGAACAATTGAGATTTTGTAATTTTTTATACTTATGGAATAATTAAAAAATAATTTTTTAAAATTAACTTTATAATTTTAATCATGATAAAAAAATAATAAATGATAGTCATGAAAATTTATTTATAAATAGTAATCATAAATTTAATTTTCTTAAGTTTATTAAGAGAGCCCTCTTTTATATGCAGAGAATTGAAATTTATTGTGAAATATAGAATCATAATATTATAAGTATCAAATATAGGGAGAACCACGGTCCAGTGGTGATTGGCGCTGGACTTGGTAGGGAGAACCACGGTTCGATCCCCCGCGACTGCGATCGGGAGGGGGCTTGACCCACTTGATGCCAGAGCTGTTCCCCCGAACCGGACTAAACCGGTGGTTATAAACCTAAAAAAAAAAAAATATAATCTATTTTTCTGATTTTGTGAATATATTTGATTTTTTTGTTTTCATTGCTATTAAAATATCTTTTTAATTTTTCAACTGAAATTTAATTTTTCGTTGTTCAATGCTTTTAATTTGAAGGGAGGTCAGGTATAAAGTTCACTGTTGAATGCAATCATACTAAATTATAATCCTAGAAGTTCTTCCCACCAAAATCTCCCGCCAAAACATTTAATAATTAAATAAATAAAAAATTAATCATACTAAATTATAATCCTACAACTTCTTCCATCAAATTTTTTTTATTTCATTGATAATAATAATAATTAATTATATTAATATTAATTTACTAACTAATAAAAAAACAACCCACCACTTACATCAATTCCCCACGTAATTTAGTTAGACGGTTAAAAGTCACCTCCTCAATTAATGACCAATTTTGTATTTTCATAGTTCTACCCCCTTAATTAATAAAATAAATGGTTAAACCCACCTCTTCAATTATCTCACGTAGTTAACCTCCTTGGAAATAGTTGGAATAGCATAATTAAATAAAAACAAAGAATACTATCAACTTCTCCACTCCTTTACTGGGGAGGTTCACTTAATTCTAATATTATCAACTTCCCCACTCCTCTTAAGTTTTTATTTAAATCCACTCACCACTTTCTCTCACTCATCTCCAAAATTGATCTTAAAATACCAGGTTTCTACTTCTTATTAATATGAGAGTATTATAGGTGGTTTTCTACTTCTTGCTAATATTATTAATGAGAGTATTGACTCTATTATGTTAGAGAGGGTTAAACATAATTCCTATTACGACAGCGTTATTTATAGTGTTGTTGCATCAAAAATTATTTCTATTGTTTAGTTTTTTTATATCTTTAAGGTTGTTGTGTTACATATTGTTCATCAAATAATATGAATTATTAAAGTTATTATTATGAATGTGGTAGGATTATGTATTATGCAATATTTACAGTTTACTTCTTTTATTTATATTTTAATTTGAGTGAACACATGGTTGCAAGATGTTGGCTTCAGAATTTTAAATCAGATTATATATCTAATGAATATGCAAAGAGTCTCAACCTACTTCAAATCAAATCGAAAAGGTTGAAATTTCTTTTTACAAATATTTTTTGTTTATATTTTGTTTCCGTGACTGCATAAAAAAATGATAAGGAATAATAAAGATTAGTTAATGTCATTATTGTGAATGTGACAGAATTATGTCTATTTTTCATTGATTTATTTAGTTCAAATTTTATAATTCAATGTTATAAACCAAATCAACCAAACATTATTTTTTAAATTTATTTCTACTATTCAATTTTTCAATGTTATAATATGTTTTGTCACTCTTATTTTATCGATGTTTGTTAAGTCTTGATTTTTTTAAAAAATATTTTTTATAAACTTTGTATTTAGTAGTCAAATATAACAATTATTTTAAATTTTTTAAATTTAAAACACAATCAATATAAGAAAACATTTATATACTACTATTTCATCTTATTTTATTTTAATCTATTTACAAATCACCACCATCACTTACTTAGTCATACTCATCTTGGTGGCTATATCACTCTTTTCTTGTAGTGTTTGGCTTCTAAAATAAAATTTGTTTAGTCTTTTTATCTTATTATTTTTTCCACTGATAGTATTATTTGTTGGTAAACAAAATATAAGTATTTGTTATGAAGTATTTTTTTTTTAATTTAATTAATAACTCAATTTTTATTAATTTATTACAGAATTTAGTTTTGTTATCCTTCTATAATTTATTTCCATGTCTTATTTATATTTTTGCTCATTTATTTACTATTTTTCCCATTTTTTTTCTTATTTGTCTATTTTTTATTTATTTTATTTTTTATTCTATTACTTACATATATAACACAAGATGATTAATAAAAATTAGATGTGTACATGGTTTTTGTTTACAATTTTACACTTTTCATTTTTTTACAATCATATTAAATTTTTTTTATATTATACAAAACATTAAATTGTTTGATATTTTTATAAGAGAAAAACAATTTAAAAGAAATATTTAAATAAGTTAAATAAGTTTTTAAGTATGTGTTTATTAATAACAATTTAATAAAATTTCCCGTGCATCGCACGGGTAGACGGCTAGTTAATTTGAAAGATCGAAAGGTCACAAGGGAGATAAAAAGTTTTTTTAATTAATTTTTACAATTAATTTGAAAATTAAGTTAAAAGGTTCAGAAGATAAAAACCTTTTTTTAATAAAGATACGGGACCCCAGTTGTTTAGTTTGAAATTCAATTTTGTTTTTAGGTGTTTAATACTACTAATTTGTTTTTTATTATTAAATTTTTTTGAATAAAATTTATATTTTTTACTTGAAATAAAAAACAATTTTTAATTATTTAGTTTTTCAGGAAAAAGTTAATAAAAAAACTAAATCAACAGAGATATTTGTAATTTTTTTTTAAACTTATAAATTACTAAAATGAATAATTTTATAAATTCAAATATTAATACAATTTTTTTAACATGAATTAGTTAAAATATTTTTAACATGAAAAGTTGTTTTAAATGCAGACACGGGAATGTAATATTTTAAGCTTTAAATTCAATTTTTTGATTTCCTTAAATATTTTAGGTAATTAAATGATAATTACAATAATGTCAAATTATCATTTAACCTATACTTTATGAAATTTAATTATTTAGTGAAATCATTATTATTGAATTACAAATTATCATTCTAAAAATATAAGAATAAAAATTATTTTATAATGAGTTAGTTCCTTATTTAAAATAAAATATATTTTAAAATTATTTAAATTTTTATAGAAAGGGTAATCAAATAAAATAACTAAAATATGTAAGAATTTTTACAAATTAACTTTATAATTGTTATCATGATAAAAAATGTTAAATAGTATTCATAAAAATTTAATGATAAATGTTAATCAAATAACTTTAATGATAATAGGTAGAAACTTATGAGACACATATTTACAACGAATAAATAAATTTAAGATGATACGATAAATATTTATTTTCATAATTATTTTTAGAAACATAAATAACTTACAAGAATAAGTTAAAACTATATTTATAAATAGTCAATTATTTTTAGAAACATAAATATTCAATTATTTTTAACAAGAATAAGTTAAAACTATATTTATAAATAGTCACACGAGTTCAAATCATTTACGAAAAAAATTGCATGTGTTGATATAATTATTCGTAGAAACAAAAATAAGTTAGAATAACTTTTATAAATAAGAATAAGTTACAAATATTTGTATAAATGAAAAAAAAAACAGCTATTGAAGCATTTGTTTTTAACATGAATAAGTTAAAATATTTTTTATAAATTGTCATAGTTTCAAGACACTTATAAACGAGAACAAATCTAAATATTGATATAATTACTCTTACAAACGAAAGTAAGTTACAATAATTTTTATAAACTCATGATTATATATTATAAGTATACGTATGTTAACCAAATGAATACATGAAATGAATTAACGGGTATATGTGACACATCTATGAGATAGCAGTTGCAGACTGTTCATTTTAATGTCCATCTGTTAAATCTTTCTTTTGCTACTGTTTTATATAATTGAAGTTAGAGAATCAATTGTACGGTTTATTATATACTGATCAATGCTTAAAAGTTGGTGCATGTTATTAACCTATATTTCGTAATTAATGAAGCTCATCTCGACTTTTTTTGGTTAATATACTATTTAACTCAGATTTTAATACATTTTAATTGTTTGTTATTATCTTAATATTGACATAAGATAGAACTATACGAAACATTATTAGATCATGCGGTATGAAAACCATACGAGACCCGTGCGACAGCAAATAATGTTGATAACTTCGTACTCTTCCTTGGTCCAGTTGATTCACAAATTAAAATAATGTTGATACAGTTGATTTTATAAACCGGAATAAATTACAAATATTTGCATAAACGGGAATAGTCAACTATAGATACAATTGATGTAATAAACGGGAATAAGTTACAAATAGTTTTATAAACAAAAATAGTCTATTGTTGATACAATTTATTGACATTTATTGAGCCACCATTTAATTTATTTTTTCAAATTCAAATTATTCTGACATTTATTGAGCCACCATTTAATTGAGCCATTCTAAATTACACTACAATCAATGTAAAAAATTGAGCCACTATTTAGTTGAGCCATTCTAAATTACACTACAAATAAATTGTCAAATTAAATAAATTAAACAAAGAAGAAATAATAAAAATATTATTAAGAATAAAAACTTAGTAATCAATAAAAACGATTTGACTCTCTCTTTTCTTTCGTTTTCTCTTTTGATATTCTTAGATCTACTTTGTGATTTTTCTACTAATATCTACAATAATAAATGTTAAATTATTATTTAATATTATTATTTATTTTTGAGTGAAGACCTATTTTGGTCCCTCACAAATATTACACGAGTCAAATTAGTCCCTCACAAAAAAATTGACCCAACTTAATCCCTTACAAAATTTAACCGGATCATATTAGTCCTTCTGCTAATATTTTTCTCAAATCGGTTTTTTCCTACTTCTAAACCGGTTCTTTTTATACTTTTAAACCGTGACTGGAATGACACGTTGGATTTTTTTTATTTTTTATTTTTTAAATACTAAATTAATTTTTATTTTTAATTTCATTTTTAAACAGTTATCAATGAATAATATCAAAAAAACCAACAATATTTCTTATAAAGTAATTTTTAAACAAGTAATTTCCATGATTTCTTCTAATATTAACAAATTCTATACATAAATTTTTACCTATGATGTCTCAAATCCAAGTCACTTCAAGTTAAATGATTTTCACTTTACAACTAGATAAATCAATTTCTATCGTTAATAAAGTAACTATCATTTACAACTAAAAAAATCGATTTCTATTGTTAATAAAATGACTATTATTTACAACAATACAGATCGATTTCTATTGTTAATAAAGTGACTATCATTTACGACTAGATAAATCAATTTCTATTGTTAATAAAGTGATTATCATTTACAACTAGACAAATCAATTTCTACGGTTAGTAAAATGACTATCAATAGCAACTAGACAAATCAATTTCTATTGTTAGTAAAATGACTATCATTTACAAATAGACAAATCAATTTCTATTTTATTAAATTAACTGTCATTTAATCTGAAGAGACTTAGGTTCGAGATCATATTGATACAAATTTTGTATTTTGTATTTTAAATTTAGAATTGTTTAAGATTAACCACATGGGCCTGAGTTCAACTCCTTATAAGAAACAATTTTGGCTTTTTTATATTATTAATTAATAATTGTTTAAAAATTAATTTAAAAATAAAAATTAATTTAGTATTTAAAAAATGAAAAATAAATAAATCCAACGTGGTAGTCTAGTCACGGTTTAAAACTAGGAAAAAACCGGTTTGAAAAAAATATTAACAGAAGGACTTATATGATCCGGTTAAATTTTATAAGGGATTAAATTGGGTCTATTTTATTTATTGTGAAGGACTAATTTGACTCGTGTAATAATTGTGAGGGACCAAAATGGGTCTTCACTCTTTATTTTTTGACATTCTTATATCTAATTTTTTATTTTTTTGTACTGATATCTACAATAATAAATATTATACTATTATTTAATAATGTAACTTTTTATTATCTATAATAAATTTATATTAAAGCAAAACTCAATGTATTATTAAAATTAATATTTAATATTATAATTTATTTTTTGTCATTCTTATATCTAATTTTTTATTTTTTTCGTAATGATATCTACAATAATAAATATTATATTATTATTTAATAATATAGTTTTTTATTATCTATAATAAATTTATATTAAAGCAAAACTGAATGTATTATTAAAATTATTATTCTCCAATATTAAATAATAATTTCTCAATAGATAAATGTATTCACAAATTAAAATAATGTTGATACAGTTGATTTTATAAACCGGAATAAATTACAAATATTTGCATAAACGAGAATAATCAACTATAGATACAATTGATGTAATAAACGAGAATAAGTTACAAATATTTTATAAACAAAAATAGTCTATTGTTGATACAATTTTTTTTTATAAACGAAAAAAGACTATTGTTGATACAATTATTTTTATAAACGAAAATAAATATCAAATAACTTTATAAACTGGAAAAGTCTACTATTAATACAATATATTTATAAACGTGAATAAGTTAAAAATATTTTTATAAATGCGAAAAAGTATATTGGTGATACAATTATTTTTATAAACGAAAACAAGTTACAAATATTTTAATAAACAAGTAAAATCTACTAATTATTTTGATAAAATTATTTTACCCAGCGTTGGATCAAATAAGTGTTTTATAAACGGGTTCTAAGTATTTTTATATTGGATCAAATAAGTATAGTGTTGTTATATTACTTTAATCAATGCATAAAGGTTGCTACATATTTTTTGTTTATATTTGTGATTATGTGAATGTTTATAACCCGTAAAACAAATTTAAAAACTGACAAATGACATATTGCGACGTGTAATTATTGTTTTAGTTAAAGAGCTAAAATTTGGATGTATTATTAGCTCTTATATCGTTAACTATTATTTAACATACCATATGTTTAATTTTTATTCCGATAGTCATCCAATTAATATGAGTATTGTTTACATATATACGGAATAACTTTATAAGATAGATCTTATCCACGTAATATTAAACTCAAACGGCCCCGTGCGATAGCACGGATATCCCGCTAGTAAAGTAATTCAATTGTTGGTTGTTTCCAAGATATTTTACATTGAAGGTAACTCTACCCAACTTTTTGAGTTGGGTAGATAAGAATCCACCTTTAACTTTAAATTTAAGTTAATAGTGTATGTTGGTGAAATTATGCATCACTTTCCCAATACCATAAGAAACAATAGAATTGACTAGCAAGTCTACTCTAATAAAATAATTATTTCCTTTCTCTAATTTAAAAAATTTAACTTAAAAAAAAAAAAGTAATGTCCTCAAATTTTAGGCAAGCGTAACATACACGGATTCAAAAGATTTTGTCTATTTTCAAATTTTTTTACCTAAATTTTCAAATACATAATAATAAAACCTAAATACACTCATTCACAAAAGTAGTACAATAAATAAACGGGTGTGTACAACACGGAAAATACAAAAAGAAAAAGTAGAGTTACTTGTAAGTCTTCTTAATAAGTCAAGTCATTTTGTCTCTTTTTTAAATTCATTAAATAATAAAAGGCAAAATACTTTTTGTCCTATATTTTATCCTCAGAGTTCATTTTGGTCCCTTAATTTTATAAAGTTTCATATTAGTCTTTTAACTCTTCAAAAGGTGTAATTTTAGTCCTTTTTGTCATATTAGCGACCAATTTAGCGACCAATTTTTCAGTTTTTTCGTCGCTAATATGACAAAAAAGACTAAAATGACATCTTTTAAAAAGTTATGGGACCAATATAAAACTTTTTAAAATTAAGGACCAAAATAATAAATTTAATTTTTCAAAATAATGATATCCCCAAGTTTGAGATAAACTATATATAATGCTATATTGAAAATATATCAGGGGATAAAAAATAAAAATTTTATATTGAAAACATAAATTAAAAAAGAAAACTATTTTTATAACTATATTTTTAAATTAAATTTCTTAATATAAGGGAATTAATGTCGGCTATAATTTACAATATTTTTAATTTAAGTTAATATAGCGTATGTGGGTGAAATTATGTAGAACTTAAATTTTCCAATTCCATAAGAAACAATAGAGTTGACTAGCAAGTCTACTCTAATCAAGTGTTATTTCCTATCTCTAATTTTAAAAAATATTTAACTTTTCAAAGAGATAATATCCTCAAATTTGAGATAAGCGTAACATACACGGATTCAAAGGATCTTGTCTATTTAAACGGCCAAATAATCTCATTTTCTATAAACCTGTGAAGATGAAAATGAAGAGGCTATTAGTATGTGTGTTTGTTTTAGTAGAAGTACTAATGTGTTGTGAATGTTGTTGGAAGCAAGAGAGAGATGCTCTTATTTCTCTAAAGAATAATGCTATACTTACACCCCAATCTTACACCAATACTTACACCAAACACTGTTCATCGTATTTATACGGTGAACAGTGTTTTTTTAAATAAAATAATAATATTTATAAAAAATATTTTTTATTTTTAAAATTATGGACGACACTGTTCATGTAAAGACGTGCATTAACCAACTTCATTACTGCATTAACCAAGTTTTTACACTGCATTAACCAAGTTTGGTGACTGCTAAAAATCAATTTTAATACCTGGATGTTGCATTAACCAACTTCATTACTGCATTAACCAAGTTTTTACACTGCATTAACCAAATTTGAGTAATGCTATTCTTACACCTATGAACAGTACTTTTCAGTAGTCATTAAATTTGGTTAATGCAGTGTAAAAACTTGGTTAATGCAGTAATGAAGTTGGTTAATGCAACATCCAGGTATTAAAAATAATTTTTAGCAGTCATCAAACTTGGTTAATGCAGTGTAAAAACTTGGTTAATGCAGTAATGAAGTTGGTTAATGCACGTCCTTACATGAACAGTGTCGTTCGTAATTTAAAAAAAAAAAATTTTTATAAATATTATTATTTTATTTTAAAAAACACTGTTCACCGTATAAATACGGTGAACAGTGTTTGGTGTAAGTATTGGTGTAAGATTGGGGTGTAAGTATAGCATTACTCTTCTCTAAACTCCCATTTGGACAATACCATGTCATCTTGGGAAAACAACAGTACTGATTGTTGTGAATGGGAAGGAGTTGAATGCAACACCACCACTGGAAGAGTCACCAAACTCAAACTTGACTCTGGTGGTGGACCTTGGCAAGTTAACTACTCTGATTTTAGAATCTTCAAAGATTTGAACACTCTCGATTTGTCAGTTATTAGTATATCCAATTGAACAAGAGCTGATCAAGAAGGTTATTTTTCATACAAATTCTATATTCTAATAATCTGCTACTATGTAAAAAGGAATCTATTTTATTTTTCACTTGGTAACCCTCGTTTTCATTTACACATATTGTTATGCAGGGTTGAAAAATTTGGAAGTTCTTGACTTGAGTGATAATTCTTTCGATAATGCTATGAGCATTCTGTCTTGTCTGGATGGACTTTCGTCTCTTAAATCTCTATCATTAGCTGATCTTACTTTCGACAGCACTTCATTATACAGTGAGGCCAATATAGTTTTCTTTCTTAACAGATTAATTAATTAAAGAGAATCAATAGTTCTTTATTTTGTCCAGCAAATCAACAAACTTATTTGTAGTTATACTGTAGCTTTTCAGATAGTTTTGGAGACAATTTCCTCAAAGTTGCTGCATCTGGAGGTCCTTGACTTAAGTGGAAACAATTTGACAAATGAAATACTTCCTTCACTAAGGGGATTCAAATCTTTGAAAGAACTGTATTTGGATGGCATTAGATTGGACTCAGATCTTCACATACAAGGTAGAATATATTAGCACTTATTATGATAACTAGCAGGTGGTTTTTAACTAACACAATATATTAATTTAACATGTAGAATTATGTGCCACCATATTGAAGAATCTTGAGATTCTTGACATCTCCAACAACAACTTCAATAACACTGATATTGGATCTGCTCTTAGTGGACTTTCTTCCCTTAAGAATTTAAATTTAGCATGGAATGAAATTACTCCGAAATCAATTCATAGTATGTCATACTTTAACTATTTGATTTTTGGGTTAAGTATGTTTAAATTCCTATAAAGTTAGAAATTTTAATTTTTAGTCTCTCATGTAACTTAACGATGGTTTTTACAACTTAGCGACTGAATTAACAATGATTTTTAGCATGAAGAATCAAAAGTTAAATTTTTTAACTTTAGAGGGACAATTCTTTAACGAAATGTTTAGAAGGACGAAAAATGAAAATACCTAATTTTAGAGGGATTTTAAACATATTTAACCCTTAATTTTTTTCTTTTATTTTCTTAAAAAATACATGGCCCTTTAATCATGTATGCTTGTATATTGGTAGATATATCAAAACTGAGATCTTTGGAGATTCTTGACTTGGGTGAGAACAATTTGAAGTTATGGCCTGCAGGTTTGTTGTCATTATTTGATGATAATCTATGTTCTTTAAGTTCCATATTCTTAGTGAGTGCAGGTAATGACATGTTCTACATTTTTATATTAGAGAATCATAGATTTGCTTGGCCGTCCGGTTTACAAGTGCTTGTGTTAAACAACAATGATTTCAGCAACGATATTATTTCATCCATAAGTGGTCTTTCACATCTCAAATCTCTTGACGCGAGCAGCAACAACTTGAAAGGATCACTAGATATTACTGGTCAGTATGGATTGATAATCATTTTAGTGATTCACTTTATATGATTAACACTATTTAACCTTGTTCCAATAACATCACTTCACACATGAATCATTTTATTTATATAGTTATTAATTATTCTAACATAATTGATTAATAGTACAACTTTTTTTACATCAATTTTTTACTCTTTTCTTAAATGATTTTAGTACATTTAATTTATCAGTTAAAATTATTAATAATAAGATATTTATCTATTGCAGGATAAATATCTTATTATTAATAATTTTAACTGATAAATTAAATGTACTAAAATCATTTAAGAAAAGAGTAAAAAATTGATGTAAAAAAAGTTGTACTATTAATCAATTATGTTAGGTATGATCTATATGTATGATCTATATGATATTATGTTTCAATCCAACGTTTGAATTTAAAAAATATTAATTCAAGATGTAGTTATTGAACGGGTGTAACTCGTGGTGTAACTCTCCGGGTGTAATTTTATCCCTCCTCATATATATATATATATATATATATATATATATATATATATATATGTCTAAAGTTTTTAGAGGTTCTGTATAGGTTAATCACAATTTCTTAATACTGAGGCTTTGTACCGTAGGTCGTCTCATGTTTTTGGAGGTCCTGTGTAGGTTAGTCAAAATTTAACCATGAAAAAATGAAAAAAATAAATAGAGGCTCGTCTTAATCACAATTTGACCTGATAAATATTTTATGAGGCCCTATTATCTATAGTTTATCCTTAAGAAATTTGAGGCTTTGTGCGGTAGCTCGCCTTGCACACCCTTAAAGATGGCTAATATATATTATTTGCTCTTTTTAATTTTTTTTAAATTAAACCTATCTTTAAATTGATAAGAACGAGGCATTGATTTATTGATCGAATTATTAGATTACTGACAGAACCTCGTGATTAAAAACCATACTAAATAGAATATTTCAGTTAAATAAATTGGACAATTTAGACGTATAAGTCAATTTGTATAGCAAAACTATATAATTATTAATCCGGTCAAATCAGATAACTCAATCTCTAAAAAAATCACGATATTTAACAAATTTTAAAATATCATAATTTTACAAATTCATTCTTTAAATTTAAATTCTAAACATAATCATTAGACATAACAAAATAATATAAAATACAAATCAAAATATATTTTGAACAAAGTCTAATTGGAACATAAATTAAATAACAAAATAAGTGAAGTGTCTAATAAATTTAACTTAAAGAAGGAAAAATTGTTTTAAATAAGTTATGAATCCACATATATTTTAAATTTATAGCTTATCCATCATTTTCCAAAATCGTCGGTTCACCAATTTTTTTTTTTTATAATTTTGGTCGGCTCTATATGATATTATGTTTCAATCCAACGGTTGAATTTAAAAAATATTAATTCAAAATGTAGTTATTGAATGAGTGTAACTCGTGGTGTAACTCTTCGGGTGTAATTTGATCCCTCCTCATATATATATATATATATATATATATATATATATATATATATATATATATATATATATATATATATATTAGAAAATAAATTAAATAGTATGTAAAAAATAAAATAAATAAATTACTTAAAATAAGACTTTAAAATAGGATTTTATACTAGCATAGCTTTATAAAAAGACTAAACCAAATAAAAAAATTCTATAATAAATAATAAGTCATACTAATAATTATATCCGTGCGATGTACAGAAAGTAAATTATCTTAACAAAAATCTAATATAATTTTAAAATATAGTATATAATTAGTAATTATATCTAAATAAGTTTAGACATAAGTAATAATAAATTTGAAAAATAATAGCAATTGAATATGATTATATTTTGAAAAAATTGACATCTACATTAGTTATATTCATAATACATTCCATGAGAAAGTAATAAAAAATAAATTTAATTAGTGTATCCTAAAAAAAATTTAAACCAAATTACCAAAAATACTAAAGTTCAAACAAGTGAAATTAATAAATTAATTTGTTTACCCTAAAAATTACTTGATATTCAACTTATTATTTTATCTTACATAGTAACAATCTTATTTCATTCCTAAGTTATATATTCTTAATGAGTAATAAATGACATATTTTGAATCTTTTGTCAGAGAATCATGGATTTGCATGGCCTTCCAGTTTACAAGTTATTAGTTTGAGCTCAAATAATTTCAGTAACGATATTATTTCATTCATAAGTGATCTTTCACGTCTCAAATCTCTTGACTTAAGGAGCAACAACTTGAAAGGATCACTAGATATTACTGGTCAGTATTGATTGATAATCATTTTAGTGATTCACTTTATTTGATTACACTATTAAACCTTGTTCCAGTAACATCACTTCACACATGAATCATTTTATTTATATAATTATTAATTATTCTTACATAATTTATTAATAGTGCAACTTTTTTTATCAGTTTTTTACTCTTCTTAAATGATTTAAGTACTTTTAATTTATTAGTTAAAATTATTATTTATAGTATTTTCTTGTTATTGGATTACATAAGCAACCAATCATCATCAATATTCATTCATAAAATAAAATTTAAGAAGAGTTACAAGGTAAATAATTAAAAAAATAAATTTTTTTACCCACCTCTTAACCTTCTTAGTCACCCCTGGCGAATTTACCAAAATACTCCTTGTTTCGGAAATACATTTTCGAAAACGTACTTTTATTGAAAATAAAGGTGTTTTCGGAAATGCAGTTCCGAAAACACGAAAAAAAGGTGTTTTCAGAGATGCATTTTCGAAAACACCCCCTTTTTGAGTTTTCGGAGATGCATTTCCGAAAACACCCCTTTTGGGGAGAGGGGTGTCTTCGGAGATGCATATCCGAAATATTCCAAGACCAAATTAGTCTTAGAATGTTTCGGATATACACTTTCGAAAGAATTCAATAATTATTAAAAAATTAAAATCAATGTGAATCAATACAATTAATAGGTATAAAATCAAGGTGAATCAATAAAATGAAGGTGAATCAATAAAATCAAGGTGAATCAAAATTTTTTAAACAATTTTAAAGTTAAAAATTATTTACCTAACTTATATAAATCAAAAACATTTTAATTTTGTAAGTAAATTTTGAATTATATAAAATTAAATATAAAATTTATTCATTAAATAAAATTAAGACAAAATCTTTTTTTAATTTTTTAAACTAAATAAAAAATTATAACTCATTTTTAATTATGAATCATAATAAAAATATATAAATATATAATAATAATTATTAATTTTGTAAGTGAAATATATAAATATATAATATATAAATATATAATGATTATTATAAATTAAAACACGCATTTTTTTTAATTTTTATAATTATTATATAAATATATTTATAATTAATATATAATAATTATTATATAAATATATAAATATATAATAATTTTTATAAATATATAATAATTATTATAATTATTATATAAATTAAAACACTCAATTTTTTAATTTTTTGTAAATATATAATAATTATTATAAATATATAAATAAGAAATTATAACTCATTTTGTAAGTGAAATTATTTTAATTTTTTAATTAAAATTATTTTAAATTTTAAAATACGAATCAGAATATAAATATATAATAATTATTATTCATAACTCATAAATTATATCAAAATATATAATTATTATTATTCATTACTCATAATTTATATCAAATTTATGATATGTGAATTAATTAATATCCTAAAATTAATTTTTGGGATTTTTAATTTTTTTTTTGTTTTTTCGAAGATGTATCTCCAAATTAATAAAAATTTCAATTTTTGGGATTTTTTTCGGAAATGCTCTTCCGTGAAAAAATTTAGAAAAAAAATATTTCCAAAATGCATTTCCGAAGCGGGGTAAAGTGGGATTTTTCGCTGGGGGTGACCCCATAAGGAGGTGGGTAAAGAAAAAACCTTAAAAAAATTATGTTAGTGACTTAATTCAAATTTTGTTTGATATTCTTCTTCTTTATAAAAAAAATTATTTTTTATAAAAAAAAATAAACAAAAAAAATGTAAGTTATAAATATGATAAACAAATTAGAATTTCAAACAAATCATATTGAGATGTTTTTATCTTATATAGTTTTATCATTTCAATTATTAAAACTACTTTTCACTACAGGAAAATTGACTTTTCGTGACACTCATAATCCGTCACTAAAAGTCAAATATCTGTAGGTAGAAATATAAAAAACTTTTAGTGACACCTCCTTTTGGCGTCAACTTTAAGGGGGTGTGGTGTGATGCTAAACTGATTGTCACTATAACTTTTAGTGACAGACAATATAAAACGTTTGTCACTATATCTTATACTAGTTTAATATGTAGCAAAAGTTATACCTACGACTTTGTGGGTGTCACTAAAGCTTATATAAATATAATTTTAATATTTTTAAATTTTATTTTTAAAATACAATAAATTCTAAATTATATTTTTTAATATTATTATTAAAATAAAATTATTCACTAAAAATACTTTACAGTACATTCTCAACTATGACAAAACTAAATAACTTAATCTAAACATTTATGCAAATTTTTATTAAATTCAAACATTAAGATTCATTTCATATAATGTAAATTAGAACTACTTAAAAAAAATTATATACTAATTTTACAATCGAACTTTTCATGTTCTTATTTTTTAGATTCTTACAATCTGGACTTAGCAATTTCTATCATAGTCTCACCAAGCAAGTCACCATAACCAACAATTCTTGAAGCATGTCTCCAAAGCTCACTCAAAAATAATAATCCTTGTTGAAACATAATGGACACCTAAATGTTGAGGCACGAGACTCTTGGCACTGTGAAATATCTGAGGTCAAGGCTCCCTCTTGAAGTCTGAGGCCAAGGCTCCCTCTTGAAGTCAACTACTCCCCTCAAAATCGCCAAAGCAACCTCTTGTTCAGTCTCTGAAATCAAAAACCAATCCAAAAATCTTAGCACACACAAATAACCAGTTAACTAGTAAGTATGATTATATATGATTATCAGCACTCATAATTTATTGCAATTTCCATCAACTCGTCGCTAAAACCACTTGAAAATTAATATCACCATCTAACTAAATTGTGCTTCCATTCCATATAAGAACAACCCTTTGAGAAAGCCTGAAATATTCTTGGTGGATTATACAAAAAAGCAATAGCAAGCCTTTCTGGATAATGGTTTTGCAAAATGTGAATAATATCATAAGTAGTTTTAATAGCAATGTTTGTGCTAAATGAAAATCCCGTGAAGTCTATCAACCATAACATTTGTTCTTGACCATCAGAAAGATTAAGTACAGCATTTTCCAACAGATAGACTAAATGCTTGATATTATTTTCTGCTGATGTTGTATTCTGACAGAAGGAAACAAATTGAACAGAGTAAGTTAATCTGTTATGTACAGAGAAGCCTTCGTAATTAACTACATATATAGCCTTAATAACAATGAATGTACATCTTAGTTCAAACCTGCATCCCTGGTCTCATAATAAGTACTCTCATAATAAGTACTGTCCTCCCAAGTCTATCATGAAAGTTAGCTCAAGATACTTTCCCCGTCTCGCCCTCATGTGCTACTGCAGCCTGAATTTAGAAAACCATTTAGTCAGATGATGACTTCATTAAGCCCTAGCAGGCTACGTAGATATTAAACTCATGCAGAAACACGCCATCCTAAATGTATTCATTAAAACATACTCCATTATGCATCAAATTGAACTAAAGCACCAACCTGGATAATGATCTTAGCACACTCATATTATCCATCAAATTGAACTAAAGCACCAACCTGGATAATGATCCTGGCACACTCATTGCAACGAAACATAGTCACATACAACCACTGCATTAATCAAAAAAAGAAAATAGGAAACTTCTTTTAGATGCTAACTGGTATAAGCAGTACATGCTATATGTGTGCTAATGGCATAGCCCAGGTTAAAGTTGCAAAAGCAACGTGATAAATAAAGTATCACTAAAAAAACTATCATTTGAAAGAGGTGCTTAGGGAGAAAAAAACAACTTTCGTAATCGATATATCTAAAAATATACAACAACTATCCGTACGTAAATTAGTCTACATTTAAAAAGAAAAGATTGAGGAAAACATCTACAATGGCAACAAGAGAAGCAGCAATCATTGTGAAAATATCACCGGCGTTAAAAGAAGGGGTTCCCCATTGCAACTAATTCGGGAGACTTATCCTGCACAGATGTACAAAAACCTAATTAAAATGGTTACTAGCTATTGTAAGAGGTGCAAAACTATTAAGGACTGACCAACGAGCTGCAGTGATCAACCTAGACCGGTCAGTGCAGCAACTGAATTGAGTCAATTGTGGTTTTTATTATATGCACTAGCCGCGGTAAAAATTTCAGCAAATAGCCATGAAATTCCAATTGTAGCTATGATTGCAACGTGGTCGACGCCTTTTGATCCCATCTTTTGTGGAATGTACTGCAAGGAGATTCGATTACGGAAAGTTTCGTTAAATGATCAATTTAAAATGTTGAGCTATTTCAAAATGACAAAAGCAAATATCAAAGAATAACACGGTATATCCACAATTACAAATGGAATACCCACCAATGATATTAGGAACATACAGGTAGACAGATGATTTATTGGATCTTGGTGCAGGTTTTTTGGCCATTGAAGCTTCTTCTTATACTCTAAAGCTTTCCTATAAAGAATATGGAATTTCCAATCAAATGCTTACCTGCACAAATAATTTCCAGTAAAAAATCCAAGCTACACAGTCCCATCATATTTCATGCATATGTAAGAAAACCGATAACAAAAACACTCATCAACAGAGCATGTCAATAAGTGCTAAATTTATTAGCTATATTTGATAATTAAAAATACGATGCAAAAAGGTCATTGTAACATGGAATCTTTAAATTATCTAATGCTATGTCATCAATAGTACCTCTATGGAGCTCAATGGATATTTATCATTACCACAACAAGAGTACAATCAGAAGAGCCACTAACAAGAAGATACGGTGCATGATCACTCCAAGCAACTACTTGAACCTGTAAGATGAATAAGGAAATGTATCATTGGCTCAAATATTTAGAATAGTAATTAAAAAAAATACAACTCTTGCCTTGTCTAAGTTATGTTCCAGGGTAGTAGCACATGTTCCAGTGGCTATGTCCCAAATCTTTACTAGTATATTTAAAATAGTATAATTCACTAGAAGTAGTTTTGTTTGAAATATATTCTCTCGACGTGTATTGAATGAGCTTAATCATCATGTGAGTCATTAGAATTACAGTCTACACTTTAGACATATAAATGACATGATAAGCTCATAATATATGCAAGTTAAACATTAGATTATTATGAAAAAAACAACCCATACAAAATGGAACAAAACAAAGGTGTAAGCAAATGTAAAATAAATATGTATTAATGTATTAATATATTCTATTCATTTTATACCCATTTTATACCAGCTCTAACACATACTGACAATTATTTTCACTCTGAATGCATTTAAGGAAATGTCAATCCTCATCGCCTCAGTTGAATTTTCTTTGGCCACAAATCCCGCAAACACATGATGGACAAATTCAGTCACCATCAGGGACATCCTATAAAGGAAAAACGAAGTCCAATTATTGGTGCGGAAGAATTAAACTGAAGTAAATATGAGAATAATAAATATACCATGTACTAGAATGAAAATGGTTAACCTACCTCCACACCAAGACACGTCGCCATGACAGAAGCACATGTTCTATCAGTCAACTTGCTTCAATGTGAAATTTAAAAAAGAAAGCCTAAAAGCTAATAAAATCAATATATGAATATCCCTGTTATTGAATACACATACCAAAATTACCGAACAAAATCCCAAAATTCAATTCAAACTCGTTCAAAATTACAACTAACGGTCAAAAGGAGCACACTCTAGGAACTTCATGATGAACAATGTTCAACTAGTTGAATTTGACGAAAATAATCGAAGGTAAAACCCTAGTTTTCTGTCTTTGATAAACGAATATCCCTGTAAGATAAAAGCAATCGAAGATTAAGAACATTTCGAAATAATTCATGAAACGAAATGATAACTGTATAAAATCAGTGACGACGAATTGCAACAAAATTCAGTGACGAGAACAAGATTAGAAGTGAAAGTACTATGTGTTGAAATGAGAGAAATCAGAGAAAAATTGAAAATAGGTAAGGATGATTGAATTACCAAAGAGAAAGAAGATGAAAATTGGTTGGTTTGTTGACGCTTTGGGAAGATCGCAGACGAATTTTCGATGTTAGGGTTTGAAATTTGGGGAAAATAAAATGGTTTCGAAACGGTGAAAATGGATGTTCTGTGTTTTGATTAAAAGATTAGATAGATCAATATATGTGGATGAGGGGGGTCTTAAACTTAGTTTGCAAAAATTTAAGTGTTAATTTTTTAATTAGTATGTAATTAGTAAAGTTAATTTTGACAGTGAAAAAAAAAAGTTAAGTTTTGTGTTTTTTTAGTGAAAATAATAATTTTATAATTTTTATTAAAATGTTATTTGTTCAAAATATAAAAAGTGTTAGAAAAAGTTTATGGAAAAAGATATAGCTGTAGGTAAAAGTTATACAAGTGTAGGTAAATGTAACATCTAGTGACAAAAATCTAGACGTCACTAAATATGAGTGTCACAATAGGTCCTTTTTCTTGTAGTGTTTGCAGTAACTATCAAAACTCAAAGTTGTTTAACTGTAACTTTTGTTAACCTTTTATTTTTCAGATTGGTCTAAACTTAAGAAGTTGGAAGAGTTAGATCTATCCTACAATAATTTTGTGGGGAAACTTCCCTCATCTTTTGTCAACATGACATCACTTCGAACTTTGAGACTTACAAATAATCACTTTATTGGTGATATTGGTCCTAACCTTGCAACGTCACTTGAGTATCTCAATTTTGAAGGAAACCAATTTGAATTCCCCATTTCATTTGCACAATTTTTCAATCATTCAAACCTTAATTTCATCTATGGTAATGGGAATAAAGTTATCCTTGGCTCACACTTACCTTTGAAAACATGGGTTCCAAAATTTCAATTACAAGTGCTTCAACTGTCTTCAATATCTGTTGTCAATTCCCTTCCACTTCCAAACTTTCTTCTTTATCAGTACAGTTTGACTGATGTGGATTTCACCGGTTGTAAACTGAAAGGAGAGTTTCCACATTGGTTATTAAAAAACAACACAAAAATGGAAGTTCTTAGACTTAGGAATTGTTCCTTTATAGGAGATTTTCAACTTCCTTCCCATCCTAAATTCAACCTAGTATCAATTGATGTATCAAATAATGCAATGTCAGGTCAAATGTTGAGCAACAACATCAGTTCAAATTTTCCAAATTTGGTTTATCTAAACATTTCTATAAATGCAATTCATGGTTCAATTCCTCATGAGCTAAGTCACATAGATACATTAGATCTTTCTAATAATCAATTTTCTGGAGAATTACCAAGGAATTTAACTATGGGTATTTCTTCTTTGATTATTTCAAACAACAATCTTCATGGGCCCATACCTTCAACATTGTCAATGTACTTTCCTAATACATTGTTGTTGGACGGTAATCATTTTTCAGGTAGCCTTCCAAGCAACTTTTTAAACTCAAGTTATGTCCAGAACTTGGACATTAGTAATAATAATTTTGTTGGAAAACTTCCAAGTCCATTTCAAACATATATTGGATTGATTGAACTTTCACTATCCAATAATCATTTTGAAGGATCTATTCCATCAGAGTTGACAAATATTATAACACTCACATACCTAGATCTTTCCCAAAATAATTTGTCAGGATGTGTTCCCTCTTTTCTAAGTGATTCTCTGAGCTTTATTCATTTGAGCAACAATAAACTAAGTTGTTTGCCCAAGCACATGTTCACAGAAAGATCTTCATTATTGATTCTAGACCTTAGCAACAATGAAATAACAAATGGAATCCATGATCTAATACACAACCTCCGCTACACAGAGTTAAATATCCTCCTTATGAAAGGTAATCACTTCACTGGAAGTATTCCAAAGCAATTATGCCACCTAACGGATTTAAATATACTAGACCTTTCTGATAATAATTTGATTGGAGAAATTCCTAATTGCTTGGGTGAAATGCCTTTTGCCAATAAAGACCCAGAAGGTTCAAGAGATCGATTCAATGGTGTGATTCATAGTAGAGTAGATTACAATAATCGATATGGGAAAGAGAAAGACAAATTTACTTCAAAGAAAAGATCGAAAACTTATACAACAAATATTCATATTTATATGTCTGGGATTGATTTATCTCAGAATAAGCTAAGTGGGAGTATTCCAAATGAGCTTGGAAATTTGACAAGAATCCGATCATTGAACTTGTCCAACAATTTTTTCTCCGGGAAAATTCCAGCAACATTCTCCAATTTGATGCAAGTGGAGAGTTTAGATCTTTCTTCCAACATGTTGAGTGGCCAAATTCCTCCTCAACTAAGTGGATTGACTTCCCTTGAAGTATTCAGTGTTGCACACAACAATTTATCAGGCACGACACCAGAAAGGAAAGGACAATTTATTACCTTTGATGAAAGCAGCTATGAAGGTAATCAATTTCTCTGTGGGCCTCCATTGTCAAAAAGTTGCAATCCTGCTCCATTACCTAATGGCTTGAACAAAGATGGAGATAATGATAGTTGGGTGGACATGTATGTTTTCCTTGTGAGCTTTGTGGTGGCATACACATCAACGTTGTTGGTAATTGCAATTGTTCTGTACATCAATCCTTATTGGAGGCAAGCATGGTTTTACTATATAGGAATGGTGTGTATGAATTGCTTCTACTTCTTAGAAGACAATTTATGTGTGTTCTAATTATTATAATATATAATATATGAAGTTGCATGTCATGAATATGTATTTTGTTTCTGCTATTTGTAATTCAATAAAAAATTACATTAGTATTGTATGGTCAGTGTAATTTTTTTGAAGTTTTTTCCACAAAATTTCTTACATGCCAAAGTGTAATGTACAACTAATGTATAGAATAAAAAAAGAATGATGTTGTTAGAAGAGTCCTTGCTAGTTGCAATAAGCTCATAATATTATAGGGAGTACAAGAGGCACTCCTTCATGAGTACAAGAGTCCTTGCTAGCTGCTACTTAACCCCTGCACAGTCTTGCATAATAAGCCGGAAAGCCAATTCAAATCGGCTTAGCACTAAAATCAATAAAGGTCCACATTTGAGGCTAAACCATAATTGTTGATTGAGACACCTAATCTCATAGCAACATAATCCTCCCCCATTAACGCATAACACCATTTACAATGGTTGAAAAACTCAACACCCACTTTTTCAACTCCCAACACTCCACATCATTTTCTCTTTCTTCCACCTAATAACTCAATACTCATTCAACTTTTATCCTCTCCAATGGTTTTTCACTCAACACCCTACCCCACCACTTTTTATTTTCATATTCTTATTTAAATTTTATTTTTATTTTTATGATTACATAAAATTACAATTATCGATTAAAATTAAATTAAAATAATAAATACTTAATAATTTATTTTTTAATTTTTTGTAATAAAAACAAAATTTATTTAAATAATTGGATACGATACAAATCATCTTAAATTAATTTAAAATACAACACACAATTAACGTAATTAGTACGTTACAAATAATTTAAAATGCAATACAACACACAAGTAACGTAATTAGTACGATACAAATAATTTAAAATGCAATACAACACACAAATAATTCAATCACGGAACATTCCAAACTTTGTCCATATGTGCTTCACTAGATCGGCTTGCAATTCTTGATGAACATTTGGATCACGGAACTCTGATCTAGCACGCACATGATTTGCAAAAGCGGGTAACACCTCGGTCGAGTATGGTTGTGGTGCACTAGATCCACTTTCCCCAGATTGCTCAAAATCGGTCCAACGTTGAGAATATGAATCTCGTTCATCCTCAACAATCATATTATGTAATATGATGCATGACCTCATGATGATACCCAAATCAGCTATGTTCCACAAGCGAGCTGGTTCACGGATGATTTTAAATCGAGCTTGGAGCACTCCAAATGCACGTTTGATGTCCTTCCGACATCCCTCCTGAAATTTTGCAAATAATTTATCGGGTTCACTTTGAGGAAGTCTAATCGATTTGACGAAAGTTGGATAAGAAGGGTAGATACCATCAGCTAGATAGTATGCCATATTATATGGACGTTGATTCACAAAGAAATTCACACTTGGAGCCTTTCCCTGTTCCACGTCATCAAACACTGGTGACCGGTCTAGAACGTTTATATCGTTCAACGTTTCCGGACATCCAAAAAAGGCATGCCAGATCCATAGGTCATGAGATGCAACTGCTTCAAGAATAACTGTGGTGGTTCCCTTATCCCCTCTAGTAAATTGTCCTTCCCATGCTTTAGGACAATTTTTCCACTCCCAGTGCATGCAGTAAATACTCCCAATCATCCCTGGGAACCCCCGCATTTCACTAACATGCAGTATTCTTTGCAGGTCATCTTGGGTTGGTGCTCTCAGATACACTTGCTCGTACAAGCGTATGATTCCTTTACAGAATCTACGTAAGCACTCCAATGCTGTAGTACCTCCTATTTTGATGTACTCATCGACCGCATCTGCTGCCACACCATATGCTAACATTCGCATTGTTGTGGTACATTTTGCTAAGGGTGATATACCTTCTTTATTGGTTGCATCAACTCGCTGGGTGAAGTAGTTATCACTACTTGAAAGGTCCCCAACGATTCGAAGGAAAACATTTTTTTTCATCCGGTACCGACGACGAAACATTGCATCGTCATATGTAGGCTCATTGGCAAAGTAGTCGTCAATTAGTCTTTGGTTTGCCGCTGCATGATCTCTATTGAGATATTTTCTACTACGAGGTGCATTATCTTCCGATATTTTGTTTCTACGCTCTCTAAATCGATTGACTATATAATTTTCTTCAATTTCACGATTTTGGTTGTAGGCTGCGATATCAAAATGATATTGTGATGGATCCATTTTTTTGTGATATTGGAGGTAGATTGGATGAGATTTGGGATATTGGTACATAAATGGATGTATGAGTCCCTATATATAAATGGATGTGGATGGTGGACCACTGACGGATTCGAAATAATTTATTGTATAGAGTTAATTATCAGATAAGGAATAGATTCGAATTGGGTGGTGGACCACTGACGGATTCGAAATAATTTATTATATAGAGTTAATTATCAGATAAGGAATAGATTCGAATTGGGTGGTGGACCACTGACGGATTCGAAATAATTTATTGTATAGAGTTAATTATCAGATAAGGAATAGATTTGAATTGGGTGGTGGACCACTGACGGATTCGAAATAATTCATTGTATAGAGTTAATTATCAGATAAGGAATAATTAAAGCAAACACTACACTGGCATATTGAAACAACAATAATTAAAGCAAACACTACACTGGCATATTGAAACAACAATAATTAAAGCAAACACTACACTGGCATATTGAAACAACAATAATTAAAGCAAACACAACACTGGCATATTGAAACAACAATAATTAAAGCAAACACAACACTGGCATATTGAAACAACAATAATTAAAGCAAACACAACACTGACAAATACTTCATTGAAATTAATTATCAAACAGTTCTGCCTCCAACTTTTTCAACAGCTGGTTCTTCCGGTCATCTAGATGCTCTTCGGAAGTTAGCTTTAGATACATCTTCATTTTCTTGGTTTTAGTCTTTTCCAAGGCTATATTGTTAGCCTGCTGTTGCATCAAGGCTATGTTGTCCAATCGTTCAAGCTCTTTCGTCTTGAATTCTTTGTATTCAACCCATTCTTTGTCCACCACCTCCGAGGCATATTCCCTGCTTTTCTTTTTACCCTTTTTTTTAGGTGCCTCCCTTCCTATAGGACGAGCACTGGATTCTACAGTGTTTGAGCCACATGCATCACTCTCGCGAGATCTCTTAGATCCACTACTTCCTGAGCCAATATTTCCTCCTACTTGACTACCATAACGTGGTTGATCACGGAGAGCGTGCCATTCTTCCATTAAAGTGAATCTAACATTCTTCCCACATGCATATAATTCCTACGCTTTTGCCAAAACATCATTCTCCGACCAACCACTTCCTTGCATACGCTTAGCGCCATCATAAGCGCCAATCCATTTACCCAACACTTTGTTCATATAATTAAAACGGTTTCGGCATGCAGGTCCATCACGCGGAGGATCGAATGAGCAATGCTCATTACAATACTCAGCAATTTTACCCCAATATGTTTCACCTTTCTGGTTTCTCCCGACAACACTGCTTGTTCCAAATTTAATCCACCCACTAATTAGCACCAAATTTTGTTCAGTGTTCCATGCTGGTTGCTGAGTTTTCCTGCTCTTAGGAGTTGAATCCTCTGAATTCGGACCGACTTCATTAGAAACTATCATGCCACCAATAGTTAGTTGTGTTGAAAACTCGGGAAATTCAGGTACACCACCACTTGGAAAATTTGCATTCGCCATTGTCACATAACCATTAAACGGGGGTGTTTGAGATGGATTTCTCGGCATAGATCCATAATATGTTTGAAAGTTTGGAACAGAGGATGACTGGTTGAAATTTGGTGGAAAACCAAAATTAGGTATGTTTTGAGGATGTTGGTTGGAAAATTGATTTGGATTTTGATAATAGTTGGGATTTTGATAATTGTTGGGATTTGGAAAATTGTTGGGATTTTGGTTAAATGGAAAATTAGCAGAATTTTGAGTGTTAAAATGATTATTGGGATCCATTTCACTAAAAAAAGACACTTAACTTCAAAATAAACACTAATAATAAAATTAAGATAGTGAAAAACTTGGTTTTTTTTCTGTGTCCAAATCAAATGAACCAAGTCTCTATTTATAGAGAAAAAAAATCATGAATTTTGGTAAAAAAAAAAAAAATTAATTTGCAACGAAATAATTGAGTTCAAAGTATTAAATGGATAAAAATCTGGTCAGCCAATCAAGCACAGCCACGTGGCTGCACTTATCCCTTTTCTCTTTCTCTCTCCGCGTGGATTAAGACCCAATCTCACACCCAGCGAGTGGGCTACACGCGCCTGGCCCAGACCAATGAGGCGCTGTCACGTCATGCCCTCGGTCAGATTAAATGGTGTTGAGTTTTCTCAACATCTCTCTCCTCCAACACACACTCAACACTACATTACACACCCCATTGCACATGATTTTGTGGTGTTGACTTTAAATAACTCTACCATTGCACATGGTCTAACAAACCAGTGCCAAAATGCCCTTGTGACCACACAGATGAATTTCTAGCCAACAAAACAACCCTCTGCGCTAGACTGCAAATTAAAAACGGATCGACTAACACTGCTAGCTACATCCTGCACTCAGAAAAGAAACACAATTGAACATATTGACACATAATATTAGCGGTGCTCATGTACCGATAATTAACCAATCCAATCCATATTCAATTAATAACTATTTATTATAATCGGATATAAAATCAATCCATATAAATGATTATATTTTTACGTTACAAAACCGGTTTATCCATAACCACATTTTATAACCGGTTATAAAGTTATAACCAAATTTTAATTTAAAACCGATTTCAAAAATTTGTATTTTTTCGAGAAAAAAACGATTTTCATATTTTTGGAAAAAAATTTCATATCTTAAAAAAAAAATTAATTTTCCATTTTTTCAAAAACACTCAATTTTCGAAAAAAAATTGATTTTGTTTGTTCCGATAAAATACGATTTCTCGTATTTATTTGAAAAACTCTTTTTTTTTCGTATTCCCTTTCGTATTTCGGAAAGAACTCAATCTTTTACGAGTTTAGAAATAAAATTGAATTTTTTTCGTATTTCCAAAAAATAATCTAACTTTTTGTATTTATGAAATATGATTTTATTGTATTTCAAAAAAAACTCGATTATTTTGTATTTTCAAAAAAATTGACTTTTCATATTTCCAAAAAAAATCGATTAAAAGCGATTTTCGAAAAAAACCTCGATTTTTTGTATTTTCTAAAAAAAAAAAAATCAAATTTTCATATTTTCGTAAAAACTAGATTTTTTTCGTATTTTTTAAAAACTCGTTTTTTTATGTTTTTAGAAATAAAATCAATTTTTTGTATTTTCGTAAAAAACCAACTTTTAAAAAAAATAATTTATTCATATTTCTGAAAAAAATTAGATTTTCAGAAAATATTTTAATTTAGTTTTTATTTTGGATATGGATGTCCAAAATATGAATTTGGTTAAAATCATATTTATAAAATGTCCAAAATATGGATTTGGTTAAAAACCATACTAAAATTAATCGGATTTTTATAACCGAATTTAAATATGAATATGGATAATTTATATAACCCGTTAATTTGAACACCCCTACATAATATCTACCTGAGCGAACGAATGCATGAAATGAAAAATTTCATAATTAATAAGATGAATAAATTTGTGTGAATAATATGAAAATATTTTCCCCAGAAATATACTCTCAACAAAGTTAGAAGCCCTTTTTAAGTTAAATAATTGTTTTCTATTTAACCCGACACATCGACATCAATCAAATTTATGTTGTCCTTAATCAATCCCTTGAAGTTTGTATAGCTACTAATGGAAACAAAACAAACTTAAAGCACTATGAGAGAGGAAAAAGACAAAAAAAAAGTTCAAAGATAAAAAAAGTTGGGTGCAGTTACCGTGCATAGATAAAAGTCTATGCGCCATACATAGATTATTACTGACCCTTGAATCAAATTCTAGACATTAATTGTTATTACTCAATACTCAATACTCACCACTCAATACTCAATACTCAATACTAGATTTAAAACATGATCCAATGACTTATGTAGGCTTATGCATGGTGCATAAGTAAATCCTTATGCATATTAGCCAAAGCCAGAAAAGTTGTTACTTGTAAACTGCTTTGTTAATGGGTGATCTGTGAGAGATCTAAACTTCATGTTACGGTTGCAAAAAAGATTTAAGAATTGGTATAGAAATAGATAGTCTGCGTTTTCTTTTCAAAAGAGAGTGGAAAATATATTATTAACCATTAAAAATGATTTAAATAGATATATTTAATAAGGTTAGATATGCCAGGGTCCGAATTATGGTTCCTGTAAAATTTGACGTCCTCATAAATGGTTTCTTCCGTTAGTTTCCATCCACTAACAGAGGATGACATGACTTTCCAAGTGTGTTTTATTTCTATGACACGTAGGCTAACGATTATAATAATGTTATTTGTTTTATATTTAAGTGAAATTACACAATCCTAAAACCATATCTTTATTCTTGCCTGTGCCCAAATCGAGCTATTTCACAATCTTCTTCACAATTGTTCTTCTTCTTCATCGTGCTTAGCAGTTACACAAGGTATGTCTTCTTCTTCAATTAGAGGCAAATTGGTTTCAATTCAGTCAACAAGTATGAGCAATCGTAGATTGAAAATGTGTATGCCGGCAATCTTCGTATGATTTCGTATTGTTGCAAGAACGGTTGTAATCGAGAGAGACTCTTCTAGAGATGCCCCTTTTAGAAAAGAGAGGAAATGGGCAATCTATTCAAATGGGATGATGATATGGGACCAGGGCACGATGTAATTGAGACTTTAGATGAAGAACAGAGAAATGATTCGACCAAGACGAGGGAGATGCAATCTATTGAAACATTGAAGGAGTTATATGAGTCAGCAATGAAGAAGAATGTGGAATTGCAGGTCCAGCAGAAGTTAAATGGATTTTGTGGAAAGATGACGACAATTTTCCTATTTTTTCGTTCATGGTCAATTTGTACTTGTTAGTGAATTGTAAAAGTTGAAGGGTTATGGTACAATTGGTGTGTTTTGTTAGTGTAAACCATAACCTTTCATTTGTACTTGTTTCTGAAATGTAATACAATGTTGTTGTTTAATAATTGTTGATGTTGTTGTTGCAATGTGGCCTTTAGTTTAACTTTGCAAATGGCAGTTGATGTTGTTATGTAATAAGCGACCTATAATTTGAACTGTACTATAATAAGTGAACCATAATTTGAATTGTACCATAATAAGTGATCTATAATTTGAGATGTATTATAAGTGACCTATAATTTGAATTGTACTATAATAAGTGACCTATAATTTGAAAGCACTTCCATGACTTTGTCAGTACATAATCTGCATAACTTTGACCTATGATTTGGTTATTGCATAATCACTAATAATTAAGCATAACTGTTAAATACGTAGACATAAATTTAATTTGACATAAAGGTGACCTTAAATAAGGTTCATAATCAGTACATTACAAATAATTTGATCACTTGAGTTAAGCACTTGATTTCAAAAAAGGTTCCAAAAGATTACAAGTAAACAAAACATATGGCAGAGTTAAGCAGTTGATTACAAAAAAGGTTCAAAAACATAATATGTATAATAAAATAAGTTTGTTCACTGAGTTAAGCCCTTGTATATGTCATCCATTTTCTTTTTCTTGACAACACCACTAGTTGATTCATTTGTGGTTTCATCATCCTCGGTGATCACCAAAGGGTCATCTGGATTTTTCATGGACCTGTAACTAGCTTTGTCCTAAGGCTCCTGTATCTGTCACTTTGTCTTTTTACAACTGAATATCAGATTTAGTTTTTTTGATCTTGGTCTCCACTTATGTTGAAGATGATGCTAGTGGTTTGATATGCACTTGTGTTGAAGAAGACACTGGTGGTCTGGTATGCACTTGTTTTGAAGATAATGTTGGTGGTTTGAATGGTTTGTTCTTATACTTTTTTGGAGCTACACCATATAAAATTTTGTGTCCACCCTTGGCCCTGGTAGCAGCACTTGGTTCAAGCTCGTTTGTTTTAGGAGCAGTTGGTACGGGCTTATCTGTTTCAGCAGCAGTTGATTCAAGCCTATTTGTTTCATTAGCAGTTGGAGTAGGCTCCTTTGTTGTCGCATCAGTTGCTTCAGGATCATTTGTTGCAGCAGCAGTTGGAGTAGGCTCCTTTGTTGCAGCAACAATTGGAGCCGCATCTTTTGGCTTCATGGGTGAGGTTTCCACACACAAAGGCTGAATGTCTAAGACGTCATCCCAATCTAACAAGGCACCCAATGTTTCAGAATCCTACTCATGGTACTTATCAACAGGTGGAGACTGTGTTACTGGTGCAATGCCAATTGTTCCAGCTCCATCATTCATAGTTCCAGTGCCACTTGGCTGCACTTTTGGTTTCTTAGACTTGACTTGTTTTGAAGTTTTGACCTTAGGCTTTTGCTGGTAAAAAAAAGGAAGCACATCAGTTGAATGCAAATAGCATATCAGTTGAAGAAAAATAGAAATTTAAATAGGATATTACTTGAAGAAAAAATAGCAAGTTTGAATTACCCCTTTTTTGTTGCCATATTGACCTGGGCCTGTTTGACATGTCTGTGTAGGAAATTCCATTGGCACATCTTCTCTTGGGACATCTTACTAGGCATATCTTATCTTGACACATCTTCACTAGGCACATCATCTATTGGCAATTCATGTCTAGTTCTAGGTTGTACCGAACCAAGTTGCTTACTTTTCTTGCAAGTCCTTTTATTGTGACCTAGTTCACAACATACTTTGCACCTATGACTAATATTAGTTCTCTGCCATTTATTTTGGTTAATTTCATCAGGTTCTCTCATACGTAATATTTTGGGCCTTCCTGCTCCATGTTTGAACAGTGGTGGAAACATATCAGGATAAGAGGTTCTAGGTTATTTGTTCTAGACATTAAAAGGGGTGATGAGTTAATTGTAGCAAGCTTCATATGTACTCTTATGATAGCATTTATGTACATAGCTGATTGGGTCATCTACCTTCCTATGTATGGCAGCCACTGCATGTCTACATGGTATGCCAACAAGCGCCCAAAAATTGCAAGTGCATGTATGTTTTTCTAAATCCACTATAAAGTGACCAGTAAAAAGTACATGAGTTACCTGAAAGAAATACCTACCAGCAAATGTGGTTGTCCAAATAACACTCTTCTCGATCTCTCTATCTAGTCTTCTTAATGGTTTAGTCATTATTTGACCCTTGTATCCATCTACCTTTTCTCTAACGGTTGAAAACCTACCCATTAAATAATTCCTAATCCACTCAAGCATAGTAATTATTGGCTTGTCCCTTTGCAGTAAGATTGTTATATTAAAAGACTCACTCAAATTGTTCATTAACACATCACACTTTGAGAAGAAAGCAAAAGCATTCTTACACCACTTTTTCCTGGGAATAACCTCTAAACACTGATAAGCACCCAATCTGGCCTCCTTGATCATGAGCATCCTTGATTCATGTGCCTCAAAATATGTTGCCTTGGAAGCTTCCATCATCAGATCTCTGAACAAAGTTCCTCCACCAAACTTCTTCTTAAAGTTTGCATACAAGTGCCTTAAACAAAATATGTGTTCATAACCTGGGTACTCCTCTTCAAACACTTGAACCAATCCCTGCTCAAACAAAATTACAAGAAAACATGTTTAAATAATGATAAGTAAATAATGATAAGTAACCTAGAGTTATTACCTTATGCTGATCGGATGTGAAACATCATCTGCCATCTCCAATATCTTCAATCCCTTAAAGTTTGTAAAGCTACTAATGGAAACAAAACAAAGTTAAAGCATTATGAGAGAAAAAAAACGAAAAATAAAGTTCAAAGATAAAAAAGTTGTTACTTGTAAACTGCTCTGTTAGTGGGTCATCTAAGAGAGATCTAAACTTCATGTTATGGTTGCACAATAGATTTAAGAATGGGTATAGAAATAGATAGTCTGTGTTTTCTTTTCAAAAGATAGTGAAAAATATATAATACCCAATTAAAAATGGTTTAAATAGACATATTTAATATATCACATACGATGCAAAAAATAGAGCATTGTAATCTTGTTGTCATTATCATATTATATTCAAATATGAAAACCACTATACAAGACAAGTTGTCTCTAGTTCATACCCTTTGCAATTTTAAGAAGATTTAACCATTGCCACTTTATTTTCTAGTAAGATAAACACTCCCTTTATTATAAATAGAAATACAAATAATCACATGCCAAAATTAGAATTGAGATTAATATATATATATATATATATATATATATATATATATATATATATATATATATAAAAGCAGCAACACACAATAGTATTCTTTCAAATTGGAACTTGGATATCAAAGTTATTAATACTTTCAACCTTAGTTACTCTTTAAAGTCAACACATATTAGTTTTGTACTGTCTAAAAAATAGAGGTGTGTGCATGTTCTCCCTTTTAAGGTTAAGGAGACTCAGATGCCCTACGTGTTTGGATGGTAAAGGCTAGCTCACGACAGCGAGTAACCCATTATAATGGTTTTTGAGGTTGTCTAAGGGACCTGCTCACGTGAGGTGAGAAATCTTGTAAGTGACCGACGTTGTTGAGTTGTAGGCGGGAGACTTTTTTTGGTGGAGTATGTGGTGATGGTTATGAGCATAGTACTCTATCCGCATGGTTGATGCTTCAACAACCAGGTTATCTCTCACATGTACATTATCCACCTGGGTCACATGAGACGGATACGGAATGTAACTCCTCAACTAAGACACATGAAACACATCATAAAGATTAGCAAGCGACGGTGGCAAAGCAACGCGATAGGCCACTTCTCTTATCCTCTACAGAATCTGGTAAGGAGCGTAGAGATGCAGAGTGAGCTTTCGAGACTTTGAAGCTCTGCCAACACCCGTTATCGGAGTAACCCTAGAAAGCACATGATCTCTCTCTTGGAACTTAATTTTTTTCTTCGTTTATCATGATAACTCTTTTGGAGACCTAGAGAAGCTCTCATCTACTCTTGAATCACTTTGATCTTCTTTTTAGTATGTTGAATTTATTTTTTCAACACCTCCATTATAAATGGTCTTAAAAAATCAACCTTTATGTTATAGTTATCCCCACCAAAATATTTTTAAAATATAGTACATTACTCTAGTTAGTAGAATTTGACTGATTAGTTTGCTTTGCTGACATTTGTTTCCATGATAAGTATGGATTATTGAAAAGATACATTTATAGAAAAATTGATGGGATTGATTGATGCAAAATGACAATGACACGGCAGTTTGAATTTTGTTGGGACTTAAAAAAAACTTGCTTTTGAACAGGCAGCAGTTTGTTAACCTTTATGTTATCTCTTTACATGTTCATTTTAACTTACTCTCCATATTTGATAAAGAATCAACTACCTAACTAAGAATTAAACATACCACCAAACACCCTAAATTATCCTTAATGATAAAAATTATTACCCTTAAAAATGCCCTTTATTGTAATTTGCTAAATCAAAGTTTATTCCCACCAATTACATTTCTCTATTCCTCCAAGTGGCACTCCACTTCCAATATTTCTATTGGGTGTTTCCTAATATCCATTGAGTTTCACAATTTAGTCTATTAACCGGACACACAGTTTCCTCCACACATTTTGAATTTTGAATTTTGTGTGCTTGTCTCTCTCTTCCTATCTTCTCGTCTCTCTTTCCCTCCCCCAACCCTAGCAAAACCAATATTTTCCCCTTCATCATTGGCCATCTCTCTCGCTTTCCGCCGTCGCCCCATTTCTCTCTCTAAACCCTAAATCCTTCGTCGCCCCCTTTCCCCCTCATCTCAGTTTCTCATTCCTTTGCGCTACTCAAGATTTATGCGTTTAACAGTAATTGGTTGCCTCAGATGGAGAAGATGACGATGAATTTGAAGGAAAAAACAAACTCAGAGGTTGGATTCTGCAGGACATGTACATATTGAAAAACACAGGTAAATGAATGATGGATTGGTTGCAAAAACATGTTCATTCCTCTTTATCGATTCTCCATATCTTTGTTGTATTTTCATGTTCGGTTCATTGCTTATAGATTCTGTGTTCAAATTTATTGAGCATTTTTATGGGTTTCATTTTGTTGTTAGCTTCTTATTTATTTGCAGGTTCAACACATATATCCTAAAACAGTTCCTAAAATAGTGTAGATATGCTAATAGATTCATTGACATTTTTGTAAGAGTTTCATTGTTTTGGATATAAAATCCTTTAAAGACAGCCTGAAACATAAATGTTCTTCTTTATAATAGCTTTTTTTTATTATGCTTATGTGTTCAGATTTCTTGATGTCTCTCTTCTGAATCTTGATTCTCCAACAAATTCCTCATATTCGGGGAAGCTTGCATCTCAAAGATTTTTCCTTGTCCTTGGAGGTAAAAGGATCTCTTTATTGTTCTTTTTCATAAACTGAAAGTGTTGCACAGATTTTAATTTCATAATGGTTATATACATTTGGAAACTGCAGAAATTGAAAGAAGAATAGAGTTAGAAACAAAGGCTGAAAAGCATATTCAGAAACTTCTACTGCTAGGTACATTTTATCAGCATTTGTTTGTTTAATCTCAGTCTTGTATGCTTAATGTCTCAGTAAGACACTTTAAAGCTGAAAATTGAAGTGTTTCCAAACACTGGATGCTGTGAAGTAGCCTTACAAATCAATTGACTTTTCTGTCCCCTTTATTTAGAAAATTAGAAAATGTTCATCTTTGCAGCTTAAGGTATTTGACTATAATATGAAAAAAGGTTATTCAACTTCTGATTGAGGGATACTTGATTCATAAATCAATATGTATTTTAGATATAAATCCAATTACGAGCTTTCACCTAACCGTCTTAATCTTTTGGGATAGTTGCGGGTTGACATATCAAGCTTTTGACCAAGTGATGATGAGTTTGATCCCTGCTGCCCCCGTTTTCTGAATAATATTTTGTAGCAGAAAGTGTTTTAATCTTGATGGTTGAGTAAACTATTTGTATACTCGAGTTTTTAGGATTTGAAATAACCGATCAAAATGGATATTGGATTTTCCTTATTTATCGTGACGACTTCTTCTTTTGAGTGACCTATCCTGTTATTGAGAATAATTACATATTCATTTGATTGAATCATTTATACAATAGTTTCTTATTTGGTTATTTGGTTACTTGCTTACTTTTGTTAATTTTATGGTGCACTTATTTAAAATTTTCAATGATCTGTATTTTAGGAGCTGGAGAGTTGGGGAAGTCCACAATATTTAAGCAGACAAGAAAATGCATTTTCTCCATATTTCAGCAATAGCATTGTACATTTAAATATATATACGTGATTATTGATATTTATTTGTCTATAATATGCAGATAAAACTTTTATTTCAAACTGGCTTTGATGAGGTAGAACTAAAAAGCTATCTACCAGTTGTTCATGTTAATGTATATCAGACAATAAAAGTAGGTAATATTTGAAAGGGTGTGTTGATTATTTTTCTCTTAAAAATAAAGTGTTTGTAGTGTCCACAGTTTGTAGTTACTGTTTCCTGTGAATTGTGTTTTGACTGTCCTGGCCGAGTAAACTATCATCCTTATTATGTAATTGACATGTTTATACAGTTACCTCATGATGGATCGAAGGAGTTTGCTCAGAATGATGTTGATTTTTTGAAGTATGTTATATCCAGTGAAAATAAGGTAGTTCAATGTTACAGCCTCTTTTGCTTTTTGTCAAATTTTTATATCAAATTTTTCTTCTAAATTCAACAAGAGCTTTCTTAATTGCTGCAATAGGACATTGGTGAAAAGCTATCAGAAATTGGTGGCAGGCTGAATTACCCACGTCTCACCAAGGAACTTGCACACGAAATAGAGAGTCCGTGGAAGGATGCTGCAATTCAGGTGGCTAAATCGCATACTTTGATTGGTTTTACTACTTTAACTCTGTTATGTTATTTCTGATCCAAGTAATTAGCATGCCTAAACAATTTACACATAGCATGTAGTTTAATAATATGTCTTGACTTGTGATTGTGATGTTGATATAAATTATGAGTCAGATTCCATTATTGGTGACAATGTGTCCATAATCCTTGCATCATGTAAGCTTAACTTCTACAGGGAAGAATAATCATTCTGAATATTAAATTTTAGGCCATCATCATAGAGAGCTAAAGCATGCATAAACATGTTTAAAAAAGTGACTTTGTTTTTCTTTTGTTTTCATTTTTTTATAATATAGGTATACTAAATATGATGAATATTTGTTTTTTCAGATAACATTTGAGCTGATAGTAAAAGCTGTGAGGATTGAATTGTATTTCTTCTATATTATAAAAAAAGCCATGTTCCTTCAAATTTCCAGCAAGATGTGTACTTCATTTGTATTATCAAATCAATAAGAAATCTCATCCAATAAAGCCTAGATACTCATGTCAGCCATAAATATGGAAGCACTGAAACTAAGAAAGATAATATGATGAAAAAAGTCTGTAAAACATATGCTTAAATTGGCCTTTAATGTCCTCTATTATATTGAGATACATGTGAGTTTTTACTTGCAATTGTAAAATATTTCTCTTTATTCTTGCTGTTTTTAGCTACTTAACCCATTGGAAGCTATTCTTATTGAATTTGAAGCTTCACTTTTTGTGGTTGCTTACATTGCAATTTCATTGGGCTTGACTTACGTGGGTTCTTGCAATAAAGAAGTTGCTGAAACGCTCATATCTAAAAGTATCTCTACCAATTTGAAATAAAGTTTCTTCTGTAGGAGTTAATAACTTTCTGTTAAAGTTAGTCACTCATATCTATATTGATTTTTTTTTAAAAATTGTAAGATATTAAATGAATAAATTAAGGATTACTTTCATATTTATATTAATTAATAACATTATAACAATATGGAGATTTTTACATTTTCAAAACAATCTTCTAAGCCTTTCCACTAAGGTGTATAGAAATTTTTACGAACTTTCAAACTTTTGGAAAGTTAAAAAATTTAATAAATTTTTAAAGTTACATTCTGTCTATAGGATAAGATTATTCCTCCGTGGTTAATTAGTAACATAATAAATTGTTAAATTCATCAATTACATTAATTTTCTCACAAAGTTTTAATCGGTTAAATCACTCTAGCAAAATAGATTGAAAATAATTACAGGATGTAGACCAAAAAATAAAAGAGAAAATTAATTTTATTCAATTACAATAGAATAACGCATGGCTCTTTAACCACCATAATACTTTTTTTTTGGACATTAATTCATTTTTATTCGGACATTCACTATTTTTACGGGTCACTACCACCATAATACCTTTTTTATGTGAATTTTATCAGTGAAACTCACTACTTTCATGAGTCGCTATCATCATAATACCTTTTCCATTCTTTATTTTCTATTTTTTTTGAATTTCTTTGGTACACTTCAATCTAAGATGTCATATACAATTGAAGTTCTTTTGAAGACACTATTTGCCTATTACATTTCCAACTTTTTTAAAAAAAAAAAAATAGCTACTATATATAGATTCATTACATCTATATCTATATTATGTTTTATGAATCTAATTTAACATTTTTCATTTGAGTTTTTAAATTTCTTTTTATATGTTTGTAATAAATTATTCATCTTAAAATTTTAATTACCCGTGCGGACGCACGGGTCTTCTACTAGTGTTGTATGATAGTATTATTTTAATAAGAATGGATAAACATTAAGAGATAATTTTCCATAAAAATTGGATAGACTATTAAGTTAAACAACTATAGGGACTATAAGTGCTTCTCATAGAAATGTATTTGATTATTTAAATCCCCTTTAAACCGGACTTTGAAGTGTTATGTGTGTGCCATAGGAATATAAATATTTATTTTCATTTCATTCATTGAATGATTTATACGCTTATAGAGTTTACCAGTGCATACAATATCAGTTCATTTACAAAAAGAGTTAGTAGATATTGGCCAAAGCACTCTATAATTTATCACCTAAAAATCATTGTACATAATTTTTATTTATTATAATAGATAGAAAAGTGCATCTTGACCATAATAGCTTGTTTGTGAGTTATAATTTCTAAAAAGCTTATATAGCTTTCTTAAAGAACCATATATGGTTGGATTTAAATCCTTACAAAAAATAACATATTAGACAACATAATATTAATCTGTTCTAAGAAGCATTCAGATTGGCGGATACATAGCACTTTCTTTAATCAATCAAACAAATACTCAACGTATAATACATTTCAAAACAAAACAACTTCTTTCATTAGAACATGGCGGAATCATAGTTCTCAATCTTTAAATCAATAACATCTTATTCAGCTAAGATAAAATAATAAACGACAACATCATAACATCATAAATCGTTCCCCCCGAGTGCTACGTATCAGAGCGACAATTGACTCGATTAACGGCAACTAATATCTTCATACTTGAATACCTGCACGTTACCAATATAAAGGCAACGGCGAACAAGAGAAAATGGTGAGATATCAAATCATATAAGAGAGTGCATGATAAATTGTATATTAGGATCCAGGCATATATAGTTATCACATCGCAAGTATTAACATTGTTATACACTTCATGCATTCACTAACTTATAAATTTCACATACTTTACATCTCACAAGTCACAACAAATCATATTCACATCAATTACATATCTCCCTCATTTACTTTACAAGCTAATTCATGATACATCACAAGTATTAAACACAGTTGTAGTCCCAAAACATCACCGCATATAAGTCATACATTTAGTCACGAAACATCACATATAAGTCACACAGACATATTCAGTTAATTGTATTCACGAGTATTGATATCATCATTCTATTCACAAAGTCATCAATTCACATACATCCATCATTTAACAAGTCACGGAATACAATTACGATATAGTCACACAACGTCACAACTATGAATCACATAAGACACATGGGACATGACTCATGTATATGCATGTGGTACCAATCGGAGCTTCATCCCCCGTCACCAATTGCCCAATTCAGAGGCACAAGGCATAAGCCTTCGTCACTAATTTTTGCCAATTCAGGCCGTCACAAAGCATGCATATGAAATGTGACTCGACAAACAAGACATACAGAACATACTCATCACAATCACACATCATCACTAGGCATACGCCTACGTCACTGATAATTACCAATTATTAGAGGTAATTCAACGTCATAATAATCATTCTTCTTCACATAGAAATAAACTCATCACGACATCATCATCGTCATGTTTCGGCATTTCACGACAAACATAGAACTTCACATACTAACAAAATCATTTCAACAATCATCATATTTCGGCATGTCACGACAAACATATAAATTCACATATTAACCAAATCATCACAACAATCATCATCATCATCATCATCATCATCATCATCATCATCATCATCATCATCATCATCATCATCATCATCATCATTTACTTCACAACATATTCGTCACAAGGCACACGCCCATATCACAATCATCAATTCATAAAAGACATTATCACTTCACACATAATACGACAACTTCATATGACAACAGAACAATTCCGACAATTCACCAACCAACGGTCGATATCATTAGTAAAATAATCATAAAGATATCCACAACAATTCATAAAGTATGATCACAATTCAATACCGGTTAATTGGACACAATTCAACTACTTATCGATTATCCAATCCATTCGGTTAAATACTCAAGATATCGTGATTTATCGATAAACCGAATAGTTAATTTAAGTTCAAGTTTATTCCAATTAAATAGGTTTATAGGACATTAATCCAATCCTTAATTAATCGACCGATTTATATCACAATTTTGACAAAATAACATTGCCACGTTAATGTACTAATTAAACTTAGTTACCACGTTAACTTTCATCAAATTCCAGACAACTAATTATATCGCTTAATTCGGCTATTTTGATAAAACGAGACTATTTTACATTTATTAGTCCAATAACAGCTCGTGTTATACACTTCCTATCCTACTATATATTTCTAATATATCTCATTCTAAAATCATGATTCATTAAGTCACAATGAGAAACAGAAACCAAAATAGAGTATAGCAAAATATTTCAATTATCCATGATCTTACTTTCTATTTCTAACTCTTACTTCCTTATTTTAGATCAGTGCAAACTATTTCAACTTTATTAGCAAAGTAATTTACATAGAACATCATCGCCTGACTGCTAATACATACATAAATTTATATTCTAATTTCTTTTCCTAAAATTGAATGTAATGTTAACCACATAACGCTTCTTAATCTGCTCCACATTATAAACAATATATTCATTGTACAATAGACCACCCTGCAACACAAAGTGATAGATAATAGTTATGGTATGGCACCCTTTCCCACTACCATGCCGTCCGTCAATTTCCCAAGCAAGGCATGCGCCGCCGTCAAATGGAGTAAGAAGGCTGCCGCCCGTCTCAAGGGGTGCCGCCCGTCAATGGCCAATGGCATGTCATGTCGTCCGTCAAGTGGATCCGTTCAATTCCACACACAAAGCTCACATTCAATTCCAGACGCAAGCCTAGAAAATTTCAGAATTATTCCAACTCAAACAGCAACGGCAAAAATTACAGAATTTAGAGGTTTTCAATTTTCAGCATCATTTTAGCACAACAACTTAAATTCATCTATATTGCGGTAGTAGAATCTCAACTTTTAGCAAGAAATTAACACAAACAATTGCAATAACTTAAATCCCTAATTCCCACATACAATGTTTCATAGGCCCCATTATAGAAAGAAAACTCCACCCTTACCTTATTCAATGTGAAGCTTCCGATTGCACTTCCGATTTGGCACCATGGATGTAAATCTCTAAGCTCATTCCTCTTCCCCAAGGCTTGCCTCTTTCTCTTTAAAATGACAAACTACATTTCTCATTCTCTAAAACCCTAAATTTATTCTTTTGCAATTTGGCTTAGCCTCCACACTATTTTTCACAAACCAACTTAGGCCCAATAAGATAAATAATCCGAAATAACCGATACATAATATTCTTTCGATATAACAATCCATTTGCCGACATGAATACTTATTCTCCACAAAATAATTCTCAACCGATAAATTCCGAAAATAAAATAAGAATATTTAATTAAATAAATAATTAAATAATCGAGGTGTTACAGGCGCCATCTCACTTGGCCTAACCACTTTAACCATTTCTGAATCATGGTTATTTGCTTAATTTTCTCCGAAACATGGTTATTTGTGTAATTTTTTTAATACATCTTATTTTATTTTTTTTTTAAAATCATTGTTAGTCTTACTGACTTTCTCTTTTTCAATTTATTTTTATTAATTATTATTAACTGTTTGTTTCTTATATATGTCAATAAAGGAAAAATATGTAACGCTCCGATTATTTAATTATTTATTTAATTAAATATTCTTATTTTATTTTTTGAATTTATCGGTTGAGAATTATTTTGTGGTGAATAAGTAATTATGTCGGCAAATAATTAGTATATCGGTGGGATATTATTAAAAGTGATATATTGGTCATTTGGAGTTATTGGACTTATTGGGCATAAATTGGTTTGTGTGGAATAATAAAGAGGGAGTGTTAACAAAGCCCAATTTGGAATGATAAAAATTAGGGTTTTAGAGATGAGAGAGTAGTGTTATCATTTGAAGAGAAAGAGGCAAGTCTTGGAGAAGAGGAACAAGCTTAAAGATTTCCATCCATGGTGCCAAATCGGAATTGCAATCGGAGACCCATCAAGTTGCTTCAAATTGAATAAGATAAGGGTGGGGTTCTCTTCCTATAATGGGGCTCATGAAACCTTGTATGTTGGGAATTAGGGAATTATGTTATTGCTTTTGCTGTGTTAAAATGGTGTTGGAAATTATGGAACTGTTATGTTCTTGTTGTTGTTCATTTAAATGGGAAACATTACAATGTTATGCGTATGTATGGAAAATGAAAAGAAAACGGCAAGGGGGCCTGGCACGGGCGGCAATGCCTTGACGGCCGGTAGGCATTGGTGTGTGGGAAGGGTTGTCGGTCGGCCCCCACTGTTCTACGATTTTGTTTTTCTTTCCACGTTGTTTCATTGTTCACTATAATTGGTTTTATTTATGTTTCACATATTGACATTTTCCATTGTTTGTTTCATACTGTTACTTAGGTGTGTGTGTGTGTATATATATATATATATATATATATATATATATATATATATATATATAAGGGTGTAGTATAATGGAAATTAGATGATTGAGTGAGGGAGTGAGATGCCGGTCTCCCTTAGGTGTGACGGTCGTCCTTTAATCTTGTTCCCCATTGTTTTGTTTTCGTCACTTGTAATATTTTGGATATGTAGTTTTGGTAAAGAATTATATAACTCAGTAGTAGCTTATAGAAAACAGAAACACAGTGGCAGCTTGTATGTTTAGGAATGGAAATTAGTTACAAGAATGAAAATTAATATTAGTATGACTTGCAGTAGCTGTGGTCTCCTTATACTAGTAGTGTGATATAATTAGTAGAGCACCAATTATCAAAAGAATCATGTGTTGGAATTTATTAAATAACATATGGATTATAGTATGAAGGTAGGTAGTGACTTTAACCGAACGAATCGAATAACCTGTAAAAAATAGAATTGTATCCGAATTAACCGGTTGAGCTGTGTTTTTAGTGACTTGGGAGTATAACCCAAAAATTCGTAAAGTCGTGAATATTAAGGGTTTAACCGGAAATTAGATAACCGATAATGACACATGATGTATCCAATTAATCAGATATTATTAGTTGAATAATTTTGGTTAGTTGGTAGTGAATTAGTGAGTTAATTAAAAGACTAATTTATAGAGAATGATGAAAATATTGTGAATTGACTTAATGTGTTGATTTGTTGTGATATAGCGAAACATGATGATGTTATGATGATTTTGTTAAAATGTGAAGTTGTATGTTTGTCGTGATATACTGAAGCATGACGATGTCGTGATAATTTTGTTTCTATGTGAAGATGAAAGATTGATTGTGACTTTGAATTACCTCTAGTAATTGGTAATTATCAGATATATAGGCGTATGCCTCGTGACGATGTGTGATTGTGATGATTATGTTGTGTATGTCTTGTTTGTCGAGTCACATTTCATATGCATACTCTGTGACGGTCTGGATTGGCAAATTAGTGACGAAGGCTTATGCCTTGTGCCTCTGAATTGGGAAATTGGTGACGGGGGCTGAAGCTTCGATTGGTACCACATGCATATACATGAGTCATGTCCCATGTGTCTTATGTGATTCATAGTTGTGACGTTTTGTGACTATAATGTGATTGTATTTCGTGGCTTGTCAATTGATGGAGGTATGTGAAGATGTGCATTGATGATTTTATGAATAGTATGACGATATCAATACTTATGAATGTGATTAACTGAATATGTCTGGTATGACTTATATGTGATGTTTTGTGACTAGGTGTGTGACTTATATGTGATGTTTTGTGACTAGGTGTGTGACTTATATGTGATGTTTTGTGACTAGGTGTGTGACTTGTAACACCCCATATTTTCCTTAATTAATTTAAATTAGAATTAAATTATTTATTGGAATTATTTGGCATTTGATTGGATTTAATTGAAGAATTATGGAAAAAGGAGTTATTGGGCTTGGTGTTGTGATTAGTAAGAGAGGGGGCTAAGTGATAGGCCCATACTAAGTGAATTTTATTCTTTCATAAAATAGAGAAATTGAGAAAAGAAGAAAAATAGAAGCAAAAGAGGAGAAAGGAAAATACGTGAAAGAGGAGCAGAAGAGGAAGAGGACCAACCAAGAATTCTTGAATAAGGTAAGGGGGGACTCTCCGATTAGCATCTCTTATCGTATTTTAGATGATAATACTGATTAGGAATATTATTTAGGTCAATTGGTTTATATGTTTAGGTTTTGGGAGAATTAGGTTGTTTTGTTGAATTGATGTAATTGATGTAATTGATGAATGGTTTTGGTGTTAGATGACCTCTAAAATGTGTTATAATTGTAGTATATTCTGTTAATTGATGATATTTTGGTGTGGGAATTATTGTGGTGCGATTAGACTGAAATTTTGAGTGGAAGGATGTCAAAATCGCTAAAAAATTCTGCATAAACGCAGCATGCGTCGACTGTCATACCCCAAAATTTGCCCATCCCATTTTCCTATTCAAGCTCATACTAAAGTTCAAGATTCAAAGGCATACTCTCCTAAACAATGAACTCCTGAACTAGGGTTTTGATTTCTCTGAAGAAAATGAATGAATCAAGATCTCCAATGACTTCTTATGTTTCAAACTATCTCCATGACAAAATTCAAGTTTCAATTCCAAGGATTGACCACTCAATTGCTCAGAAAGTCAACAGTCGACTAGTTTGACCTAAAATCAACTGTGGTCAAAGTACAGTCAAAACTCCTGATTTTTTGTCAACAACCTCATTTTGAAGTATCATTCATCATTTGATCAAGGATTGATCATGACTCATCAATGAAAGTTCAGAAATCAACAAAACCAAAAGTTTCTAAATTAGGGTTTTCATGGGAGAAAGTCAACTGAACTTTGACTAGCCATAACTTTCACATGGAACATCAGAAAATTTCCATCCAAAGCTCATTTTGAAGGAAATTGGATTCTCTACAATTTTGTTTCTCACAAGCCAAGTCCAAAAATGCTTCATTTGAGAGATATGGACTAAAAGATTATAGGTCCTTTTTGAAAGTCAACCAAAAGCAGTTTTTTGTCAAAGCCAATATCATCAAGATAAATCCCTCAAATGGAAAAATGCTTCGAAAGTAACTTGTAGAGGACATCTTGAGGTTTCCAAAAAGTCTTATAACTCCTCCATATCTTAAAAATTGAGGGAGATATACCTTGTCAAAGTTGGTCGATTTTAAGAGAAAAAATGTGAAACAAAAGGCTTCAAATTGAATTTTCTTGCAAATGGGCCCAATCTCTTTTGCTTCAATCTTGACCCTCAAGTTATCCAAGACCTAAAATCCAATTCCCACGAATTTAAAGAATTTATTTGATTTATTATGAATTTTTTATTCATTTAAAAATGATTAATCTCAAAATAAATCAAGCAAAATCAAAGATTTGATTTGGATCTTGATTCCAATCATAATCAACCATCAAGTAACATATAATCTCATCAAATTTAGTTCAAGAAGATTGGAAGGAGATAGGTTTCAAAAATAGAAAGATTTGTACCATATTTTATCAAAGTTTCAAGAGATCAAAAACTCAATATCCAAGCCCACATAAAACCCTAATCTCCTCTTATATATAAAGACCAACATGCTCATTGAGGAGTGGACGAAAAAATTGGTGCAAGGCTAAGGGTTTCAAAGCTTGCAAAAGGACCCTCTTTTAAGATCAAAGGACCTTCTCAAATCATTCAAAAGGTTGTATATGGTAAGATTGAACCATTAAACACATCCCATAACACACAAAACGAAGGTTTCACGATTCTTCATACACTACACATTAATTCCTTTCGTTTTTGGTCATATAAGTTATTTTGATCCAAACTAATTATGCAATTGAGTTTCTGACATCATGTAGAGAAGATCTGGGCTATCGGTTTGAAGCTTTAGTGCCTGGAGAAAGATCCACCATTGTTAGGGCATTATGAAGCCTCCTTTTCGTGTTCTTACTTGTAGGGGGTTTTAAGCAAAATAAAGGCCATATTCGTGACCAGGAGATGATTTTAAGGAGTTCCATGCAATTTGTTTCTGTGTCTAACGTGTGTTTTCCTAGTTTTTTTATTTGCAGAATTTGAAGGAAAAATCGCAACTGATATCGCAGCAGTTTCCATGGATAAATCCGCAGGAAACATGAAGGAGAAGGTGAACAATACTTGGGTAATACGCGTGGATGCTTCATGCAATATTATTGGTTGGTCCACTCCCATGTTCTCTCTCCTCACGCATGTAGGGACCTCGTTGGACGGTCAACGTTCTTCAAGTTTCTCTCTCTCCATTCTCATTGGATGCACCTCAACGCCAGGGACCCACTCTGACCTTTTTGCCGTGAATTTTGAGTTTTGTGTTCTTATATTTATTTGATTCGTGCGAATGTATATATTGAATGATAGCGCAACAAGAGTGGCAAAGGAAGAGGAATGCAATAGACATAACCTAGGTTCGAGCCTGCCTCTCAACATTTATTTTTGAGAATTATTCAACTTCCAGATCCCACGCTGCACACTCATGCAAGACTACAATACACCTTCAACGTCCAGCCATCAGATCACCAATGCTCTGGATTTAACGCACCAGAACTGAAGGATCATCCCATGGACTCTCAGCCAACCACACTCAAGCAAAGCTAAGTTTTTTTAATCTTTTTATTTATTTATTTTTAATGTCTCTTTATTTATTCCTTTGTTCCTTTTTTATTATTATTATAATTTCTATTTAAGTTAGTTTTTTTATATATGTAATTTTATAATTATTTATTTTTAATCGAAGACTCGACTTTTTCATAATTTTATCAATAATTGTTTTTGAACAATAAAAATTATTTTGTTTGCCCTATACGGTTTGCCTTTTGCCATGCCTTTTTTATTTGTTTGCCTAAATTATTACTATTTTAATTGTTGATCTGCCACGTTATAACTGTGAGGTCTTTAAATGCACTAACATTTTTCTTCTTTGTGGCTAATTTTCAGGAGTAACCAAAATCCTTCAGCCACGCACCATCTGATCAAAAAGCTAAGTTCTAACTCTTTTTTTTAAATATCATTTTAATTCTTAGGTACATGGTTCGATTCCTGCGGGAGGCAAAAATAATATTTCCTGGGCAGCCGGTAAGCGGACCTAGGGGAGATTATTGATTAAGCCGGTAACATGCTCGGTTGGCCGACACGGTTGATGCGTGCAGCGGATATCGGGGTGTTACACAAAGGGTGCTTTAAACCTTCCCTTTGTATAACCTACCCCCCGAACTCAAAATATTTCAAAGGTCTTTCCTGTTCTTTTTGCCTTTCCAATTGGATAAAATAAAAGTCGGTGGCGACTCTTGCTATCCGCAACATTTCTTAAAAGTCAGTTCACCTTATTACATCAACCTATGAAATTCATGCGTCGACCTATAGGTTCCTAAAAGACAAGCAAGAGTCGACTCATGGGTCAACGTGAGAAAACCCGAGGGGGGAAAGGAATTTCTATGCGTCGACCTGAAAAAGTTGTGAGTCGAATCACATCATTCAATTTTTAACAAATATTTCCGAAGGTCATAACTTTCAACCCGTATATCCGTTTTTAGTGCCGTTTCGAGTATGATGAACCTTATGAGATAAACTATGTGTTTAAATGATGAAATGAGGTGTAACTTTCAATCAGATTGGAATCATGAGTTTACTGTTTGATGAATGATGTAGTGTGCTTATATGTGATGAGTTGTGTTAATACATGCTACGTTTGAAGCAATAATCATGTGATAATTTATGAGTTGTATGATGATGACAATTGGATGGTATTTGAATGATGCTAATATATATTTAGACATGCTTAATGATGATGATGGTAATAGATGAGACGATGATGTTCATTCGATCGACGATGTTAGAAGTATGTTGTATACGTTTGCATTCATTCATAATCATACGATTGAGGGCTGAATCCGAATGATGTTGTGGATTCAGCGAAAGGAATAATTTCCATTGTGTAGAATTTGTGTTGTCTGGGCCGTATCTTGAAGATGTCGGATCGGTCGGTGGGTTATTCCCATTAATGATGTTTGGTACAACATGCATGGCGTCCGTTCATTCATATGCAAGATTTTCATAACATGATTGAATGTGTTTCAGTGTTATGAATTGAAGATGTGTGGTTGTAAATTTGTTGAATTGTCTAAGTGTGATACAATTGGGTGAATAATATAAATATGATGTGTTATTATTTACGATGCAATAATATTTGTTAATTGTGATGAGAGTCACCCTTACATGTTGTCATTTTCATATTGAGGATAGCGGCTTTCGACTTGGTGAGTATTAGCTTATAAGTCAGTGTGTTTAGTATAGCGTCAGGTGTCATGCTCTGATAATTGTAACACTGGGGAACGCTATCTTAGGGTTCACGTTTTAATAACACTTTTTTTATGATTTTGGTTTTATTTTGGGATGTAGTGTAACACCCCAAATTCTAGACTAATAATTTATTTAATTATTTTAGCGTGAATCTATGAGTCGTTCTGAAGTATTGAAAAATGTGATGATATGTTGAGTCCTTATTATGGTTTTTGATGATCTGTGATGTTTGAGATTATGATGACTTATGTGATGTCTTGGTGATTCATCTGATGTCGTGGTGGTTTGCGTGATGCTTATGTGTATCGATGAATTTTGGCGTATTTTAGAATAATTAGAATAATAAGTGGAATTATTTTAATTAGTAAAATAAAATAATATTAGTGTTAGAGATATTAAGGGTATAAGTGGTCATTTGTGAAGAGTAAGTGAGAGCAATATGGGAAGACCATATTAGAGGTCCTAGGGGTAAAAAGAGAAAAGAGGAAATAGGGAATCATTATGTACGATCAAAGTTTTGAGAAGAGGAAGAGGGAGAGAGCTAGGGCACAAAGAACATGGAGGAATACGTAGAGAGAACGCGAAGAGAAATAGAATCGAACCATGAATTAAGGTAAGGGGTGACTATTCTTTATTAAATAGTATTATAGTTTTGATGATGGTAGAATAGATTAAGAGTTGAGCCTTTATTTAGGATGTTAAGGTTTATGAGATTCTGACACTAACATGCCCAATTTGATGAATATGAGGCAATTGGTTTATTATAATTGATGGATGATAGTTATTGTGTTAGAATCATGAAAACTGATGAAAATTGGTCACTCTAATGTGTGGGTTCGTATTTGGTGTTGATAGTGAAAGTAGGAATAAAGAAAAGGCATAAAATTGGAGTTTTCTGCTTCAGCAGCGTCAGGAACCGGTTCCCATGTGGGAGGAACTGGGGTCCCATAGTAAAAACCCGAAATGAGGTGATTTTGTTCAGCAGGAACCGGTTCCCAGATGGGGAGGAACCGGGTTCCACAGATTTTTCTTAATTTTTACTTAACTTTAAAAGCTTCTAACTTTCAAACCGTAAGCCCGTTTTAGACGCCGTTTTGAACGTTGTTTCTTAAGTTGAATGCTCTACCATATGAAATAAATAAAACAACAATAAATTGAATTTATTTTGAAAAGTATCATTTTCTCCAAATGTGCTTTATTCTTGTTTTGCATAGTTGATGAGGTGCAGTGATTTGTTGTTTGCATAATTGAATATGTGCAATAATGTGTGTTTTTATAATGTGATTGCTTCTGCTTGTTATGCAAATGGATGTTGATTGTGGTAAATATGGTTATCATGTGTTTTGATTGAATGATGATGAGTGATTTGTTTTGAATGGTGCATGATACATGTACACACTTGTTGATGATAACTATGTTGAGTTATATGAGAAGATGCGACGCATCGGATCGGCGATGTTATAATTATGTCATATGCGTGCATTCATTCATACGCATTTTGGTGATGGATCCCGATGATGTTGAGGATCAAACGGTGGGCATAATTCCCATTGTGTGGAATTTGTGCCGGTTGGGTTGTATCTCGGTGATGAATAGATCAGTCGGATGGGTTTAGCCCATGTTTGGTACCGCATGCATAAGAGTCTGCATGGTCTTTGTATAAATTGTGACATGCCAGGATGAAATCCGGTTTTATGATTGTGTTGTGTTATTGGTGCATATTTTTGACTTGTGCTTGTGATCTGTATGTATTGATAAATCTGAATATGCTAAGTAGGGCGGATAATTGCTTATGAATTCTATGTCTGACGATTTATAATAATATTTAATTTATGATGTAGTCTCACCCTTACTTTGATGATTTCAGATTGAAGTAGCGGCTTAAGCGATCGGTGAGGATGGCTTGTAAAGTCATGTCTTTAGTTTTAATAAATAGGTGTCGGTGTCATGCTCTAAGACTTGTAACACTGGGGAACACTTGATTGAGAGTTGATTATGCTCTATTATTTCATTTTGATTGTTTGGATAATTATTTATTTTGAAACTAAGGCATGTGACCTTACAAATATTATTTTATGTGGTTTTAAGAATTATCCAAAGTTTGTTTAATTTCCACTGTGATAAACATGAATTCTATTCCAATCAAATGTTGTCTCTCAGTAGAGAATGACCATGAATGTAGAATTTTGTTTTAAATGAATTGTGACGCCCTTTTATTCATGTTAAACTCTGATTGCTTTATAATTTATGTGGGGTATTAGAAGAGTGTTACATGTAGTATTATAGATGTTGTACTCATCCAAATGATGGATTTTCCGCTGTGTTGACATGAGATTATTCTATGATTTATGATTGATTATTCCTTAGTGAATGCATGACCATGACGTATGAAATTGAAATTGTGGCGCCCTCGTTCATGTTACTCTAACATATTTATTTAATTGTCTCGGGATTTAGGAGTGTGTTACATGTTTTACCTGTGATGTTTTGTGACTAGGTGTGTGACTTATATGTGGCTTGTAAAATAAATGAAGTATATGTATAATTGATGTGAATATGAAGTGTTATGACTTGTTGTGCGATGAAAAGTATGTGAGATTTGTGAGTTAGTGAATGTATGAAGTGTATGGCAATATGAACACTTGCGATGTGATAACCATATATGTCTGAAACCTAATATACAATTTATCATGCGCTCACTTATATGATTTAATATCTCACCCTTTTGTCTTGTTCGCCGTTGCCTTTATATTGGTAACATGCAGGTGTTCGAGTATGAAGATTTAGTTGCCGGTAATCGAGTCGGTTGTCGCTCTAATACATAGCACTCGAGGGGGTGATTTATGATGTTTATGACATTGTTGTTTAATGTTTTATCTTAGCTGGATAAGATGTTATTTATTCAAAGATTGAGATTTATGATTCCGCCATGTTCTAATGAAAGAAGTTATTTTGTTTTGAAAAGTGTTATGTGCTGAGTATTTGTTTAGTTGTTTAAATAAAGTGCTATGTATCCGCTAAATGTGATTAGGTAATTTATTGTGAAATGAATATGTGACGCCTCATTTGTCTGTTGAGAAATTTTGAAACTCTGATTCTTGAATAATTTCCGGGTAGAAATGGGTGTTACATAGTGGTATCAGAGCATGTCGGTCCGTCCGGCCAAGTTGTCGAGTTTGTTGAGTTTGTACGAAAGTTGAATGTTGTCAGTGTTTTATCTTGTAGTACACGACAGGTGTGTGGAACACTGTTGATACTTATTTGTTTTGTTGCAGGAAGTAGTTTGACGATAAGTGGGGAGAAGCCTTGCTTCTCGAAGAGGTTTCTGTTGTATAGGATAGTCTGGTGTGCTGTCGATAAGCGATGATGCAAGTGTTGTTGAGATTTTTAAGATGTTACCCGGATTCGAAGGCAAAGTGAAGTTAAGAATGACTTTGGGAAGCAGAATTTAGAGAGTTGCGATGTTCAGCACGGTTGGGAACAGTGAAGTTGTTGGTACGAGTAACCTTTACGTGAGATGCCGATGTTTGAAAAGTGATAGAGTAATGAAGTTGCAGTGGGTACGAGTTATCTTCAGGCTTCATTAATGTACTGTTGGAATAAGTGCGATGAGTCAGGATACTGCATTGGACCATAGATTATTGCGAATCTTGAAAGAATAGTAGCATCAATGTGTTCTTGTGGAATCGTTGTTGTGCCGAAGAAGTAGTGATTGAAGTGTTATCAAGCGCGATTTGCAGATTTGAGGATTGGATACGAGATTTGTTTGGTGATGGTGTTATCAAGTAGATTTTCGAGGACGGAAATATTCTAAGTGTGTGAGAGTTGTAACGCCCCGATTATTTAATTATTTATTTAATTAAATATTCTTATTTTATTTTCGAAATTTATCGGTTGAGAATTATTTTGTGGTGAATAAGTAATTATGTCGGCAAATAATTAGTATATCGGTGGGATATTATTAAAAGTGATATATTAGTCATTTTGAGTTATTGGACTTATTGTGCCTAAATTGGTGTGTGTGGAATAATAAAGAGGGAGTGATTTTTTTCTGAACTTTTGGAAAAAATTCGGAGCAAATCGAAACAGTAGTTTCATAATTCGGCTGGTACGCTGGAAAATTTATCACCGTGCTGAGAAAGGAGAATTAGGAGAGGATGATGTCGTGGATCCGTTCCTTTTGATCTTTCAACCTGCAAAACAAAAAGAAATTGTTACCCGAAAAAATTATGTGATTTGGGGTGTTTGATTGTAATTTTTTAGAGTGACGAAAGGTTATTCGTAACGGCCAGAAACGATGGTGAAGGGTGTTAGTTTGTGAATAAGGATTGAAAAATTGTTAGTGGCAGAGAATAAGGGTTAATTCTTAGTCCCCTTTTGAGAATGAAAAGTGTCTATTTATACACAAAAATTGGGTTAAATGAAAAAGGAAAATTATAATAAAAACTTATGAATCAAATCAAGGCCAAAAAATTAATTTGTTTTAATTCTAGCAAGAAATTAAATCAAAATAATTAAATGAGATTGACTTGCTCCCTAAGATATGAAAAGTGCTACAAATAGAACAAATAAGATTACAAACTTCCTTTTTTGGATTTTTTGAATATTTTACGATTTTTGGTGATTTTTTGACTAAAAATGCATAAAAAGTGAAAATTGATTATTTAAAAAATGCCTATTTAATTAATACGAAAATTAAATTTAAATAGTAATAAAATGAAATATTTGTGATTTTTTGAATAAATGGAAATAAAATTAGAACTAAAATTAGAAAGCAAGTAAAAGGGAAAATGTTAGAGCCCTCTCGCTCTTGTACCTTTTAGCCTCAAATCCTTACCAACTGTGCTAAGCCACTTATTCGAAATAAAATGACATTTTCATATATATGAGGGAAAATTTTGGGGCACAACACACTTGTTTAACATATAACTTGGACAACAAGAAATACAAGAAATTCATAAAAACCTAACAATTAGTACATCACATAACACTGGTTCAATAAGATGTACAATCACATAACACTTCCAAAAACTAAATTACATCATTGTTCAGAAAAAAGAAATACATCCTTGTCAACAAAATAAAGCAATGCATCTGAAAACGATAATATTTGGATTCAACGGTATAAATGAGTCACGGTCATGCTTCTAGTCGGGGGATATTTGATGCTAAATCCCAACACATCTCCTTTTTTCAGCCGCATGTCCTTTGCAAGTTCATACTACCAATTGCATATGAACTTCTCCATACAGTCCTCCTTCACACTTATGTGAAGATCACAAAGACAACTATCACCAGTCGCGGAATCAACAAGCTCTATACAACTGTTTCCTATTAAATCACAAGTCTTTACATTGACTGAGGTAATTGCTGCACATTTCAAAAGAAACCGTCAATTAAATTAAATGAACATCCTTACTACAATAACATATAACTATCAATGTGGCAGGTTGGATCACTGAAACAGTAACTAACTTACCAGAACACTTTTCTCCATAATCTTGGGATCATTTACTTCTATCTTCCAAAGGCACCATGTTTTCCTTGCGGCAACATCACCAATTAATTCTTCCACATTGTTGCCCACAAATAACATGCAAACCAAATATGGAGTTCAAATATTTCTTATCTAACTCTAACCATTACAGATTTTTAGATCTACAGCTTTAAATTATCAGCCTTTGAAATTTGACCTTGACTCTAACCATTCAAACTCCTCAAAGTTATCATCCATGCACATTGTTCTCACATCTATTAATTCTACCACCTCCTCAAGGGATCTGGAAAAACGGATATTAAAACTACATACCAACAAAGAATAATGGACATGCAAAATGAATATTGACAAATTTTTAGCTTACCATGCCGATTGATTTCATTGATTCCATGGTAGAAAAATGGGTTGCAAATGAGTAGTTGTTACTTGTTTCTTGTTGCAAGTGAAAGTGCTTCCCAAGAGTAATTATATCTCACCAAAACCTTTCACCATACCGAGAACTGTTACCCATTAACCTCAGAATACGTATAATCATTACACCTATTAATTCTGATTTTAATTTTCCATTTTCTTTTACTTTTAATACTTCCATTTTATTTTACTTTTAATTTAGACCAATAGTGGCTTTTAACACAAGTGACTATTCACTTTTCTATTTATTGTGCACCAGCATTTGCATTTTTCAAGTGCATTGAATACACAAAATCTGGCATGACTATTGGCATTCTAAACACGCCAACTTCCTAAACATTTTAACTAAGAACTTTCTCTTCCAAAACCTCCCAACTTCACAACTTCATTTACATTTGAAACACATCACAACTTCATAAACAATCAAAATGAAGCAAACTTCTCCAGCAATGGGAAACAAGCGTACAAAACGCAACAACACTGAAGAGAATTCAACATATAAGGTGAACACAAAGACTTCAAACATTTCATCTCACTCCAAACAAATTAAGGATGGGTACTCTGAGTCTCGCATGAAGCACATAAAAAGTGAGATTATCGATATATCATCCAGGTAATAAATCATTGTTTCCTATTTTCTACCATAATAGTCTATTATTTTCTTCCCTTTATACTTCACATATTGTGGTTTGAAAATGAATAAGAACATTGGCAAGTGTGTGTCTCTGTGTACTGAGCTATATTGTTTTAGCAACAAAATTTGAGTTTCTAATGAAATTCTAAAGTTAGGGAAACTAGTAACCAATGCTTTTCATTCATTTTTATGTAAACTTACTTAAAATTTGTAAGGAAGTTTCATTCATATTTATTAAAAGTTTCTTCCCTTTATACATCACAAATTGGTTTGAAAACACGTTATAACATATATAAGGGTGTGTGCCCTAAACTATCTTTTTTTACCAACAACATTTTAGTGTATCCTGAAATTCATAAATTCAAGGTCTTAAATGTGTTTGATTGATAATTTTTTTAATTTAAGAATCAACTTTTCAATTTGATATATGTTGGTTATAACATACTGTGGAACATTAGTTTGTATTCCACTTCTATACTATTAGTAAACTGATTAGTAATATTTTTTGTGTAGCCATCATACTATTACATTGGGCAGTCACAACTATGAACCACATGATTATGAATCCTCAGCGTCTACACCTATCATGGATCGCAAGCGTACCACTAATAATTTTGCAGCAACTGAAAGGAAAGCCACAAAGTATAAAAGTAGGGCGACTATGGGCACAACCTCAACTCCCCCGAAAAACAAAAAAAAACGATGGGGGTAAGAGAAATATAAATGACGGGAAATTACAAAAGATTCGGAAGACGCTTTTCAGTGAAGTTGAGGAACCCAACAATAATGAACCTTGCGATCATGACTTTTACATCAACTGTCATGTAGGTGATTTTGTTGGATATGAAGGTGTTCATGCTCCTACCACAATTCCTGACATAAGTATTCTTTATTTATTTTCAATAAACCCTAATACTACACAGAACTATATAATTTATCGTGACAACATTTTTTGTTTCATGTGTATTTAATGACAATGGATGCCAATCACATTTAGACCACCTCAATGCACCCATCAAAATGACATTTGTTCTTACATAGCCACATACATCTTTATGCGCAATAAAGAAAAACTTAATGGGTATTTATTTTTAATACACATGCTTAAACCTAATAGAAAGTTTATTATTCATAGTCATTTTGATGATTATATCTATTTTCTCTGTAGTGAGGAGGTTTTGGTCAAAACAACTACAAGTGTATATAGAAATAGGAAAGCTCTGAATACGTTGATGCCAGGATGCCCTATGGATCAGGAGGTTATTATTAATATGATTATGAGTATAATTTATCCCATTAATGTATAATTTATGTTAATATAATCTTCATTTAAATATACAAATTATCAATCTTGTTGTTGCAAGACAAAACTGGTTCATAAATAATGTGGTAAGAAACAAGTCCTCTTGGTATCTGCCTACTGAGTTTGCGGTGAGTACTACTACTAATAGTAATATGAAATGTAAATTCCTTCAGTATAAATTTTTTGACTTGAGATACACTTATTCTAATTGCAGCAATATGCCATGAGCGGATATCATATTGCTGAGTATGTAAGGAATATATACCAACCTCACACATTGAGACCAAAACAATGGATTGGCAAGGTGAGTTCTGTGTCACTTCGTTGAAAAAACATTAGGCACATGAAAAAAATTCTTACTACAACTTAATATTATGTTTTTGCAGATTTTTATTCCCATAAACAACGATGGAGTGCACTGGTTTCTAATTGTAGTTGACTTTGAGGGTAAAAAATTGGTTTGGTTAGACTCATGGGATTGTCTAGAAAGACATTATATCAAACACAGAGTAATTAGAAAATTGGTATGCACGTGTGTGTGCGAATTGGTTTTTATACTGTCCAATCAATTTAGCTTCTTTTAACTTTGGTTTGTACTATGTTGCAGGCCATATTTCTTGAGGAAATTATGATGCATGAATCCTCATACATTACTGTTTTTTATTCGATTGATAGTATTACCTTTTATGTGTCACTAATGCACATACTGACTGAACGCAGAAATGATTGTGGAGTTTGGGTCTGTAAATGGATGATTTAGTGTTGCTTACACGGGTCGTATTTAGATGATATGACTGTAAGTTAAATTCATGTGAAAATGATTAATTTAATAATTTCTCTTGTAATTATTTCTAATTGTCCTAAATATTCATAATTATATATAGGTTTAGACTTCGACGAGAATGAAACTAGCGCTATTTTTGGTACATTCAACCAATAATGTGTTGCTCGATGAAGTGGTGTCAAAGTCAAAGGCTTATTGGAATAATCAAGAAAAGCTTCATAAGGCATTTTAAACATTGTTGGGATAATCCTTGTGAAATCATTGGCATTGGTTAATGTTTAACAGTTGAAGTTTTAAAACTTTGTTTCATTAACATGATTAGTACGCTTATTTATAGTTGGAGTTGTTGTTTTGGATTATGTAGTATATGTTTACTATGTGATTTTGAGTTTGGGATTTTTAAGACATGAAATCCAGCTGCATTGTTTCAGCTTATCACAGTTACAGTTTTAAAACATTGTTGCTTATGTGTTTTGACCTAATAGTTTATATAGCTTAATGGATTGGCAGTGACAGCTGTTAGTCACTGCTGCCACCATATATACAAAAAGAATGCCAAACATATATGGTAAGAGAATGCAGTTGAATCAATAACAAACTCTTTCACTCCAGTATATGACAAATACACACCAAATCACAAAAATAATGATTTTCACATCTGGATTTCACATACCTGTGTTATCTGGCCATGCACAACTGAATTGAACTAATGTCTGACTTGAGCGGTTTCAAGTTGACTTCACCTCTATTCAACACTATTTGGACTCATATATGCTGTTTCAAAATGCAACAAAATCACATTGTATCATCAAATCAAAATCATAAGCTCACCGTAATCATCAAATATTCAATTCATACTTTTTACAAAATAATACCAATTAAAATTTTAGACTGATTTTAAACCCAATTTTAGACTAAGTTTAAACACAATTAAACTCCACAATCACTTACCACAATTTTATACTACTTTTAAATGCATCAATTTTCCTGCTCAATATCAGTACATTATTCCTCAAATACTTGCACTATTCCCTAAACACATAATAACATAGATCATTAGTAAACTATAATGACAACCAACTACAATAACCACCAATGGACCATTACACATACCTTTTGCTAATCAGATATGAAGCGCCGCCTATTCTCTCCACCAATGTCATTAGGAAGTAACAAGATAAACCAGCTCCAAGAGTCCTTGGTGAAGCTTATCTACAACCCCAATCTTCAACTTGTCAATGGTAACTAACAAAATTGAAAATCCAAATCATTACATTTGAAACCCATATACAGAATCTGCTATGATATTTGTTTTCTGTATGAACAAAACGAGGTTACAAAAACAGAATCTGTTATGAACAAAATCTGCTATGAACACAAGAAGACATGAATGAAAGAGCAATAAAAGAGAGAAAAAAACATACCTTTTGAGAGTAGCAGAGGAAGGAAATTTAGGGTTTGAGGAGATAGAAAGCTTGAGAGCAAAGAGAGAAAGGGGGAAAGAATTTGAACATGATGATCAAAATGAGAGAGAGAGAGAGAGAGAGAGAGAGAGAGAGAAAACAAAAGATATGGTAAGGGTGGGCATAATAAAGTAAGTGATTCGGACCAATGAGAGACAAACACTTGGCGCATAGAATCTGAAATAGTGATAAAGTGAACTCTTATTTTGTTAATTACCAAAATATCCATTTGTATGTGTAAAACTTTTTTGAGGCAATGGCAGTTTAGGCAGTTTGTGCAATCTGTTAGTAAATGATAGAATAGAATAGAAATAGTAGAATAATAGATATGTGTAGAACTTTTTTGAGACAAAGGCAGTTTAGGCAGTTTGTACAATCTGTTAGTAAATGGTCATCAACACATTATAGAACATCATCCCTAGCACTTGTAGAACTGTAAAAAAAACTGTTGTAAAATATAAAAATAATGATTAATTGTCTCAATAATACATTGATGTGTTGTGTTTGTCTTTTTAGCTAAATCAATTGATCAATTAATTTTTACAAGAATATCACATTAAACTATTGATGCTTTTTTATTTGTGTTTTCCATTACAATATATGATTGTTTACATTTTCCATTTAGTTGTCCACAATAGACACAGATAAAATCGTAAAAGTGTAATGAAAAGTTGTATAAAGTTAAAGTTAATATAATAAAAATCGACACAATAAATATGGTAATAAGTTAATAGGAATAATTAAGGATGTAAAATGATAATTAGGGGTATAAAAATCTTATTTAATTAATGGGAAATGATAAGTGTACACCATTTGATACATTTACACCGTAGTTGTATACCTATAAGGGATGTATTTTGTTTTTTTAATAATTTATTTTGTCTTGATATCTGTGCAAGAATCTTTTTGCTTGTTAAAATTTACTGTGTATGTATGCTAAGGTGTAGGAAAAAGATGAGTAAGGATATCATACCTCTTAATTAATTTTAATCAAGGTTTAAATGTAGATTTACCTTTTAAATAAAAAATATTGATATATTTGACTATCATAATTTCACGCTACAAATCCCATAATTCATGATACCATAATAACAATGATGGATACTCTTAGAAACATCTGTATATAATGAATTGGTATAAGGAAAGAAAACCCTAAAAAATGGAAGGAAGAACAAGCAGAAATCCGATTACACAATTTTTATTATGGAGTGTCAAAACGGTACTGGATCAAAATTCAATGACACTACCTCCATGGGTGGCAGTAAGGAATACATCGAGTTGCAAAACCACCTTATTGGATCGTTTGATATTACAAATGAATAAGTCAAGATTCGGATCCAAAATTGTGTTTACGGTGATTTCCGGTAAACAACCGCTAGTCCTCCAAACTACAAATATACTTTGGTTACTCGCAGGATCGACTAGATTGATCCTAGGACATAGTCAAAGAGTTGTCTTTCGAGATAATTTGGTTCATGTTCGTTGGTCTTTTGTTTTGCTTCGAAAACTTGGTTATGGTATGAACATATAAATAACTTGCGAAATAAACTAACAAAATACACAACCGAAAATAAACTGGTGATAAACGTAAATGGGACTTTGACAAAGATATAAAACAAACGTAAACTTCAAAAATGTAAAGTGCAAGAATGTAACAACTTGTCGGAAGAAATAAAGAAACTTGAAACAAAGGAAAGACTAGACGAAAAAGTAAAGGAAATTTAAAGACATTTCGATTCTGTAAATAGAAATACAAACATATTTAAAGTGTTGTTGTCATACGTACATTTCTCAGCGAAATCTTTCTCTTAACACTTGATACTTGAGTGATTTGTACAAAATGAACACCCTGGATCCTGATACTAAGACCCTTATTTATACTAATTTGACCCTAACGGTCCTACACTAACGAAATGCCACGTTGCCTACATGCATGCATTTCGAATCCCCGGGGCGCCATCTGTCCTCGTTGGGTTATACAGAATATTTCGAATTTCAAATCCTCCCGCCTGAATCCTCTTTCGATACGTGGCAACGCGTTCTTTAGTGAGAATGCAATGAAATACTACAAGTTTCAGTACTCTCGTATTTCAGGAAAACACTTAAGTCTTGAAGATAACCTATCTCGATTCAGCTTCGATTTCAGCCATCTTCACCACAAATAACATTCTCGGAAATGGCCATTGAAAGCCATTTTTGTTTCTTCAAACTCTAATCCTTCGAGAAACATATTCTCCAGTCGAAATCTCCAGTTGAAATCTCCAGCTAACAAATTGCCCCCAATAAATGCTTGTTTTGAAAAACAAGAGAAATAGGCGTTTCTTGTCATGATGAGATTTCGCTTTACTCATACCTTTTAGAGTTCCAAGACATCTGACTAACGTCACAATCATTTATGACTTATCTTTCAAAACGTCTTGTCATTTTCAAAAACGTCTCCTAAAAACATGCGTCCCCATGTTTTTGTCATTACTTATGATCATTGCTCCTAGATACTAGGAGTAAGGCTAATAACTGTTCGACTGCCATATGATTAAATCAGCTTTTGACGCGTGTCATTTTGAACTTTATTCATAAAAGATTTGAAAAAGTTCTCACTAAACCTTTAAATACCAAAGCTTTAGCCTTCAGGGTTTTTTCCTCATTACACAACCTTATTCTCCATCCTCCTGAATCTAAACACAACCCTTTTAGGTTTCAAACCTATTTCTTGAAATAACTTCATCCATGTCGTCTTCCACCGTCTAAATCTCCACATCAGAGACTTCAAACGCTCTCCAACCTGTTCAACAGTTTCAACGTCCTACACAAGTGGGTAACCAGCAATACATTCCAGACCCAAACTTAGAAGATACTCGTGCTATTTATGCTTCTTAGGTAATCATCCCTTTTCTTCTTTATGGAAGAACTCATGCTTTTATGGGTCCTTTACCTGGGGTTAATAGTTCTTCTCAGGGTAAATTCTTTCCTATTTATTATAAAACTAGGCCCTTAGCTAGTAAGAACCAAATAGACAAAAGGGGTAACCCAATCTTAGCTGACACCACCAATGTAGACGATGCTTCGACTGAAGCCGCCGTAGTTCCGGAGAAAATTAGATTGAATTACGCGACCAACTTCCTCAAAGTGTTTAGATCAATCCCTTTAGCAAAGGATCCTGAACTTTATTATGCTTGGTTGGCTAAGGTGGAAACCAAAAAGGCTTCATTCTGGAAAGAATTAGGGATTTATGATTTGATTCAATTATCTAAGACAGGCTTAGAATATAACCAAACCATGTTAGTAGCATATGTATATTTCTAGGATGCTTCTCATAATACCTTCCATCTTCCTTGTGGGATGATTACCCCGACCCTTTTCGACATAGCCGCTATCACAGGGCTTCGACCAACAGGGGAAGTTTTCGATCCCAACTATATGGACACCGATACCATTCAATTTAATGAAATAAAAGCCACTTATACTTTATTCATTCTGAAGCATCATGGCGGCACGACTGATGAAGTAACAGATGAAGAACATATTGCATTTCTGGCACTTTGACTTTCGAGATGCGTTTTTTGTTCTAGATCTCTCCAAGTGGCAAAGAGGTACCTTTGTATGGCTAACCAGATAAATGCTGGAAAGAAATTAAATTTAAGCCAGCTAATTTAGGGTACCTTTATGAAAATCTTGGCGAAGCAACAAATCTCGTCAAATATTACAAAACTGGATCTCTTCTCTTCGCTGGACCCTTCTGGCATCACGACCCTCTCTCCCATTTCCTTCGAACCTGCTTTCTATTCCACTATAGATTTCCATTAGTGGTGGATAGAATATTATAACAAGCAAATCTTTGATGCTGATAGTCTTTCGCAAGAACTAACTGAAGCTTTTGATGATGTGCAGGCGAACTTCAAAAAAGGTACTTCAACTCATATTAAAGAAATTCAAGATTTTCAAAAGTTCTTTGAAACTATCTATAGGCCTGATGATCTTAGTCGGACTGTTCGTGAAGCTGCGGTTGTAACACCCCAATTCTACCCAAGCATTTAGGTACAATTATCAAAGTATAAAAATTAAATTCATATAAACAATTAGGGTATTACACTTAAGGAACCACATCACCAAACATAACATACTCACAAAAGATGCGTAACACAAATAATCAAAGAGGAAAGATTCTCATAAACACTTGACAGTATCACACACACACACACACACACACACACACACACACACACACACACACACACACACACACACACACATATATATATATATATATATATATATATATCGGCATACAGAATATCCACAGTATTCCTCCAAAATACAACGTATGAGAAGGTATCCAAAATACATAATATGAATACATCCAAAGGATTAAATATACATCAAAAGGATCCTATAAGCATCATCTACAAAATAAGTGTTCAATCCCCCCTATGTGTTACGTATCACGAGCGGACGACACCAAAACGGACGACTACTAAAAGAGCACCTACACTTGCGGATCACCTGCACATTACCCACAAGTAGGTAGCATTAAAGCAGAAGGGTGAGAATATAATTTATAATGAAAAAGCATGATAAATATAGTAATGCCAACAAGTATCATCAAGAATCATACAACAAAGTAATCCGCTAAGTCATCCACAATCAATGTATGAACAATGCGATAAATGAGTGAGAACATAATGGTAAAGACAGATGGTGATGAATGAGACTCGACTATGCATATGCATGTGGTACCGAAATCCGGAGTAAACTCCTCCTTGTCATTATGACAAATACACCTTGCCGAGCATTATGCGAGGACTTTATTCCACTCAAGAAAGTACACCGTTGTCCAGCAGTAAGCTACGACAAACCGTCATCGAGCATTTAGCCCCCACTGATGACCTCTTGCCACTCAGGCTAATGTACCGTTACCGAGCATTAAGCTCCCACTGGTAACCAATGCCACACGGGCCACCTGTTAACCGTATTTCGCTATTAACATATTGAAATGTTATGCTGTGCACACAAACGACTCAATTACATAACGACAACAAAAATAATATACCTCGGTCATATATCCACATCACACCGGTTATATTAATCCACACGGATACATCATAAATACCACTCAAGCTTTCATAATCACACAACACACATTTACCGTCAAAACACACCTGATTAGTAAATATTATTTCACAAAATATATTTATGAAAACTCATACAACCACCAACACACTCTTCTTTATCATAAAGCATACTCAATAATTCCCATAACACTTCAAACGGCTTAGAAACGACATATGGTTCCAAAGATACAACAAAACGAAGTTTGGAAAAACTAAGTTTTACATCGTTCGCTTAAGCTTCACTTAGCGGACCCTGACAGAAATTGATATTCAAAAATGCAGAAGCTCCGCTTAGCGGACCCTCACAGAAATTTTTCTGCAAAAGAACCTCCGCTTAGCGGACCCTGACAAAAATTGATAGTAAAAAATGCAGAAGCTCCGCTTAGCGGACCCTCACAGAAATTTTTCTACAAAAGAACCTCCGCTTAGCGGACCCAGGGCCGCTTAGCGGACCTGCGAAAACCTAGAAAAACCAGTTCTGCAACAGACCTGCCAAAGCTCCCTCTAAACCATTCAAATCCCATTAAACCTTCATCCGAACACCAATACAACTCAAACATGCTATATATACACCTAACCCATGATTAATACATGGTTGGATCATCACATAATACCTTTGACCTATATTTCTTCATAAGCAAGGAAACATGGATAAATGGAAAAACAAACATGATCAATGAAGATATCTATCATCATACTACACATACACAACACAAAATCATGTTCATAACTTCAAAACTCACAAAACTCATAATCTACCATTGTTGGCCAAAGCATAGAAAATGAACAAGAACAAGAACAAAACTATAAGAATCATACATTCAAGATAAATTAGATTCACCCCCTTACATTGGTTAGATTCTTGGTTTGCTAGGTTTTGCTTAGATTTCCACACTTTTCTCTTATTCTTCTTCTCTTGTTTTTCTCTTCTTTCTCTTCTCACTTTTCTCTCTATTTCTTTCTTTTCTTCTTTTTCTGGTTTTCTCTCTTTCTATTCTCTTTTATCTCCTTTCTATCTTCTATCTCCCCCTACTTCCTATTCACTCATAAAAATATCTAACTAAAATATCTACTTTACGGTCTAAACTTAATTCCTCAGAAAAACCCCAAAACGCAAAATAATGCATCATAAATATTTTTACTACCAAAAACGTAAAAATCATCAATTAAATAATAATCTACTATACCGAACTATTACCGACTGACACGACTCAAAAATGATAAAATTTAGGAAAATACAACAAACATCACAACTAAACAGAAAAACACATTTACGGGTGTTACAGCGGTCACTTTGCGTGAAATTTTTTCCAACAAACTAGATAAGCTGAAATTGCCCATGTATGTTCGACCTGAACAACGTTATGAAGTTTCGTTCAAGCTCTATCCTCCAAAATTCCCTCCATTACCTAGTGCTGACTTTGGTGTGGCTTTAAGCCCTCCTTTTCCAGACTGGTTTGTGTGTGAGATTGTCCCTAAAATCCTTTGCGAATAATCCAAAAAACACGCTGAACGAGTGGTTCCGACTAAGCATACCTTGGATAATTTCAAAGGACATCTTCATATAGGCTTTGAGCACGTTCGTGTTCTGAATCCAATACCTGAAGGTTGGGGCTTGGATAATCTTTCGATTATAACTCTTTCTTCTCCTGTGTACTAACTTTTGTTTTATTCACAACTCAAGGTCGGAAGTAAGTTATCAAGGAGGCGGCTGCACAAAAGGATGTTGAAGCTTAGAGAAGCAACAAGGCAAGTGGGGATGATTCTGTCACCACTAGCAAGAAACCAACGGTATATACTCTCACACTTTAACTTGTAGTTTTATTCTGAACATTACTCAAGTTCCTTGTTATAAATATTTTTAGAGTTCGAAACCCCTATCAACTCCGAAACGGAAACCTTCGAATACTAGTGCTGCCAACACTTCAGATGATAAAGATGGATCTCCTCCTCATACCAGACAAGCAGCGAAGAAAAGACAGAGGGCCACCATTTCTTCAACTAACGAAAAAGGATCTGGGACTTCAAAGCCCACATCATCAAGTGATAAAGTACTCTTCGATGAACAACTTTTGAAGACCACTGGTAACGCCCCTGTTTTCGAAAGTCATAATTCGAGCCCAGATAATGTCCCACCCAAGGTATCGAATCTTGGACTCTAATAATCCATTATGCTTAACTTTTAATGCTAAGTCTATATATTACCTTGCATTGTAGGACGATGCAGGCACAGCTACTTCTGATCTCAAAGCTTCAGATCTCAACCTTGACCTTGATCATCCTCAAGGTATACCTTTACATGCCTTGAATCTTTCAATAATTCTTTCATAGCTTTTATCTTAATTTACCATGATTTTCTTTTAATAGGTATTCCTCAACGGAAATCTCTCATCCTTTCTCCAGTTCTCGAGGATGATGAAACTAACACCAAAGCTCCTTCCCTTGAGCACACTGAAGGTACTTATTCAAATGATGCATCCCCCATTATCAACCAGGACGAAGATATGGAGGATATTCCTCGACATTCTAACACTGGTGAAGTGTCTGAGCAATCTACCAGGAGTGAGGACACAAACCTTAGGAATGAAACCCTGGATTAAGTCTCTAGTTTACATAAATCAGGCAATATTGAAACTTCAACCTTTGGTACGATTGTCACTCCTGCGACCACTTCGACCAAGATTCCTTCTGAACTCGCTCCAGCCGAATTAGAGCAACTTAAGAATACCGATCCTGTAAGCTTCCTCAAAGCCATGATGAATACCAAAAGCGTTTCGTCCATCATGGTTGAAACTTCCTCGAACCTCTTGGTGGAAAGTGGCATAGGACTCGGTACTCCAAACCTTCTTCACCAGATAAAGGAAAAGTTCTTTGAGACTGACCTTATCGAAGCTCTGAAGAAAGATTCCACCAGTTGCTTTGGGCTAAAAAATATTCTAAAGAAGGTGGATCTACTCCAAGTCTCCGATGAAGCTTCGCAAGTGATTGTCTCACTAAGTTCTTTACTTGACCAGCTTGAAGCTGATAACCTTCAGAAGCAAGAAGTTAATCAAAAACTTAACACGAAAGTAGCTACTCATAGATCTTCGTGGAAAGCTGCTAATGAATCAACTGCCAAAGTTGATGCCCCCGAGCTTGAGCATGCGAAGCGCCAAAAAGAGTATGAAACTTGTGGGGCGAACATCAAATCTTGGGAAAAAGAAATTGAACGCCTTCAAGAGAAAGTGAAAGCTGCCAAGTCTCGCCAGGAAGAAATCATGCAATCAAAGCAAAGAGAATTGGATGAAGTGGTACAAGCGGGGATTCAACACGTCGAAACGACCCAAAAATTGGTGTCAGAGATCGAAGAGTTAAAGAAACAACAAGCCACAATCGAAAGCCGTTTGTCCTTATGGGCTTCTCAATATTCAATAATAAAAAACAATCTTCCTGACGACTTTGACTAATTATGATAGTCTTTGTAATGCCTTTTTCGTTTTTTTCATTTGTCCCTCTTTTTGTAATAGAACTAGCTAATGAATATATATAGATATATATATATATATATATATATATATATATATATATATATATATATATATATATATTCTGCCATGCGATGTCACAAATGACATTTTTAACAATTTTTAATTGTCAAAACCCACTAGTTCAATCATCATAATGACCACGATAGCTTATGCGCGTTATAATACGGTGAACTGACTTTTTATCGAAATGTCGCGGTTAAGCAAGAGTCGCCACCGACTTTTATTTTATCCAAATATTAGAAAGGCTAAAATAACAGAAAAAAACCTTTTAAAGAAATTTTGAGTTCGGGGGGTAATTATGCAAAGGGAAGGTGTAAGGCACCCTTTGCATCCATGGTTTTCCATGGGCTCTTAATTGCTTAGCTCACTTGTTTGTTTGAATTGTTCGAAAAGTGTCGTGTGTGAATAGTAAAAAGATTTCGTTAAGGACTTTAGCTTGTAAATAAGCGTAGCCTTGTTTTGAAATTGTTTTGAAATAGGAGGTGTTTTGGTTTTTGAATTGATTGTGAGCAAGCAATTAAGAACTACCTACCCTAAGTTCGTCTTTCTCGTTCTTTAAGTCTTTCGTTTGAAAAGGTCTATCCATACCATGAGAGGGCAGGAAGTCTTTCAATTGGATGTTAAGGGTCATCGAGAAAAGTATCGTTCGCCATAAGACTGTCCCTTGCCATAAAGAGGGCAGGTAGTCTAAGGGAAGGATATAATAGTCTTTTAAGCAACAATAAGGATACCTTAGCATTCGAAGGGACTATCATCAGTTATCGAGGCAACATAGAGGGACGAGATCACTTTATTCGTAGGCAACTCGGAGGGACTATGATCTTTTATTTCGAGGGACTATAATGATTTGAATTCGTAGGCAGCAAGCTAAGGTATACCTTTATCCGAGGGACTTGACTATTCTGCAAAAAACACAAGGCAACAAGGCAACAGGCAACAAGAGGGGTTACTAAAAAGTGTGCGTGGGTGCAACAATCATGTGATTCAATTCGAAATATATTATCTTATAATTAAATGACTCTAATTCAGTTCAAGGTTGCACTCCCTAAATTACTAACCATGGCAGAAAATATAAAAACAATCTTAAGTGCCTTTGAGGCCAAACAATACAAACCAGGAACAGATACATAAGAATATGGGGAAGGGAAAAAGAAACCACCGGGTTTGACATAAGTAATAATTAAGCAGAAAAATAAAAGAGGTTAGAGTTTTAAGGTTATTGTCTATTTGAGCCTTGGCGGTTGGCAAACCCTGAAAAGGTGGAAAAAATAGAAACCAAAAGGGGTGAGCGCATTATCAATTCAAAGGCAGGTACGGTTAACCCTAATCAAAATAAAAAGGATAAAAGAAAAAAGAAAATATAGAAACTTAGCTTTGATTGATAAGGTTGATAGTCAGAGGTTGCCTCGAGCATTGACTCTGATCACCTGAGAATTAACAGGAAAATAACCGGAAGTGAGTGTATGGACAGTTCTTTTAAATTAGCAGGGCAAAATAAATGATTAAAAATTAAAAGGCAGAAATAATATTGTATTTAAATATATATAAAAAAAAGAAAATGAAAAATAAATAATAAAGAAAGTTGAATCGGGACTTAGCTTTGCGAAAGGCGTGGCGCGTAATCGGTGGTATCTGAAGATTGCCCTGGAAAGAATACACAAAGAAATATGTTTTAGTGTAGGCGTGATCTTTACAAACCCTGATTAGGCCACAAGTTAACCCTAGTTAATAGAATAAATAAATAAAATTGAATTAATTAATTATTGGTTTTTAACCTAATTAATCCTAATTTACTTATATAATTAACCTAACTATTTAAATTAATTAATCTAATAAATTAAATTTTAATTAAAATCATTTAATTAAAAAGGAAAAAAAGTTTAAGAGAATTTTATGATTTTTAAAGACAAAGGTTTTTGTTTTTGTTTTGTATATAAAAAACAATACTTAAAAGCTAACTATAAACAAAAAAGATAAAATAAGAAAAATAAGAAAAAAGCTAGAAAAACTTAACGTAAGAATCAGGTGTGGCAAGCCTGTGAGGGTTAATGGTGGTCGCATGGCTTCAGGAACGTTGGATTAGCATGGCTGATCAACCAAGGGCATGGATCTGGGGAGGCATCATGAAGTCCCATGGTTGTTGCGCACTGGATCAGGAAAATTGATGTTTCACAAAAATAATTCAGGGGACGCAGGATCGAACCCACGCCCTCATAGCTCACTTCAAGCCTTTGCCAACTCAACCACGCACGTTTTGTGTTACATAAATAATTCAATTAATTCATATAAAAGTATTACGCACTATCTGGGCAAACGCGCGCGGATATTTGAATGGACCAATAGCATCATGGCACGTCCTCGTCTTCCTCACGAAACCTATGAATCATTATAAGATATTTGCTACGACTTAGCCATGAAAACGTTCATAGCTAACATACCTGCAACAACAACAATCTCATACAAGCACAATAAATTTGTCGCGAACATACCAAGACGTTCGTCCAACATCCCTGAATGCGATGAGCATCATAGTTTGTCCTGATTTTACCTATTTTAAAAACCCCTAAATTGGGAGATCTAACCCTAATCATGGTGTTTTCTTCATTACGGCATAGAAACGCAATTAAGTTTCCAGGGTTACTCTAAACATCAAAACAAATATAAATATGCAATCGAATCTCAATGAAGATGCTTGTATCATGCAAATCGAGTGAAAAAAGGGGATGAAAAACTGTGGGGTATTGGCTTACGTTCTTGAGGTTTCAGAGCTTGGTGTTGGTCCTCACAGCTTCAGTAATACTCAGGGAATGTTGCTGAATACTCCAAACGCTTTGAAACTCCCTGCAACCTAGAATTCGATCTTGAAATTTTCTTCAATTTTCTTGGACTCGATTTGCGCTCTTGAGGGCCGAAAATTCTCACCTAATGATTTGTTCCACTTATGTTTATATAGAGGAACATATTAGGGTAAATAAATTGGCTTGAATATTTGTAAATCTTTGATTTGAAATTAAGAAAATTTGATTGAGAATTAGTTATGGAACTTTCTAATTTTGGCCAATATTGATTCAATCTTCTTCTAATCACCTATGCACGAAATTTAATTAATATTGGGACTTTATTTATGATTGCATTGGATCCAAATCACATCTTTTACCAAATATTTGATTTTCTTTTTATTTACATGATTTTAATTCTTTTTAATTGAAATAAAAATCAAAATAAATCAAATAAATCATATATTTTTGTGGCAAAGAGATTTTGGGCTCTTGGATACTTGAGGATCGAGATTGGATTAAAAGAACTTGGCCCCATTTGCAAAAATATTCAAGTTCCTTCACATTTTCCTTTTCAAAATAGTCCAACTTTGACAAGGCCTATCTCCCTCAATTTTTTAGGTATGGAGGAGTTCCAGGACTTTTTAGAAACCTTGAAGAGTCCTCTAACCAGTGTTTTTGGTCCCATGTCAAAATAATTTTCCATGCTCCTTGTGTGTCCTTTTGAAAAAAATGACTTTTGGTTGACTTTTAAAAAGGACCTATAATGTTTTGGTTCTATCTCTCAAATGAAGCATTTCTAGACTTGGTATGTGAGAGACAAAGTTGTAGAGAATCAAATTTCCTTCAAGATGAGCTTTGAATGGAAAATTTCTGATGTTCCATGTGAGAGTTATAGCTGGTCAAAGTTCAGTTGACTTTCTCCTATAAAAACCCTAATTTAGAAACTTTTAGAATTGTTGACTTCTGATCTTTCCTTGATGAACCATGATCAATTATTGATCAAATGGCGAATGATACTTCAATATGAGGATGTTGACAAAAAAATCAAGAGTTTTGACTGTATTTGACCACAGTTGACTTTTAGGTTAAACTAGTCGACTGTTGACTTTCTGAGCAATTGAGTGATCAATCTTTTGACTTGGGCTCTGAATTTTGTCATGGAGGTAGTTTGGAATATCATAGACCATATAGGGTGTCGGAGCTTTTGATCCATTGACTTCTTCTCAGAACAACAAAACCTTAGTTTAAGAACCTTGTTTTAGGAGAGGGTGTCTTTGAGTTTTGTACCTTGATTTGAATTTGAATAGGAGAAATTGTATGGGCAAATTTTGGGGTATGACAGCTGCCCCTGTTCAATCTTCTTATACCTGAGGATGTAGATTGGTATGTGTGCCTGTCGGAATCTGAAGGTAGAAAAGGATTGAACACTAAAATACCCAAGAAATTGGGACTTCTATCCGAAATGGGCTTGAAGATGCCATCTAGGCATAGTGTTGTCGGAGATGGTCTTAAAGATGGCATCCGGGCAGAATATTGTCTGAGATGGGCTTAAAGATGCCATCCGGATGTCGAGAGACTTGAGAGTTAGAATACGTCATACGTTAGACCGTATCTGAAGAATATACTTAGGTTGAGTTGTACGTTGGACTGGAGGATGGGTCGTGCGTTAGACTGAATCCCATTTGCATCGGTAGATGTCTGGAAAGCCGTGCGTTAGGCTGAAGGAAGTGTCGTGCGTTAGATCAGATCCAATTTGCATCCGTAGATTTCTGGAAAGCCGTGCGTTAGGTTGAAGGATAAGTCGTGCGTTAGACTAATCCAATTTGCATCCGTAGATGTCTGGAAAACCGTGCGTTAGGTTGAAGGATAAGTCGTGCGTTAGACTAATCCAATTTGCATCCGTAGATGTCTAGAAAACCGTGCGTTAGGTTGAAGGATAAGTCGTGCGTTAGACTAATCCAATTTGCATCCGTAGATGTCTGGAAAACCGTGCGTTAGGTTGAAGGATAAGTCGTGCGTTAGACTAATCCAATTTGCATCCATAGATGTCTAGAAAACCGTGCGTTAGGCTTTGCTTTGAATAAGATTCGAATCTTGGTAATGTACCTGTCAGATATTGTCAGTTTTTATGCAATGTTATGGTGCATGTATTATGCGACGAGTCTAAAATAAATGAGAAACTTGCATGTTATGTATGAATTTATTATGGGGTAATGTATGCAATGTATGAATGTGAGTATGATTTATGTTGTCCTGTTTGAGAATATAAATCTCTGTATTATTGTGATTTTGATGTTTGATCTTGTCTTGGAGATGCTCAGCTGGGGATGTATGATTTCTGCTTGGGGATGAGATCCATTTGAGTGATTGATCTTGATATACCATGACTGGGGATAAGAAGGATGAATAAACCCGTTTGGAGAAGAGAAAAGAGTCGGGGAATCAGGAGTGTCGAAGATGTAAAACTCTGTTGGGGAACTAAGTCCTTGTTGGGATGAGAGCATTTGAAGATATCTTCTTAATAATTACTCTGTGGGGATATGATCCTGCGAAACCGGCTCTGTGGGGAGACATGGGTGTCTTGAAAGTTGCCCCCAGCATTATAGTAACTACCACTCTTGGATTTACATTGATTAAGACACACCATTGAGCATTGATCAAGATGTCAAACTGGACTTGCATAGATTTTCCCCTGCTAGTAGGGATTTTTTGGAAAGATTCGCCTTGCGAGGACCTTGTGAGATGTGTACTCTGGGTAACATGCCCCTAGTACTTTATATGATACCCCTGACTGATCGGGTAGTAGCTTCGTCCCCACTTGGGTGCATGCCCCTGATTGTTTGGCTTTTTGGAGATTCTTAGAATCTTGACTTGATTGCCCCAGATTGATCGGGAAAATCGTGCCATGTCCCTTGTATACGTTGGAGACATTGCTTCTCGGAGTATTCTTGTCCGTCGGGATAACTTTTAGTCATTAGTTGTACCCTGTGCAAATTCTTTCTGTTGCTAACATTTGAAATTATGTAGCAGAATATGTTTAATAATGAATTCATGAGATGTAATGCATACGTCTGTCTTGAGATATTTTGAAAAACATTAAAACATGAGATGTAAAAGCGTGACATTTGTAAAAAAGTGGTGTTTGTATAAATGACATACCAACTCAGCATTTGTGGTGGACCTTAAGGAGTCGGGATACCTTTGTTGTGACAGTATGCTTTCGAACTAACCATGCTTCAGTTAGGACTTTCAAGGGTTGTAGCGTGGCTTGGTTTATGGTTTAAGAAACAAAGGATAAAAGGCTCAAAGTTTATTTGTACCCTTCCCGATCTTCGTGATGTTCTCCGATCCTATGCCCAGTTAACTTTTCGTTTTGAGTTCTAGCAGATCTTTGAAGTCGTAACTTTGACATTTGATGATGGTTTTAAGTAATGGAAGTTTATTTGGACAGGCAATCATCCTTTTCCTTTCTTTTTTTTTTTGTTTTTTTTAATTCTTTTCCTTTTTTCGAGGGTTTTTTAGTGACCTCTTTTTTGACTTTGTTATCCTAACTTTTTCTTGAACTGTTTATTTTGAGATTACAGTCAGCGTGATGTTTCGATTTTTGATAAGTCTCCTTCATAGGTTTTTACTTTACAGCTTTTTCTTCTTGATGTATATTGACTGCCTGACTTAACGGTTACGGGAATCCATCATTATTTGCGTAAACAACAGCTAGTATAATTGGGTTAACTGAGTAACTACCCTGCCCCAGGTTACGATTAAAGGTTTTAAATTGTTTAAGAAAGAAAAACTCCTACACCTTAGGCTCGAAGGGGTTGACTAGGGGTTAACATCCTTATACCCCCACTGTTTAGGGATTGAAACAATGCTTATACATCGTCAGCATAGTCTTTTCAAAAGCATACTGTATGAGGTTGCGGTATCAATTTCGTCATCCTCCCTCAAAAGGTACACAACTTTAGCAAGAGTTGAGTATCACAAAACACATACAAAGTAAAGACATAATTTAAAATGAGTGATAACGAAATAATTGATTCAAGACAAACATACGCAATGCACTGATGATGATTATTAAAACAGATAATGTCTATCATAAGTCGAATGTTTAAACAAACAGAATAGAAATTTGCAAATGAAAGTAAAGCTAATGATTAGAAGTTCATCCACTTAGACGTTAATCAATCTTGTCGTGGTTATGCCTGGGAGTAGTGATCACTACAGGAGTCTTGAGATGAGGGAATTCAATTTCACCAGCATCGAGCATATCTTGGATCTTGTTCTTTAATGGCCAACAATTATTCGTATCATGTCTAGGGCTATTAGAGTGATATGCACACCTCGCATTGGGCTTCTCAGGTGAGTTGAAGCCAATGATCTTGTCGTCTATTAAGTCTTGAATCTTGTGCTTCAATTGCCAACAATCTTCTGTATCATGACCAAGACTATTCGAATGATAAGCACATCTCACGTGGTACTTATATCCAGGAGTGGGATTGGTAGGAAATGAATATGGAGGTAATAGAGTTATCAAGTTCTGATTGAGCAATTGTTGGAGAACTTGAGACAGCGGTATATGTAACGGAGTAAATGACCGCTTAAGCTTGGGTCTCTGATTATCTTGACCACCTTGATGCTTATGTTGATTCTTCTCTTTCTCGATCAGAAGTGCTTTTAATTCTTCTTGCCCCTTGGCCAAATTAAAGATCATTTCTTGGAAATGGTTGTTCTGAGCCTGGAGATTTTTGACTGATTTCTCGAGACTCATGATGCTGAAATAAACAGCGAGGAAGGATGAGAAACCTACTGTAAGAAACCTGCTATGAGATGTTATGAATGCAGATGCAATGTTTTCAAGGATCTTTAGGAAATTTAGTTAGCAATATTTAGACATTGAATCAGTCCCAGCTTTGTGTGAAGAACTTTGACTGTCATCTTGGCACGTCCTTCTTTGAGAATCAAGCTCACCATATCGAGTGGGTAATCGCCTCTGATTCGGAATACTTCTGAATTTGAAGGTGCATGGCTAAAGGAAAATAAATCCTCTTGCCCCCTGCTAGGTATTGAGTCTTTGAATTGGAAGGTATATGGTCAGAGGAAAATAAATCCTCTTGCCCCTTGATTAAGGATTCAGTCTTTGATTAGGGCACCTGAAATTGTGCGCCCTAAATTCCTAAGATCCTTGAAAGGGTTAGTCAACATGTTATGCTTATGATGTTATGATGCCATGATGTTATGTGAATGCAACTCATTATACACAGCGTGAGATAGTAAGGTTAAACAAGTCTTTTAACAAAACCTGCAGGGAAACAAAAGTTAGTAGTAAACACAAACAAGTCACACAAGTCACACAAGCCACACAGTTTCCTTAGGCTTGGCTTGCATGGAGTGTAGATCATGTGAGATACCCTCCCCCAAAGGTACTTCTAAGGATAAAGATGATATCAGCAACGGGTTCTACCGAGTTACCCAGAATTGTCAGCCCTTCTAAAGCACCCTCGAACATGATACATACATACCATGCAATGATACTTTGAGAAAGAACCTATCCGAGCTGTAGTATCGGGTAGCGACTATGCTCTCAACATACATCAAGAGTAGTCCCCCCACTTTGTTCCTAAAAGTCAAGATGGGTTAAAGGTAACTAAAGGTCCTTAAGCTCCGACTCACCTACAGATATCCGCACGAACCTCTCTCATGCAAAAGAGGCATGCGAACACCCATAGAGGCCTAAATTAAGCGTAAAATCTCATATTGACCAATCCTCCACATACATGAAGGAGGTCGCCATGACTATGTCACTTCCTATCTTAGGTGTACTCGAATTCAGGTACAGGATTCATCTTCCATTCAATACCCAAAACAAACCTTAAAAAATAAAGCAACCATACAAACAATCATTAAAGTGATCCTAAACTTTAAGGTAACCCCTCTTTTATTCGAAAGCATCCCCAGCAGAGTCGCCAATTCTGTAATACGGTGAACTGACTTTTTATCGAAATGTCGCGGTTAAGCAAGAGTCGCCACCGACTTTTATTTTATCCAAATATTAGAAAGGCTAAAAGAACAAAAAAAACCTTTTAAAGAAATTTTGAGTTCGGGGGGGTAATTATGCAAAGGGAAGGTGTAAGGCACCCTTTGCATCCATGGGCTCTTAATTGCTTAGCTCACTTGTTTGTTTGAATTGTTTGAAAAGTGTCGTGTGTGAATAGTAAAAAGATTTCGTTAAGGACTTTAGCTTGTAAATAAGCGTAGCCTTGTTTTGAAATTGTTTTGAAATAGGAGGTGTTTTGATTTTTGAATTGATTGTGAGCAAGCAATTAAGAACTACCTACCCTAAGTTCGTCTTTCTCGTTCTTTAAGTCTTTCGTTTGAAAAGGTCTATACATACCATGAGAGGGCAGGAAGTCTTTCAATTGGATGTTAAGGGTCATCGAGAAAAGTATCGTTCGCCATAAGACTGTCCCTTGCCATAAAGAGGGCAGGTAGTCTAAGGGAAGGATATAATAGTCTTTTAAGCAACAATAAGGATACCTTAGTGTCGCTACCGCGAAAATTAACAGAGTCGCCACTAACATATTTATCCTGAAAAGGAAGGGAATGCCAGCAAACCACAAAACACAACAACGGTCTCACGACTAGAGAAAAAGGGTAAGGGAGTCGGTTACGCGAGGGGAAGGTATGAGCACCCCTCACGCCCATCGTACTCGATGGTATCCACGCATGTGTCTAAATCTATGGGTGTGTAACAAATCTACGCTAATCTGGACTAAAATGAATGCAGAATGTAGGGAAAAGAAAGGATTATGCTCGCACGGGCCCTACCCCGCTGCCTACGTATCTGTTTTGCAGAATCAGAGCTACCGTAGCTCGGCTAACTAATTTCTGTTTGTTTTGTGTTTTTTAGGTGAACGAGTTACATTCACACTCCGCTGCTCGACCTTTGGAGACTCATGCTGGGAATGGAGCGGAAATAACAAGCTCTTAAGAAAAGAAAATTAAAGAGTGTGGTTTGTGTTTTAAAGAATGCATGAGGAAGACCTAAGCTAAGGGGGAAAGCTTGCTACCTAATGTTATCATACAAAGGGTACAAGTCTAAACTAAACTAAACAACCTACGGGGGAAAAGCGAATGCAAACAATATAGCACACAAACGAGCATCCACTCGTGAAGCAAACAAACCAAAGGCACTGGCCAAGTGGTAGAAAGGCGGTCCCGCCATAGCCAAGGGGAGCAGCTCAACCCAAGTCAACCAAGCATTAGACCTCGTGAAAATGATCGGGCCATAGACAAGAGGGCGGACCCCTCTCAGCAACCAAGCCGTCACGGATCGTAAAAGAAAACGGTGCGTGCGTACACCGAGCATCGACGTCGAGCGACGCGAGCTATAAGAAAGACGGGGGTCCGGCTGCATGAACCCTTTACCTGACATACTCGATAACAAGATCTTTTGCACGTTCGGAAGCAAGCAACGCGAGGCGTGCGCCTACCAAACAGACTCGATGAGACTAGGCGGGGGTTGATTACGAACCCTTGACCGCATGCCTTTCATGAGGACTTAACGGAGTGCCATATAGGACTTATTACACCGTGACTCCCTGCCGCAAAGCACAAATGTAAACACACCAACAAAAACAGAGCCTCTTTTGAGGGCTTGGCCAGATGCATGTCTAAGTCCTACTTCTCATGTTAAAGGATGATGCGAGAAAGCGATAAAGTACAGAAAGAAGTAAAAGAGAATAAGGAACGATACCAAACGGATAGCAAATCCGCAGTGAGCTAGCAACGCAAGCAGAACTGAGAAACTTCACGTAATCTAACATCCAGCAAAGCCAGGAGTCCAGCATAAGCGTCAAAGCGATGCAGTGTGAAAATAAATCACAACCGCTATGTGGTGTGTATAAAACACAACCACACAAGCAACCTGCAGGAAATACAAACCAGACAATACAGGAGTATACATCTCAATGAATGAGAGATCGGATGAATCGCCTCGGGAATAAGTTCGTGTCCCACAAATAAAGTGGAACACGATGCAAATCAAGTCGCATCAGAAGCGAATTCGTGTCCCACAAATAAAGTGGAACACGAAGCAATCAAATCACAATCGAACCCTCTCAAAGTACCTCGCACATCTCAGCAAACAAATCAGTAGTAACAAGGAAGCACGCGTACCGCCATAGAAAATAATAGAAATTAAATTCTAAGTAAATTCTAAAACAAAATCTAGCAAGATTAAATTGTTTTTTGTAACATTTTTATCTAAGAATAAGAACAAAACTATGTACAAAACAATTAAAGTCTAACAAGCAAAAGATTACATGTTTTTGTTATCTTTTTTATCATCTAAAACAAATATAGAAAACAAAATTATTTCTAACAAGAAAAAAACATGTTTTTATTCATATTATGATGTTAAGAAACTAACAAAATATATTGTTTTTCAAGGCATTTCTATCATCTAAAAATCTAACAAAATAAATGTTTTCATGCATTTTCTATACTAAAAAATAATGGACAACAAACTAGTTGAAAAGAACAAAATCTAATATGAATTAACAATGGATCCAGGGGGTTTATTGTTGCACTCAGAGTGTAAAAGTAGCTAGGGCGCAGGCCCACATATTGATGGCCCAAAATAATTTTACTATGCAAGCAAGGTAGGGGTGCATGGGCTCATGGTAGGGTATGATAGCAAATTCGTGAATGCAAGGCCCAATGTTTTGATCCAACACATTATTCAGATTTTTTTTTATATCATTTCAAGTTAATGATTCAATTAACAGTCAAATTAATCAATTAACATAGATTCACAAATCATCTAATAGCATATTATTATCAATTAATCCAAATTAGTGTTAAAGTGAAAATAGGAAAGGGATTAGGGTTCAAGTTTACGTGTACATCAGACTTAGGAGAACTCAGCTTCCCCTCCTTTCACATAAACGAATGGCGGCGCCGGGAGAAGCTTCTTCTTCTCCGGCGAGTTCCTCTTCCCTCCGCCGTAAACAAAAACAACGAAACTCCAATCCTCCGACGTCCTGCTCACCCATCTCGCTTCTCAAACTCTCCGATTTCCTCTATTCTTTTCACGAAATTGCAAACGGCGGCGACGAAGTTCTTCTCCGATCAACTCTCGGAGCACAACCGTGAACAAGAACAAAACAAACGGATCTCATCTCTCCGGTTAAGCTCTCTTCGATTTCAACACGTCCTTGCTCAGATTCTCTCGTTCCTCTTCGATCTCGTTTTCTGAGTTGTTGTGGTTCGTAGAGTAGAGCATTTGCGAAGGTGATGATGATGATGAACAGTTGCATAGATGATGTTGAAGCGTGGATGGAGATCGAAGCTGTGGACTATGCTGAGTTGAAGATTGAAATTGGATGAAAAGTAGAGATTGAATCGATGAAGATGGAGGTGAATTCGGTGAAGATTGAAGAAGATGATGATTGTAGACGCGGTGAAGATTGATTGATGATTTTCTGTGTTTGTGATTAGAGATCTAGAGCGTTTGTTACAGGTTGGTGGTGAATGAAGAATGTTGAATGGAGGATGATGAAGGTTGAAGATTCAAGATCGAGAAAGAGTTTTTTTCTGTGAGTTTGTTACATATTCTGTTACGCTTTTTTGTTAGATTTTTTTGCAGAATCAATGGAGAATTGAGAGGAAGATTGAATTGGTGTTTGAAGAAGATAATGGCAGGTTCAATGATGGAGAAGGTTCAAGGTGATGAAGATTGAAGTGTGAGAGCCATGAAGGTTCTGGTTCAATGGAGAGAGTGAAGGTTCAAAGTTTTTGGTTGAAAGTTTGTCGCGATTTGTTACAGGTTTTTCTTCCCTGAAATTCTGTTAGGATTCTTTTTGTGATTTCGTAATGAAGATGAATTGATGAAGAGTGGTTCTGCGATGATGAAGACTCCAGAAGAGGATTGAGCAAGAGCAAAAGTTTGTTACGGATTCGGTTGCGTTAGAGAGAGTTCCGATTGGGAGCGAGTTCCCAGAAGTTTGTTACGACTCTTCTTTTTCCTTTTTTCTGTTATCTCTTTTTTGGTTATCGATTTTCTCTGTTGATCATTTTTCTTTCTGATCTTTTTTTTGTCATAAATTGAAGAAATCCGCTGGTGTAGATTCAAGAGGAAGAGTGAAGAGAGTTTTTGTGATGAAGAGGGAAAAAAGAAGCTACGGTTCAGTTTTGATTGCTGCAAGTATGAACCGGTTTGGCTTTGATTACAGGGCGTTTTTGTTCAGCCACGACATGTGATTTTTTTTTATTTTTTATGAGTCTGTATTGGAACTTTGTAATTGGGCTTGCCATATGGAATGGATTTGTGAGATTTTTTTTAATGAATTTCGAATGAGCTCTTTTTGCAATGGGCCTGGACTTGGATTACATTTGTAATTGGAGATAACATGAATTGCTATGATTTGGAAATACACTTCAAGCCTTTGAACTTTGACTTTGAGTGAATGACATTTGAATGAATCTTGATTCCTCTCTTGGAAAGAATTTTGAACGAAACTTTGATTTAGATTACTTTTGAACATTACTCAATAAACTCCAATCAAATCGCCATTTCGATGAAACTTGGTTCACTTGGTAAACTTTCGCTTCTAAACTTCAATGACAACCTTGAATCCTTAACTTCAATTTTCAAAATACCATTTAACTTGTGATTGAAGTAACAAACATTTGATGAGAATCGCAAAGTGTATTGACCAAAGCAAGTGAACCATTCAATCTCCTATGCCACCGCACTTGTATTTCAAAACACCACAACAACAATCCATTGAAGGAAGCCTCAACATATATGCCAATTAATTCTCGATCAAACCTCTACAAACCCAAGCACTCAAATGAGAAACCCTTTATTATTTTCTTGAATTTTGACTGACGAAATAAACGTCTTCCATAACTTATAGCGCGGAGAAAGAGGGCAAATTTTGGGGTGCAACAGCTGCCCCTATTCAAACTTCTTGAACCTGACGAGTGAGAAACTGAGGTTTCGAACCGTTGAGGTGGAAGGAGATTGAATACCAGAATGAACTCGAAAATTTGCGCTCTTGATCAATAGAAGATTCCATCTTGCACTAAGAAGGAATGTACCACCCCGCAAGCAGGGAGAAAAAACTTCGATTGACCTGGATAATAAATAAGCTCCAACTTGTAAAAAAGGAGGAACGGGCACCCACAGGCAGGGGAAACACTTCAAATGATCTGGTTATCAAGAGAAGGAACATCTCGAATGATCTGGGCATCAGACGTAGCAGATGTCTCCGAACTTGCAACGGGATAGATGTCTTAAGTCGATCTGGGAATCGAGGGAGATACATCGGTTGAATCGGACATCAACAGGTAATAGGTATCTCTGATCTGGGAATCATGATCTGGGAATCAGGGCAGACATCTCTTCTGATGCAATTAAATCATCAGGTAGATATTCCAACTAATCTGGGAATTAGCGGCTAGCTCCTTCGTAAGACCACGGGGATCCGGAGGCGGTTCCTTCAACTGAACTGGAAATCAGGATAGGAACAATATCTCTTCCGAACTGTGTACGCCGGGGAAAGAATGCCTTTAAACTGATCTGGACATGATGCCAGAAAATAAGTAGGACAATCTTCATCTGAATGAAAAAGTCAATCAGGCAAACATCTCCATCTGATCTGATGATATCAGTGGCTTGCTCCTTAGTAAGATCACAGGAGATCCGGAGGCGGTTCCTTCAACTAATCTGAAACTGGATATTAGGATAGGAACGGATGTTTCTTCCGAACTGTGTACGCCGGGTAAAGAAAACGTCCTCAACTGATGGTTAGGCATCAGGACTGGGCAAACGAATTTCTTCTTCTGAACGAACTAAATCGTCAGGGAGTAGATATTTCCAACTGATCTGATGTATCAGAGGGCTTGCTCCTTCGGAAGATCTATAGAGATCCGGAGGCGGTTCCTTCAACTGAGCTGGATATCAGGATAGGAACAAATATCTTCCACCGATCTGGGGGCATCGGGAATAGGAATGTCTTTGAACTGATCTGAGCTGTGCCAGAAAATAAGTAGAACAATCCTCGTCTGATTCAAAACATCAGGATAAGCGCCTGTAATGACTAGGCGAATATTGCTCTCTAGGGAGCATTTGAATCTGGATAACTTTCCTGCAGAAAGAAACAGATATGATATGATTTATGCATGATGGTGTATGAATGTGTATGGAATAACATTTCCGAGGAGGAATATGCTACACGCTTTTGAGAATGCTATGCAAATGATGCATGATTCGAACGTTGCTTAGGGAGGCAACAGATGAGCACTGAATTGCTGAAAAAGTCCTGGAGAGAGTATGGAACTCTGCGGGGAGGACAAGATGAGTGACCAGGAGTCACAAACTGCGAGCTGGCAAAGATGAATCAGAAATCTGCTGGAGACGATCAAATCCGGATGCGAGCTCTGATTGAGGAATAAATCCTGCTTGGGGATACCCGGGCAACTTCACTGGAGAAGCAAATTCTCGACACTCTGGGGATGTGGAGATAAGGGCAAGTCATGGAGACAACTCTGATGGGGAGTGACCAACTTGCTTGTGTAGTACCCATTCCGCTGGGGAAATCCTTGAAGGAAACAGATTCTGCTGAGGATGCACATGTATCTCCGCTGAGGAAAAGAATTCAGTGGAGAAGATGAATATTTCTTCATAGCGATCCACTGGGGAGATGAAAGATCCGTTGGGGATAAGGAACTCGGCATAAGAACCTCTTGTTAAGACCACTCCACTGGGGAACAAGATGACTCTCTTGGGGAAAACAGGTCAATCTGTTGGGGAGAGAAAGCCCTCTACTGGGGAAAATGAGGCATTCAGGCAAGGAACCTCATTAAGAGCTTGTTGGGGAATCAAATACCGCCCAATCATGACTCAACTGGGGAGAAAGCATTCCGTCGGGAACAAGGCTTCTGGAGCATGGAGAATGCATTAAGATGTGCTTTGATGAGGATATGAGAATCTTGGAACAAAGAAAGTCTCATCCAGATATACTCAGCTGGGGAGTGAGAATCCTTCACTTGGATAAATCCGCCGATGTGCTGACATGGTATACTCGAAAGGATGTACATGCGAGACGTACAGATGTAAATGCCCCAGGATATAGCATGACATCTTCAAGGGGTTTCCTCATATGGCAGAGGATAATGATGCTCACCCACAATGGGCAAATGCAAGAGCAAACAGATTGTCCGACCTCTTGGCTTTAAAACTTTCCATACAAGCAATGGATTCACGAGTTGATAGGCAAGCAGTGATTAGAACGCCAAACAAGTATCGGCCGTAGCATCAAACAGGCATTGGTTCTTTGAGAGAGTGCCACCAGGAAGTGGGCTTAAGGGGTCAAGCAAGTGTTGACTTCAAATGGACCAAACAAGCATTGTCTTTCATAGTGTTCTGCATATTCGTATTGATTGTAAGGCCAACAAGTATTGGACTTTCAGCTTCTGATTGTTGAGGATGAAGACCCTGACGGTTCTCAAGTTCATAAATTGTTTAGCTCACACCTGAACTTTAAACTGAACACCTCCTGATGAGGAGAGAATGCTATTGCATAGTGCTTTGCCCCAACCTGTAAGGACTTTGAAGAGATTAGTCTCATAAAGACTTCCTGAGATTTGTGCTATCATAGCCAACTTGCCCCAGTATCATGAACTTTGGGATCACGCCCCTGCTTGACTTATATTGTAGGTAGATTCGACTGTGCTTGCGTGAATGCCATTGATTATTCAACACTTTGAGAGATTCTTCGAATCTTGACCTGATTGCTCTAGATTGAGTGAAAACTTACTCAATAGAGTAATCAAACGCTTTTGTGCCCCTGAGGGTGATCAAACTTTGAAATATTGCTGCCTCTGCTCAACTGATTTCAGAAGACAACTTGTCCTTCGGGAGGATAAAACTTTTTCATCTAATGTTCATGATAGAACTTTCCTGATGTTAAGCACTTGTTCATATGCAAAGAATGTTTATTATGAGAAATATAATTCTAATGCAAAGAGTATGTTTGTCTCGAAGTTAAAAGAAACCTTTTGAAAGGATGTCGTAACATCGAGTTTTTTGAAAGAAAGATGGTGTGATACCAACTCAGGCGTTTAGCGGATATCCTAGGAGTCAGCTTACCTCGTGTATAGTCTGCTTTCAAATTAACCCTGCTTCAATTAGGACTTTTAAGGGTTGTAACGTGGCCAGGTTCACGGTTTAAGAAAAAAGGATTTTTAGGCTCAAATTATTTAGTGCCCACCCCCTTCGTGATGTTCTCCAGTCCTAAGTTCAGTTAACTTGACATGAGCATTCATCTTTCAAGAGGAACTTGAGATGATTGAGGAATTAATGAGGTTTTCCGTACACGACAGCCACTTTACCTTTCTTTTTTTGTGTCTGATCACACGACTTTGTTCTTTTGATGAAGATTTTTATTTTTTAATCCTTTCTTTGCTTTCGCCTTTTTTTTGTTTCCCTAACTTTTGCCTGGACAACTTCTTTTGAATTTTGATTTCGATGTCCAGCGGGATGCCCTAATTTTTGCCTAAGCCACATGTTTTCAAGTTGTTGACTTAGCGGGCTTTTTCTTTTTTTTCTTCATTCTTTATCTTTTTTTTCATTCTTTTCTTTTGAACAAGTCGTGTGATCCTGAATCTCTGATTTATTGGAAGTGCATAGTGATTGTGACTGCCTGAGTCCTTGATTGATGAAGAATTACCATTGTGGTATCGTCATATTTTGACCTCCTGATGTGAGGGATAAACCACAGCGGCTTTGATGTTGGTTTCGACCTCCTGATGTGAGGGATAACTGTTGTGGATTTGATTTTCCTCAATAAGTTGAAGGATAACCATTGTTGTATCCTTAGATGTGTACTCCTGATGAATTTTGAATGCTCGATCAGGTCAACTGAATACTACCCTGTCCCTGGGTTAAAATAAGGGTTTTTTCGTATAGAAAAGAAACTCCTACTTCGAAGGCTCAGAGGGGTTATCGAGGGTTTCACTCCCTTATATCTCCAGTGTTTGGGAATTTGAAACAATGCCTGTACATCATCAACAGGGTTTTAATCAAAAGCGTACCATTTGAGGTTCTTGGTATTATGTTCATCATCCTCCCTTCGGAGTTATCATGCTTTATTAACAAGAGTTGAGTATCACAAAAGCATAGAAAAACATATAAGAGCAAAAGCGAAAGGATTTTTTCAAGACAAACATATCCAGTGCATTATGATTATAGTTCAAAAACAAACAAGTTTTGCATGCAAACAGAATTGACAAAACAAGAAAGCTTAAACATGAACATGCATGATGATTTAAGAATTACCAATATTGAGGAGATCCTCTCCGTATGGGCTTATTGCTTCTGAAGATCCATTGAGTCAAAGGAGAACTTCAATTCTGGCCTTCAAGTGCGAATGCGATAGCCTTTGCATCAATTAGGTCTTGAACCTTGTCTCTGAATGGCTTTCAGTCTTCAATCGGATAACCAAATGCCCCATAGTGGAAAACACACCAAGCACTACGTCAAAACACTTTAGACCACTTCCTGGATGAAGATTTCGGCAAAGTCATACAATAGTTGCAAGTGTCCAGCTTTTAGGGATTTGAGCCATGCAAGTGGTGCACAAACTCAAGATACAAGGCGTCTTGCTTATCCCTCGGTCGGGAGCCCCAAACAAAGTGATTGGAAATTGTGAATGCTTTAGGGATTTGAGTTGCCAATGATGCAAACTCAAGAACACGGAGTCTTGCTTATCCCTCGGTCGGGAGCCCTAAATATAGTTGCTGAAACAGTAAACACCATCATGAATGGAGGAAACTTGTATTATTATCGGCGAACAACAATAACCTCTGCCGCTTGGTTATCAAAGTCGTTACTTGGAACACACAATAGCTGTTGTGAAGGAAGCCTCTGGAAGTACAGATTGCAAGTGATTATCATGAGTTACTTCCTCAAGGAAGAACAAACATTCTAGTTGCAGCAGATGAAAAGGGATTGACCAATAGAAACCATTATGAATAAACTCAAACACCTCTGCATCAATCAAGTCTTGGACTTTTCGTACTTCAACATCTTATAAAGCTTGACATTATGATCAGGTGCCCCCAGAATGGAAAACACCGACTATTGTCATCGAAATCAGGAGGGATATCTGTGGTGAGGAAGAACCAAAGCATGAATCTTAACCAACTAAAATTCCAACTAGCATGGAAACAACTGAACACCAGGCATTAGGATTACATCATCCTGCTTCTTATACTCTTTCCGTCTCTATTGACAAGCAGTGGTTGCTGAAAAGGAAACTCCATGAGGAGGTGACCCGGGATGTGAAGTAGAACCTTGAGAATGAGAGGTGCCTTTGCGAATAACTTTTGATTAATATCTGGCAGAAGATTCTGGCGAAGTCACACGGAATTTGTAAGTGCTTTAGGGATTCGAGCAATGCAAATGGTGCAATGCTCAAGATAGACAATGTCTTGCTTATCCCTCGTGCGGGAGCCCCAAGCAATTTCAAAGACTTGTAGATCCTAACATCACGACCAGGTGCCCCAGAATAGAATTCACACCTAGTGTCATCGTTATCAAGCAGAGAGTCTGTAGACATCCACACAGTACGGAGCTTAACCAGTTGCAAATAAAGCAAGCTTGGAAGCAAGTGAGCATAAGACGTGTCTTCATAGATAATCCCAACTGAGCTTTCCTCTTGGTCACCCCACAAAGTTGTTTCATGACTGATCTTTGAGCACACAATAAGAACAAATCAAGTCTCTAAGTCTAGAGAGAGTACCAAATCTGAATGAGAGACCCTTGATCTTGAACACCTGTTATGCATGAGATGTATGAAATGCATGATATGAATGCAATGCCATGCCATGTTCATTCGATTTCCAAGGAATCCCCGTGTTTTGATTTTTTTTTAGCAAGAGATGGAAAAGCTCAACACGAGGCTTAAAGATGTGATTCCTTTGAAATGGAAGGAACATGTATGCCAATATGCTAGTTATTTTTTGTACATCATTTTTTTGAAAGTAAATATGCAATGATGCAAGGTGGTGGGAACCACAATACTGGATATATCTGGGATACCGAAAAATCACATGGCACAGGTTCAAAGGTTCGGCACCAATTCGGAACTCCCCGTAGATCACGGGACATAACCAATAGAATCAAAACCATAGTCACCATCACGGAAATGGAACCACTCGAACGAGAACCAAAGTAACCCTCGAACAAGAACCACGGTAACCCACGAACAAGAACAGCGGTAACCCTCGAACAAGAACCAAAGTCACCATCAATGTACCTGTTAAGCAATGATTGATTCCCGCCCCACTCACGGGTAAATTTAGGCCAAGGTAGGTCAAAAAGCCAACAGAGGATCGAATGTAGGCGTTATCATACGATATTGCCTCATTCCACCAAGCTCTGCCCGTGGATACGTGATCAGAGTCGAAAGCATCCCCAGCAGAGTCGCCAATTCTGTAATACGGTGAACTGACTTTTTATCGAAATGTCGCGGTTAAGCAAGAGTCGCCACCGACTTTTATTTTATCCAAATATTAGAAAGGCTAAAAGAACAAAAAAAACCTTTTAAAGAAATTTTGAGTTCGGGGGGGTAATTATGCAAAGGGAAGGTGTAAGGCACCCTTTGCATCCATGGGCTCTTAATTGCTTAGCTCACTTGTTTGTTTGAATTGTTTGAAAAGTGTCGTGTGTGAATAGTAAAAAGATTTCGTTAAGGACTTTAGCTTGTAAATAAGCGTAGCCTTGTTTTGAAATTGTTTTGAAATAGGAGGTGTTTTGATTTTTGAATTGATTGTGAGCAAGCAATTAAGAACTACCTACCCTAAGTTCGTCTTTCTCGTTCTTTAAGTCTTTCGTTTGAAAAGGTCTATACATACCATGAGAGGGCAGGAAGTCTTTCAATTGGATGTTAAGGGTCATCGAGAAAAGTATCGTTCGCCATAAGACTGTCCCTTGCCATAAAGAGGGCAGGTAGTCTAAGGGAAGGATATAATAGTCTTTTAAGCAACAATAAGGATACCTTAGTGTCGCTACCGCGAAAATTAACAGAGTCGCCACTAACATATTTATCCTGAAAAGGAAGGGAATGCCAGCAAACCACAAAACACAACAACGGTCTCACGACTAGAGAAAAAGGGTAAGGGAGTCGGTTACGCGAGGGGAAGGTATGAGCACCCCTCACGCCCATCGTACTCGATGGTATCCACGCATGTGTCTAAATCTATGGGTGTGTAACAAATCTACGCTAATCTGGACTAAAATGAATGCAGAATGTAGGGAAAAGAAAGGATTATGCTCGCACGGGCCCTACCCCGCTGCCTACGTATCTGTTTTGCAGAATCAGAGCTACCGTAGCTCGGCTAACTAATTTCTGTTTGTTTTGTGTTTTTTAGGTGAACGAGTTACATTCACACTCCGCTGCTCGACCTTTGGAGACTCATGCTGGGAATGGAGCGGAAATAACAAGCTCTTAAGAAAAGAAAATTAAAGAGTGTGGTTTGTGTTTTAAAGAATGCATGAGGAAGACCTAAGCTAAGGGGGAAAGCTTGCTACCTAATGTTATCATACAAAGGGTACAAGTCTAAACTAAACTAAACAACCTACGGGGGAAAAGCGAATGCAAACAATATAGCACACAAACGAGCATCCACTCGTGAAGCAAACAAACCAAAGGCACTGGCCAAGTGGTAGAAAGGCGGTCCCGCCATAGCCAAGGGGAGCAGCTCAACCCAAGTCAACCAAGCATTAGACCTCGTGAAAATGATCGGGCCATAGACAAGAGGGCGGACCCCTCTCAACAACCAAGCCGTCACGGATCGTAAAAGAAAACGGTGCGTGCGTACACCGAGCATCGACGTCGAGCGACGCGAGCTATAAGAAAGACGGGGGTCCGGCTGCATGAACCCTTTACCTGACATACTCGATAACAAGATCTTTTGCACGTTCGGAAGCAAGCAACGCGAGGCGTGCGCCTACCAAACAGACTCGATGAGACTAGGCGGGGGTTGATTACGAACCCTTGACCGCATGCCTTTCATGAGGACTTAACGGAGTGCCATATAGGACTTATTACACCGTGACTCCCTGCCGCAAAGCACAAATGTAAACACACCAACAAAAACAGAGCCTCTTTTGAGGGCTTGGCCAGATGCATGTCTAAGTCCTACTTCTCATGTTAAAGGATGATGCGAGAAAGCGATAAAGTACAGAAAGAAGTAAAAGGGAATAAGGAACGATACCAAACGGATAGCAAATCCGCAGTGAGCTAGCAACGCAAGCAGAACTGAGAAACTTCACGTAATCTAACATCCAGCAAAGCCAGGAGTCCAGCATAAGCGTCAAAGCGATGCAGTGTGAAAATAAATCACAACCGCTATGTGGTGTGTATAAAACACAACCACACAAGCAACCTGCAGGAAATACAAACCAGACAATACAGGAGTATACATCTCAATGAATGAGAGATCGGATGAATCGCCTCGGGAATAAGTTCGTGTCCCACAAATAAAGTGGAACACGATGCAAATCAAGTCGCATCAGAAGCGAATTCGTGTCCCACAAATAAAGTGGAACACGAAGCAATCAAATCACAATCGAACCCTCTCAAAGTACCTCGCACATCTCAGCAAACAAATCAGTAGTAACAAGGAAGCACGCGTACCGCCATAGAAAATAATAGAAATTAAATTCTAAGTAAATTCTAAAACAAAATCTAGCAAGATTAAATTGTTTTTTGTAACATTTTTATCTAAGAATAAGAACAAAACTATGTACAAAACAATTAAAGTCTAACAAGCAAAAGATTACATGTTTTTGTTATCTTTTTTATCATCTAAAACAAATATAGAAAACAAAATTATTTCTAACAAGAAAAAAACATGTTTTTATTCATATTATGATGTTAAGAAACTAACAAAATATATTGTTTTTCAAGGCATTTCTATCATCTAAAAATCTAACAAAATAAATGTTTTCATGCATTTTCTATACTAAAAAATAATGGACAACAAACTAGTTGAAAAGAACAAAATCTAATATGAATTAACAATGGATCCAGGGGGTTTATTGTTGCACTCAGAGTGTAAAAGTAGCTAGGGCGCAGGCCCACATATTGATGGCCCAAAATAATTTTACTATGCAAGCAAGGTAGGGGTGCATGGGCTCATGGTAGGGTATGATAGCAAATTCGTGAATGCAAGGCCCAATGTTTTGATCCAACACATTATTCAGATTTTTTTTATATCATTTCAAGTTAATGATTCAATTAACAGTCAAATTAATCAATTAACATAGATTCACAAATCATCTAATAGCATATTATTATCAATTAATCCAAATTAGTGTTAAAGTGAAAATAGGAAAGGGATTAGGGTTCAAGTTTACGTGTACATCAGACTTAGGAGAACTCAGCTTCCCCTCCTTTCACATAAACGAATGGCGGCGCCGGGAGAAGCTTCTTCTTCTCCGGCGAGTTCCTCTTCCCTCCGCCGTAAACAAAAACAACGAAACTCCAATCCTCCGACGTCCTGCTCACCCATCTCGCTTCTCAAACTCTCCGATTTCCTCTATTCTTTTCACGAAATTGCAAACGGCGGCGACGAAGTTCTTCTCCGATCAACTCTCGGAGCACAACCGTGAACAAGAACAAAACAAACGGATCTCATCTCTCCGGTTAAGCTCTCTTCGATTTCAACACGTCCTTGCTCAGATTCTCTCGTTCCTCTTCGATCTCGTTTTCTGAGTTGTTGTGGTTCGTAGAGTAGAGCATTTGCGAAGGTGATGATGATGATGAACAGTTGCATAGATGATGTTGAAGCGTGGATGGAGATCGAAGTTGTGGACTACGCTGAGTTGAAGATTGAAATTGGATGAAAAGTAGAGATTGAATCGATGAAGATGGAGGTGAATTCGGTGAAGATTGAAGAAGATGATGATTGTAGACGCGGTGAAGATTGATTGATGATTTTCTGTGTTTGTGATTAGAGATCTAGAGCGTTTGTTACAGGTTGGTGGTGAATGAAGAATGTTGAATGGAGGATGATGAAGGTTGAAGATTCAAGATCGAGAAAGAGTTTTTTTCTGTGAGTTTGTTACATATTCTGTTACGCTTTTTTGTTAGATTTTTTTGCAGAATCAATGGAGAATTGAGAGGAAGATTGAATTGGTGTTTGAAGAAGATAATGGCAGGTTCAATGATGGAGAAGGTTCAAGGTGATGAAGATTGAAGTGTGAGAGCCATGAAGGTTCTGGTTCAATGGAGAGAGTGAAGGTTCAAAGTTTTTGGTTGAAAGTTTGTCGCGATTTGTTACAGGTTTTTCTTCCCTGAAATTCTGTTAGGATTCTTTTTGTGATTTCGTAATGAAGATGAATTGATGAAGAGTGGTTCTGCGATGATGAAGACTCCAGAAGAAGATTGAGCAAGAGCGAAAGTTTGTTACGGATTCGGTTGCGTTAGAGAGAGTTCCGATTGGGAGCGAGTTCCCAGAAGTTTGTTACGACTCTTCTTTTTCCTTTTTTCTGTTATCTCTTTTTTGGTTATCGATTTTCTCTGTTGATCATTTTTCTTTCTGATCTTTTTTTTGTCATAAATTGAAGAAATCCGCTGGTGTAGATTCAAGAGGAAGAGTGAAGAGAGTTTTTGTGATGAAGAGGGAAAAAAGAAGCTACGGTTCAGTTTTGATTGCTGCAAGTATGAACCGGTTTGGCTTTGATTACAGGGCGTTTTTGTTCAGCCACGACATGTGATTTTTTTTTATTTTTTATGAGTCTGTATTGGAACTTTGTAATTGGGCTTGCCATATGGAATGGATTTGTGAGATTTTTTTTAATGAATTTCGAATGAGCTCTTTTTGCAATGGGCCTGGACTTGGATTACATTTGTAATTGGAGATAACATGAATTGCTATGATTTGGAAATACACTTCAAGCCTTTGAACTTTGACTTTGAGTGAATGACATTTGAATGAATCTTGATTCCTCTCTTGGAAAGAATTTTGAACGAAACTTTGATTTAGATTACTTTTGAACATTACTCAATAAACTCCAATCAAATCGCCATTTCGATGAAACTTGGTTCACTTGGTAAACTTTCGCTTCTAAACTTCAATGACAACCTTGAATCCTTAACTTCAATTTTCAAAATACCATTTAACTTGTGATTGAAGTAACAAACATTTGATGAGAATCGCAAAGTGTATTGACCAAAGCAAGTGAACCATTCAATCTCCTATGCCACCGCACTTGTATTTCAAAACACCACAACAACAATCCATTGAAGGAAGCCTCAACATATATGCCAATTAATTCTCGATCAAACCTCTACAAACCCAAGCACTCAAATGAGAAACCCTTTATTATTTTCTTGAATTTTGACTGACGAAATAAACGTCTTCCATAACTTATAGCGCGGAGAAAGAGGGCAAATTTTGGGGTGCAACACTTAGCATTCGAAGGGATTATCATCAGTTATCGAGGCAACATAGAGGGACGGGATCACTTTATTCGTAGGCAACTCGGAGGGACTATGATCTTTTATTTCGAGGGACTATGATGATTTGAATTCGTAGGCAACAAGCTAAGGTATCCCTATATCCGAGGGACTTGACTATTCTGCAAAAAACACAAGGCAACAAGGCAACAGGCAACAAGAGGGGTTACCAAAAAGTGTGCGTGGGTGCAACAATCATGTGATTCAATTCGAAATATATTATCTTATAATTAAATGACTCTAATTCAGTTCAAGGTTGCACTCCCTAAATTACTAACCATGGCAGAAAATATAAAAACAATCTTAAGTGCCTTTGAGGCCAAACAATACAAACCAGGAACAGATACATAAGAATATGGGGAAGGGAAAAAGAAACCATCGGGTTTGACATAAGTAATAATTAAGCAGAAAAATAAAAGAGGTTAGAGTTTTAGGGTTACTGTCTATTTGAGCCTTGGCGGTTGGCAAATCCTAAAAAGGTGGAAAAAATAGAAACCAAAAGGGGTGAGCGCATTATCAATTCAAAGGCAGGTACGGTTAACCCTAATCAAAATAAAAAGGATAAAAGAAAAAAAGAAAATATAGAAACTTAGCTTTGATTGATAAGGTTGATAGTCGGAGGTTGCCTCGAGCATTGACTCTGATCACCTGAGAATTAACAGGAAAATAACCGGAAGTGAGTGTATGGACAGTTCTTTTAAATTAGCAGGGCAAAATAAATGATTAAAAATTAAAAGGCAGAAATAATATTGTATTTAAATATATATAAAAAATAAAAGGAAAAATAAATAATAAAGAAAGTTGAATCGGGACTTAGCTTTGCGAAAGGCGTGGCGCGTAATCGGGGGTATCTGAAGATTGCCCTGAAAAGAATACACAAAGAAATATGTTTTAGTGTAGGCGTGATCTTTTCAAACCCTGATTAGGGCACATGTTAACCCTAGTTAATAGAATAAATAAATAAAATCGAATTAATTAATTATTGGTTTTTAACCTAATTAATCCTAATTTACTTATATAATTAACCTAACTATTTAAATTAATTAATCTAATAAATTAAATTTTAATTAAAATCATTTAATTAAAAAGGAAAAAAAGTTTAAGAGAATTTGATGATTTTTAAAGACAAAGGTTTTTGTTTTTGTTTTGTATATAAAAAACAATAATTAAAAGCTAACTATAAATAAAAAAGATAAAATAAGAAAAATAAGAAAAAAGTTAGAAAAACTTAACGTAAGAATCAGGTGTGGCAAGCCTGTGAAGGTTCATGGGGGTCGCATGGCTTCTTGAACGTTGGATTAGCATGGCTGATCAACCAAGGGCATGGATCTGGGGTTGCATCATGAAGTCCCATGGTTGTTGCGCACTGGATCAGGAAAATTGATGCTTCACAAAAATAATTCAGGGGACGCAGGATCGAACCCACGCCCTCATAGCTCACTTCAAGCGTTTGCCAACTCAACCACGCGCGTTTTGTGTTACATAAATAATTCAATTAATTCATATAAAAGTATTATGCACTATCTAGACAAACGCGCGCGGAGATTTGAATGGACCAATAACATCATGGCACATCCTCGTCTTCCTCACGAAACATGTGAATCATTCTAAGATATTTGCTACGACTTAGCCATGAAAACGTTCATAGCTAACATACCTGCAACAACAACAACAATCTCATACAAGCACAATAAATTTGTCGCGAACATACCAACACGTTCGTCCAACATCCCTGAATGCGATGAGCATCATAGTCTGTCCTGATTTTACCTATTTTAAAAACCCCTCAATTGGAAGCTCTAGCCCTAATCATGGTGTTTTCTTCAATACGGCATAGAAACGCAATTAAGTTTCCAGGATTACTCTAAACATCAAAACAAACATAAATATGCAATCGAATCTCAATAAAGATGCTTGTATCATGCAAATCGAGTGAAAAAAGGGGATGACAAACCGTGGGGTATTGGCTTACGTTCTTGAGGTTTTAGAGCTTGGTGTTGATCCTCACAGCTTCAGTAATACTCAGGGAATGTTGCTGAATACTCAAAACGCTTTGAAACTCTCTGCAACCTAGAATTCGATCTTGAAATTTTCTTCAATTTTCTTGGACTCGGGTTGAGCTCTTGAGGGCCGAAAATTCTCACCTAATGATTTGTTCCACTTATGTTTATATAGAGGAACATATTAGGGTAAATAAATTGGCTTGAATCTTTGTAAATCTTTGATTTGCAATTGAGAAAATTTGATTGAGAATTAGTTATGGAACTTTCTAATTTTGGCCAATATTGATTCAATCTTCTTCTAATCACCTATGCACGAAATTTGATTAATATTGGGACTTTATTGATGATTGCATTCGATCAAATCACATCTTTTACCAAATATTTGATTTTCTTTTAATTTACATGATTTTAATTCTTTTTAATTGAAATAAAAATCAAAATAAATCAAATAAATCATATATTTTTGTGGCAAAGAGATTTTGGACTCTTGGATACTTGAGGATCAAGATTGGATTAAAAGAACTTGGGCCCATTTGCAAAAATATTCAAGTTCCTTCACATTTTCCTTTTCAAAATAGTCCAACTTTGACAAGGCCTATCTCCTTCAATAATTGAGGTATGGAGGAGTTCTAGGACTTTTTAGAAACCTTGAAGAGTCCTCTAACCAGTGTTTTTAGTCCCATGTCAAAATAATTTTTCATGCTCCTTGTGTTTCCTTTTGAAAAAAATGACTTTTTATTGACTTTTGAAAAGGACCTATAATGTTTTTGTCCCTATCTCTCAAATGAAGCATTTTTAGACTTGGTATGTGAGAGACAAAGTTGTAGAGAATCAAATTTTCTTCAAGATGAGCTTTGGATGGAAAATTTTTGATGTTCCATGTGAGAGTTATGGCTGGTCAAAGTTCAATTGACTTTCTCCTATAAAAACCCTAATTTAGAAACTTTTAGAATTGTTGACTACTGATCTTTCCTTGATGAACCATGATCAATTCTTGATCAAATGGCGAATGATACTTCAATATGAGGATGTTGACAAAAAAAATCAGGAGTTTTGACTGTATTTGACCACGGTTGACTTTTAGGTTAAACTAGTCGACTATTGACTTTCTGAGCAATTGAGTGATCAATCTTTTGACTTGGGCCCTGAATTTTGTCATGGAGGTAGTTTGGAATATCATAGACCATATGGGGTGTCTTGGAGCTTTTGATCCATTGACTTCTTCTCAGAACAACAAAACCCTAGTTTATGAACCTTGTTTTAGGAGAGGGTGTCTTTGAGCTTTGTACCTTGATTTGAATTTGAATAGGAGAAATAGTATGGGCAAATTTTGGGCTATGAAAGCTTCTCTTATTCAATCTTCTTATACCTGAGGATGTAGATTGGTATGTGTGCCTGTCGGAATCTGAAGGTAGAAGAGGATTGAACACTAAAATACCCAAGAATTTGCCCTAGCTGAAGTAGGGACTTTTATCCGAAATGGGCTTGAAGATGCCATCTAGGCAGAGTGTTGTTGGAGATGGGCTTAAAGATGCCATCCGAGCAGAATATTGTCGGAGATGGGCTTAAAGATGCCATCCGGATGTAGAGAGACTTGAGAGTTAAAATACGTCATACGTTAGACCGTATCTGAAGAATATACTTAGGTTGAGTTGTACGTTGGACTGGAGGATGGGTCGTGCGTTACACTGAATCCCATTTGCATCGTTAGATGTCTGGAAAGCCGTGCGTTAGGCTGAAGGATGTGTCGTGCTTTAGATCAGATCCAATTTGCATCCGTAGATGTCTAGAAAGCCGTGCGTTAGGTTGAAGGATAAGTCGTGCGTTAGACTAATCCAATTTGCATCCATAGATGTCTGGAAAACCGTGCGTTAGGTTGAAGGATAAGTCGTGCGTTAGACTAATCCAATTTGCATCCGTAGATGTCTGGAAAACCGTGTGTTAGGTTGAAGGATAAGTCGTGTGTTAGACTAATCCAATTTGCACCCGTAGATGTCTAGAAAATCGTGCGTTAGGTTGAAGGATAAGTCGTGCGTTAAACTAATCCAATTTGCATCCGTAGATGTCTAGAAAACCGTGCGTTAGGCTTTGCTTTGAATAAGATTCGAATCTTGGTAATGTACCTGTCAGATATTGTCAATTTTTATGCAATGTTATGGTGCATGTATTATGCGACGAGTCTAAAATAAATGAGAAACTTGCATGTTATGTATGAATTTATTATGGGGTAATGTATGCAATGTATGAATGTGAGTATGATTTATGTTGTCCTTTTTAAGAAAATAAATCTCTGTATTATTGTGATTTTGATGTTTGATCTTGTCTTGGAGATGCTCAGCTGGGGATGTATGATTTCTGCTTGGGGATGAGATCCATTTGAGTGATTGATCTTGATATACCATGACTGGGGATAAGAAGGATGAATAAACCCGTTTGGAGAAGAGAAAAGAGTCGGGGAATCACGAGTGTCGAAGATGTAAAACTCCGTTGGGGAACTAAGTCATTGTTGGGATGAGAGCATTTGAATATATCTTCTTAATAATTACTCTGTGGGGATATGATCCTGTGAAACCGGCTCTGTGGGGAGACATGGGTGTCTTGAAAGTTGCCCCCAGCATTATAGTAACTACCACTCTTGGATTTACATTGATTAAGACACACCATTGAGCATTGATCAAGATGTCAAACTGGACTTGCATAGATTTGCCCCTGCTAGTAGGGATTTTTTGGAAAGATTCGCCTTGCGAGGACCTTGTGAGATGTGTACTCTGGGTAACATGCCCCTAGTACTTAGTATGATGCCCCTGACTGATCGGGTAGTAGCTTCGGCCCCACTAGCGTGCATGCCCCTGATTGTTTGGCTTTTTGGAGATTCTTAGAATCTTGACTTGATTGCCCCAAATTGATCGGGAAAAGCGTGCCATGCCCCTTGTATACGTAGGAGACATTGCTTCTCGGAGTATTCTTGTCCGTCGGGATAACTTTTAGTCATTAGTTGTACCCTGTGCAAATTCTTTCTGTTGCTAACATTTGAAATTATGTAGCAGAATATGTTTAATAATCAATTCCTGAGATGCAATGCATACGTCTGTCTTGAGATTTTTTGAAAAACATTAAAACATGAGATGTAAAAGCGTGACATTTGTAAAAAAGTGGTGTTTGTAAAAATGAAATACCAACTCAGCATTTGTGGGGAACCTTAAGGAGTCGGGATACCTTTGTTGTGACAGTATGCTTTCGAACAAACCATGCTTCATTTAGGACTTTCAAGTGTTGTAGCGTGGCTTGGTTCATGGTTTAAGAAACAAAGGATAAAAGGCTCAAAGTTTATTTGTAGCCTTCCCGATCTTCGTGATGTTCTCCGATCCTATGCTCAGTTAACTTTGCGTTTTGAGTTCTAGCAGATCTTTGAAGTCGTGACTTTGACATTTGATGATGGTTTTAAGTAATGGAAGTTTATTTGGACAGGCATTCATCATTTTCCTTTCTTTTTTTTGTTTTTTTAATTCTTTTCCTTTTGTCGAGGGTTTTTTAGTGACCTCTTTTTTTACTTTGTTATCCCTAACTTTTGCCTGAACTGTTTATTTTGAGATTACAGTCAGCGGGATGTTTCGATTTTTGATAAGTCTCCTTCATAGGTTTTTACTTTACAGCTTTTTCTTCTTAATGTATATTGACTGACTGGCTTAACGGTTACGGGAATCCATCATTATTTGCGTAAACAACAGCTAGTATAATTGGGTTAACTGAGTAACTACCCTGCCCCAGGTTACGATTAAAGGTTTTAAATTGTTCAAGAAAGAAAAACTCCTACACCTTAGGCTCGAAGGGGTTGACTAGGGGTTAACATCCTTATACCTCCACTGTTTAGGGATTGAAACAATGCCTGTACATCGTCAGCATAGTCTGTTCAAAATCATAATGTATGAGGTTGCGGTATCGTTTTCGTTATCCTGCCTCAAAAGGTACACAGCTTTAGCAGGAGTTGAGTATCACAAAACACATGCAAATTAAAGACATAATTTAAAATGAGTGATAACGAAATAATTTATTCAATACAAACATTTGCAATGCACTGATGATGATTATTAAAACAGATAATGTCTATCATAAGTCAAATGTTTAAACAAACAGAATAGAAATTTGCAAATGAAAGTAAAGCTAATGATTAGAAGTTCATCCACTTAGACATTAATCAGTCTTGTCGTGGTTATGCCTGGGAGTAGTGATCACTACAGGAGTCTTGAGATGAGGGAATTCAATTTCACCAGCATCGAGCATATCTCGGATCTTGTTCTTTAACGGCCAACAATTATTCGTATCATGTCCAGGGCTATTGGAGTGATATGCGCACCTCGCATTGGGCTTATAGCTAGGAGCGGAAGTGTTGGGCTTCACAGGAGGATCCCCCACATTAATCAAGTTTGCTTTCAACAAATGTTGTAATGCCTGAGCCAATGACATGTTGATCTTTGTGAACTGACGCTTAGGTGCATCTGACTTGCGTCCTTGTTGTGGAACTTGTGTAGAGATTAGGATTGTCCCCACAGATTGGCTGTGTTCATTGCGACCTTTCCGATTGTATACAACATTAGCGATATGAGGTTCCTCATGTGAGTGGAAGTCAATGGTTTTGTCGTCGATTAAATCTTGGATCTTATTCTTCAATAGCCAGCAATCATTAGTGTCATGTCCAATACTGTCGGAGTGATAAGCACATCTTGCATTAGGATTATACTGATGAGACAAAGTGTTAGGATTCCGAGGAGGATCCCTCAAAGTAATTAGCCCTTTCTTCAGCATCTGTTGCAACGCTTTAGCCAAAGTCATGTTCATCTTTGTGAATTGTCTTTTAGGCGCGCTATGCTCACGTTGTGGTTGTGATGCTGGTATAGAGATCAGAACTCCCCCAATCTGTTGGTTGCTTTTATCTCGACCTTTCCGGTTGTGCACAGCATTAGCCCTGTAGGGCTTCTCAGGTGAGTTGAAGCCGATGATCTTGTCGTCAATTAAGTCTTGAATCTTGTGCTTCAATTGCCAACAATCTTCTATATCATGACCAAGACTATTCGAATGATAAGCACATCTCACGTGGTACTTATATCCAGGAGTGGGATTGGTAGGAAATGAATATGGAGGTAGTAGAGTTATCAAGTTTTGATTGAGCAATTGTTGGAGAACTTGAGACAGCGGTATATGTAACGGAGTAAATGACCGCTTAAGCTTGGGTCTCTGATTATCTTGACCACCTTGATGCTTATGTTGATTCTTCTCTTTCTCGATCAGAAGTGCTTTTAATTCTTCTTGCCCCTTGGCCAAATTAAAGATCATTTCTTGGAAATGGTTGTTCTGAGCCTGAAGATTTTTGACTGATTGCTCGAGACTCATGATGCCGAAATAAACAGCGAGGAAGGATGAGAGACCTACTGTAAGAAACCTGTTATGAGATGTTATGAATGAAGATGCAATGTTTTGAAGGATATTTAGGAAATTTAGTTTGCAATATTTAGACATTGAATCAGTCCCAGCTTCGTCTGAAGAACTTTGACTGTCATCTTGGCACGTCCTTCTTTGAGAATCAAGCTCACCATATCGAGTGGGTCATCGCCTCTGATTCGGAATACTTCTGAATTTGAAGGTGCATGGCTAAAGGAAAATAAATCCTCTTGCCCCCTGCTAGGTATTGAGTCTTTGAATTGGAAGGTATATGGTCAGAGGAAAATAAATCCTCTTGCCCCTTGATTAAGAATTCAGTCTTTGATAAGGGCACCTGAAATTGTGCGCCCTAAATTCCTAAGATCCTTGAAAGGGTTAGTCAACATGTTATGCTTATGATGTCATGATGCCATGATGTTATGTGAATGCAACTCATTATACACAGCGTGAGATAGTAAGGATAAACAAGTCTTTTAACAAAACCTGCAGGGAAACAAAAGTTAGTAGTAAACACAAACAAGTCACACAAGTCACACAAGCCACACAATTTCATTAGGCTTGGCTTGCATGGAGTGTAGATCATGTGAGATACCCTCCCCCAAAGGTATTTCTAAGGATAAAGATGATATCAGCAACGGGTTCTACCAAGTTACCCAGAATTGTCAGCCCTTCTAAAGCACCCTCGAACATGATACATACATACCATGCAATGATACTTTGAGAAAGAACCTATCCGAGCTGTAATATCGGGTAGCGACTATGTTCTCAACATACATCAAGAGTAGTCCCCCCACTATGTTCCTAAAAGTCAAGATGGGTTAAAGGTAACTAAAGGTCCTTAAGCTCCGACTCACCTACAGATATCCGCACAAACCTCTCTCATGCAAAAGAGGCATGCGAACACCCATAGAGACCTAAATTAAGTGTGAACTCTCATATTGACCAATCCTCCACATACATGAAGGAGGTCGCCATGACTATGCCACTTCCTATCTTAGGTGTACTCGAATCCGGGTACAGGATTCATCTTCCATTCAATACCCAAAACAAACCTTAAAAAATAAAGCAAGCAAACAAACAATTATTAAAGTGATCCTAAACTTTAAGGTAACCCCTCTTTTATTCGAAAGCATCCCCAGCAGAGTCGCCAATTCTGTAATACGGTGAACTGACTTTTTATCGAAATGTCGCGGTTAAGCAAGAGTCGCCACCGAAACTTCAACCTTTGGTACGATTGTCACTCCTGCGACCACTTCGACCAAGATTCCTTCTGAACTCGCTCCAGCCGAATTAGAGCAACTTAAGAATACCGATCCTGTAAGCTTCCTCAAAGCCATGATGAATACCAAAAGCGTTTCGTCCATCATGGTTGAAACTTCCTCGAACCTCTTGGTGGAAAGTGGCATAGGACTCGGTTCTCCAAACCTTCTTCACCAGATAAAGGAGAAGTTCTTTGAGACTGACCTTATCGAAGCTCTGAAGAAAGATTCCACCAGTTGCTTTGGGCTAAAAAATATTCTAAAGAAGGTGGTTCTACTCCAAGTCTCCGATGAAGCTTCACAAGTGATTGTCTCACTAAGTTCTTTACTTGATCAGCTTGAAGTTGATAACCTTCAGAAGCAAGAAGTTAATCAAAAATTTAACACGAAAGTAGCTACTCATAGATCTTCGTGGAAAGCTGCTAATGAATCAAGTGCCAAAGTTGATGCCCCCAAGCTTGAGCATGCGAAGCGCTAAAAAGAGTACGAAACTTGTGGGGCGAACATCAAATCTTGGGAAAAAGAAATTGAACGCCTTCAAGAGAAAGTGAAAGCTGCCAAGTCTCGCCAGGAAGAAATCATGCAATCAAAGCAAAGAGATTTGGATGAAGTGGTACAAGCGGGGATTAAACACGTCGAAACGACCCGAAAATTGGTGTCAGATATTAAAGAGTTAAAGAAACAACAAGCCACAATCGAAATTCGTTTGTCCTTATGGGCTTCTCAATATTCAACAATGAAAAACAATCTTCCTGGCGACTTTGACTAATTATGATAGTCTTTGTAATGCCTTTTTCGTTTTTTTCATTTGTCCTTCTTTTTGTAATAGAACTAGCTAATGAATATATATATATATATATATATATATATATATATATATATTATTTGTTTTTTGACTATATGTATATATATATATATATATATATATATATATATATATATATATATATTCTGCCATGCGATGTCACAAATGACATTTTTAACAATTTTTAATTGTCAAAACCCACTATTTCAATCATCATAATGACCTCGATAGCTTATGCGCGTTGTAATACGGTGAACTGAATTTTTATCGAAATGTTGCGGTTAAGCAAGAGTCGCCACCGACTTTTATTTTAAACAAATATTAGAAAGGCTAAAAGAACAAAGAAAAACCTTTTAAAGAAATTTTGAGTTCGGGGGATAATTATGCAAAGGGAAGGGGTAAGGCACCCTTTGCATCCATGGTTTTCCATGGGCTCTTAATTGCTTAGCTCACTTGTTTGTTTGAATTGTTTGAAAAGTGTCGTGTGTGAATAGTAAAAAGATTTAGTTAAGGACTTTAGCTTGTAAATAAGCGTAGCCTTGTTTTGAAATTGTTTTGAAATAGGAGGTGTTTTGATTTTTGAATTGATTGTGAGCAAGCAATTAAGAACTACCTACCCTAAGTTCGTCTTTCTCGTTCTTTAAGTCTTTCGTTTGAAAGGGTCTATCCATACCATGAGAGGGCAGGAAGTCTTTCAATTGGATGTTAAGGGTCATCGAGAAAAGTATCGTTCTCCATAAGACTGTCCCTTGCCATAAAGAGGGCAGGTAGTCTAAGGGAAGGATATAATAGTCTTTTAAGCAACAATAAGGATACCTTACAATTCAAAGGGACTGCCATCAGTTATCGAGGCAACATAGAGGGACGAGATCACTTTATTCGTAGGCAACTCGGAGGGACTATGATCTTTTATTTCGAGGGACTATGATGATTTGAATTCGTAGGCAACAAGCTAAGGTATCCCTATATCCGAGGGACTTGACTATTCTGCAAAAAACACAAGGCAACAGGCAACAAGAGGGGTTATCAAAAAGTGTGCGTGGGTGCAACAATCATGTGATTCAATTCGAAATATATTATCTTATAATTAAATGACTCTAATTCAGTTCAAGGTTGCACTTCCTAAATTACTAACCATGGCAGAAAATATAAAAACAATCTTAAGTGCCTTTGAGGCCAAACAATACAAACCAGGAACAGATACATAAGAATATGGGGAAGGGAAAAAGAAACCACCGGGTTTGACATAAGTAATAAATAAGCAGAAAAATAAAAGAGGTTAAAGTTTTAGGGTTACTTTCTATTTAAGCTTGGGCGGTTGGCAAACCCTGAAAAGGTGGAAAAAATAGAAACCAAAAGGGGTGAGCGCATTATCAATTCAAAGGCAGGTACGGTTAACCCTAATCAAAATAAAAAGGATAAAAGAAAAAAGAAAATATAGAAACTTAGCTTTGATTGATAAGGTTGATAGTCGGATGTTGCCTCGAGCATTGACTCTGATCACCTGAGAATTAACAGGAAAATAACCGGAAGTGAGTGTATGGACAGTTCTTTTAGATTAGCAGGGCAGACTAAATGATTAAAAATTAAAAGGCATAAATAATATTGTATTTAAATATATATATATAAAAAAAAGAAAAGGAAAAATAAATAATAAAGAAAGTTGAATCGGGACTTAGTTTTGCGAAAGGCGTGGCGCGTAATCGGGGGTATCTGAAGATTGCCCTGAAAAGAATACACAAAGAAATATGTTTTAGTGTAGGCGTGATCTTTACAAACCCTGATTAGGGCATAAGTTAACCCTAGTTAATAGAATAAATAAATAAAATCGAATTAATTAATTATTGGTTTTTAACCTAATTCCTAATTTACTTATATAATTAACCTAACTATTTAAATTAATTAATCTAATAAATTAAATTTTAATTAAAATCATTTAATTAAAAAGGAAAAAAAGTTTAAGAGAATTTTATGATTTTTAAACACAAAGGTTTTTGTTTTTGTTTTGTATTTAAAAAACAATAATTAAAAGCTAACTATAAATAAAAAAGATAAAATAAGAAAAATAAGAAAAAAGTTAGAAAAACTTAACGTAAGAATCAGGTGTGGCAAGCCTGTGAGGGTTCATGGTGGTCGCATGGCTTCAGGAACGTTGGATTAGCATGGCTGATCAACCAAGGGCATGGATCTGGGGTTGCATCATGAAGTCCCATGGTTGTTGCGCACTGGATCAGGAAAATTGATGTTTCACAAAAATAATTGAGGGGACGCAGGATCGAACCCACGCCCTCATAGCTCACTTCAAGCCTTTGCCAACTCAACCACGCGCGTTTTGTGTTACATAAATAATTCAATTAATTCATATAAAAGTATTACGCATTATCTGGACAAACGCGCGCGGAGATTTGAATGGACCAATAGCATCATGGCACGTCCTCGTCTTCCTCACGAAACCTGTGAATCATTCTAAGATATTTGCTACGACTTAGCCATGAAAATGTTCTAGCTAACATACCTGCAACAACAACAATCTCATACAAGCACAATAAATTTGTCGCGAACATACCAACACGTTCGTCCAACATCCCTGATTTGATCCACTTATGTTTATATAGAGGAACATATTAGGGTAAATAAATTGGCTTGAATCTTTGTAAATCTTTTATTTGAAATTGAGAAAATTTGATTGAGAATTAGTTATGGAACTTTTTAATTTTGGCCAATATTGATTCATCTTCTTCCAATCACCTATGCACGAAATTTGATTAATATTGGGACTTTATTTATGATTGCATTGGATCCAAATCACATCTTTTACCATATATTTGATTTTCTTTTAATTTACATGATTTTAATTCTTTTTAATTGAAATAAAAATCAAAATAAATCAAATAAATCATATATTTTTGTGGCAAAGAGATTTTGGGCTCTTGGATACTTGAGGATCAAGATTGGATTAAAAGAACTTGGGCCCATTTGCAAAAATATTCAAGTTCCTTCACATTTTCCTTTTCAAAATAGTCCAACTTTGACAAAAGGCCTATCTCCCTCAATTTTTGAGGTATGGAGGAGTTCTAGGACTTTTTAGAAACCTTGAAGAGTCTTTAACCAGTGTTTTTGGTCCCATGTCAAACTAATTTTCCATGCTCCTTGTGTGTCCTTTTGAAAAAAATGACTTTTTGTTGACTTTTGAAAAGGACCTATAATGTTTTGGTCCCTATCTCTCAAATGAAGCATTTTTAGACTTGGTATGTGAGAGACAAAGTTGTAGAGAATCCAATTTCTTTCAAGATGAGCTTTGGATGGAAAATTTGTGATGTTCCATGTGAGAGTTATGGCTGGTCAAAGTTCAATTGACTTTCTCCTATAAAAACCCTAATTTAGAAACTTTTAGAATTGTTGACTTCTGATCTTTCCTTGATGAACCATGATCAATTATTGATCAAATGGCGAATGATACTTCAATATGAGGATGTTGACAAAAAAATCAGGAGTTTTGACTGTATTTGACCACAGTTGACTTTTAGGTTAAACTAGTCGACTGTTGACTTTCTGAGCAATTGAGTGATCAATCTTTTGACTTGGGCCCTGAATTTTGTCATGGAGGTAGTTTGGAATATCATAGACCATATGGGGTGTCTTGGAGCTTCTGATCCATTGACTTCTTCTCAGAACAACAAAACCCTAGTTTATGAACCTTGTTTTAGGAAAGGGTGTCTTTGAGCTTTGTACCTTGATTTGAATTTGAATAGGAGAAATAGTATGGGCAAATTTTGGGGTATGACACGCGTGATATGATTATTCTTCGCAGCCATTTCGTTTTTGCCTTGACGTTTCCATTCTACTAGACGTAATAGTCAGTTAATCATGACTTTACTTTTTCCAAAACGTCTAATTAAGACGTGCGTGTATCAGTTTCCACTATGATTACGTTCCAACTTCCAAGACCAAAAGCGGCGGAATCCATATCTTCCCTCGGGGATCCCACACGCGGTCCAATGAGATTTTGAAGCGTATCCATTTTTAATGACAATCACCCTCTATATAAACCTCACCACTTTTATCATTTCTTCATCCTCTTCCATATTGTCATTAAGGTTCATCTTTCTTATACCTCTCTCTTGCAATGATGACTTTTCTTACTTATAACGATATTTTTTCTGCCATCCAGAAAGAGTTTAAACCTTCTGCTGAAGAGTTTCACCAACATGGCATTGATCTTGATGAACTATTTTCCACCAAAAACTTAAAGGTTTATCTCGGAATCTTAGAAGGGTCTGTCTACCCGAACATGCTGGCTGATTTCTAGATGTTTGCATCCATCCAGATGGACCCAGAAGGGAAAACCACAATTGTTTCCCGAGTCTACGGGTCTCGCATTATCATTTCTCCAGCACTTATTTCTGAAGTGATGAGATGTGATAATACTGGAATTGTTTGTGACGACTCTTTTACTAAGAGAACTTCTGATGTTTTAGCGAGTATTTTCGCTAATGATCCCTTCAACACACTCCTATGCAGAATCTGGCATCAATTCCTGGTGGGCAACTTTCGCCCACAAAAGGAAGATCAAGAAAGCACCATGGTATGAGACCTTGAGTTCATGCTCTGTGCTCTCCAGAAACGGAAGATTAACATTCCGATGATGATCTTCAAACATCTCACCGAAGCTTTAGCCATTTCTCGCCAAGGCACGCCCTTTTGTCTTCCTTACGGAAGACTGCTGTCTCATATGTTTGTCAAACTAAGGATAGCACAAAGGTCGCGCAAAGATGGATCCCTTGACTCTTTCGAGGCGGAAAGGTTGCCCTTGCTAAGCTTAGAGGGTTTGCAGCTTAGGGTTAAATGAAGGGTGTTGAAGATATCGTGGGTCTTTATTTTGCTTTGTTATCTTTGATATTTAGTACTTATTTTGCTTAATAGTACTTATTGCAATTTTTGTTTTGCATATGTTGCAACCTATTTTAAATGCATGTATCTCTGGTTCTTTGCACTAATGAAATATATTCCAACTTCAATTCTCTGCTTACTTTAGATTACATGTCTTGTATAAAGATAAAGCCATTTAGGCAACCGTTTACCATTTTAGCCCACGACATATATTTTAAAATCTAAGTTTTTGCAATCTTCACTTCGTGCATGACTGGCTTGTATCTTTTCAGATACTTTCCATTTACTCTTAAGATCCTACGATCTTCTGCCAGTTCTTCTATCTCATAGGCATTATTTGACAATACCTTTAAGATTCGGAAAGGGCCTTCCCAGTATGGAGATCATTTGCCTAAAGCTTGGTTCTTTCGATCTATAGGAAAAATAACTTTCCAAACTAAATCATTATTAACAAATACTTTACCTTTCACCTTTTTGTTATATGCTCTTGATACCCTTTCTTTTTGCCTTTTTATCATCTCCAATGCTCGAAGCCTCTCTTCATCCAGATCAACCAATTCATTCAACATCATTTCCCAATATATATTTGGGGGAATTTCCTTTTGTCTCTGAATCTTGACTAATTGCAAGTATATTTCGACTGGAAGTACTGCATCATGTCCAAACGTCAATTGGAATGGTGTAGTATTGGTAGCTTCTTTAGGTGATGTTCGACAAGCCCAAAGTGCCTGGTCCAAATTCTTGTGCCAATTCTTAGGTTTCTTCCCTACGTGCTTCTTTATCAGCCTAATTATTACTTTATTAGATGCTTCGGCTTGTCCGTTTGCTTGAGCATAATAAGGTGTGGAAGTGAATAACTTGAATCCCATCTCTTTCGCAAAATCTTGCATCTTTCGACCGGTAAACACTGATCCTTGGTCTGTGGTTATGCTTTCTGGGATTCCAAATCTATACAGTATATGTTTTTGAGTAAACTCAATCACAGCCTCTTGATCTACATTGCCTAGTGGTATTGCTTCGACCCACTTTGTGAAATAGTCTATTCCTACTAATATATATCTCTAGCCTTTGGATGATGTGGGACAGATTTCTCCAATTAAGTCTAGTGCCCAACCTCTGAAAGGCCGTGGTTTAATAATTGAACTCAATTCGTTTGATGGTGCATGTTAAATACTTGCGTGTTCCTGACATTCCTGACAACCCTTGGCAAACTCTATGCAATCTTTTAGCATAGTGGTCCAATACATCCCATAACGGAACAACAACCATTTCATTTTGTGCCCCGCTTGATGATTGCCACATGCCCCACTGTGCACATTCGAGAGTGCCAAGTAAGCTTCGGCTTCGCCCAGACATTTTAGTAAGACCCCCTCAGGGGTTTTCTTGAACAGTTCATTTCCCATCAAGAAGTATGATAAGGCTCTATATTTTACTTGTTTATCTGTATCTGTCGAAGGATCTCTCAAGTAGTTTACAATTGGACTCCTCCAATCTGTATCTGCTAAGGAATCTATATTTAATACTTTGAATTCCTCTTCGTTGGCGAAGCCTAATTGTGAATTTTCCAGATCGCTTGGAGATAGTTTAGTGGCTATTGCCTTTCCTCTTACCTCGATCAACTCTTCTAATTTTTCTTTTGATACTTTGTATCCTGAGGCTAACTGTGCCAAATCATTTTCTTCTTGATTGTTTACTCTTGAGATGTGTTTCAAATCTACGTATTCGAATTTTTTGAGCAACCTATTCGTCATGACGAAATACATGGTCAAATTCTCTTTGATGCATTTGTACTCTTTTGTCAGTTGCTTTATCACTAATTCTGAATCTCCTTTAATTTCGACTCTGGTTGCCCCCAATTCCAACAAGGCTTCAAGTCCTGCAAGCAATGTTTCTTACTCAGCTTCATTGTTGGAGCATAGAGGGCCTTTGATTTTATACTTGAGCTTTGTTGCAATTCCTTCAGGAGAAATTATCAGTATACCAACTCCACTCCCCTCTTTGTTGTGTTGAACCATCAAAATAACACTTCCAAGGTTTCAAATCAACATATTGCTGAGGGTTCTCAATCACTGCATGATCTACAATGAAATATGATACAACTTGTCCTTTCATTGCCTTGGGAGGTTGAAAGATTAAAGAATACTCACTAAGGGCTAAAGCCCATTTGCCAATTTGACTATGCAATATTGGTTTGGATAGCATGTGTTTAATAACATCAAAATGAGATGAAACATAAACTGGCTATATATAATACTTGAGTTTTATACAAGAGAAATATAAACAAAGGCAGAGTTTTTCTATGGCACTGTACCTAGTCTCTGCATCATTGAGTACTCTACTTAAATAATAAATGGATCTTTAGATTCCATTTTCATCTTCTTGTGCTAACATGCTACCTATTATGGTGTCAGAAGATGAGATATAAAGTCTCATATGCTTCTTTCCATTTGGGGGGGACAGAATGGGTGGGTGCATCAAATATTGTTTTATTTTCTCAAAAGCTTCTTGATGTTCAGCTTGCTATTCGAACCTCCCTTGCTTGAGGCGAAGTAAGGGGAAAAAGCTTGTGTATGCCCACTCAAATTAGAGATAAATCTTCTTAAGAAGTTTATCTTTCCCAATAGTGACTGCAACTCTTTCTTCGTGGATGGAGGCTTTGTTTCCATAATAGCCTTCATTTTATTCTGATTAATTACTATTCCCTTCTTATGGACTACGAAGCCTAGAAAATCTCCAGTCTGCACAAAGAAAGCACACTTAAGGGGATTCATCTTCAAGCCATGTTTTCTCATTCTTTCGAATGATTGGCTAAGATGATCAAGATGACTGTCATCTAAAACAGATTTTATAACAATATCATCTATGTACACCTGCATGAATGTTTCTATAAAATCGTGAAATATAGAATTCATTGCACTCTGATAAGTTGCCCCAGCATTTTTCAAACCAAAAGGCATAACAACCCACTCGTAGGTGCCTATGGCCCCAGGACAATGAAAAGCTGTTTTGGACACATCTTCCTCTGTAATGAAGATTTGATTGTATCCTAAATATCCATCTAGCATACTTAGATATTCGAAGCCTGTGGCTGAGTCTACTAACATTTCTGCCACAGGCATAGGATATTCATCCTTCAGGGTCGCTGCATTTAGATCACGAAAATCTATACATACTCTTAAAGCACCATTCTTTTTAATAACAGGTACAATATTAGCAATCCATTCGACATACCTCGTAGTTCTAATGAATTTGCAACGAAGAATTCTTTCGACCTCTGCTTTAATCTTCGAGAGGATTTCTGGTGCGAATCTTCTAGGAGTTTTCTTGATGGGCTTCTTCCCTTCTTTTATTGGCAACCTCAATTTGACCAAGTCTCTCCCTAAACCAGGCATCTCATCACAGTCCCAAGCGAAATAATCTTTATTTTCTTTTAGTAACGTGATGAATTTTAACTTTAGGGCTGGGTCCAATTTTGCACTGATCTATGTCACCCGTTTTTGACTCTCGTCTCCAAGATTTACTTCTTCTAGTAGGTCTTGAGCTAACATCTTTATATTTGGTGCCATTGGATCCTTTTTGAACCCCAAAGGTTCCTCATCATAAATTACGTCTAATCTTTGGTCTGCTTCTTTGTCTGAAACCTGTTTTTCATGGATTGTATCGTCAGGTGGTTGTGGGATAAAGTGTATCCCAGGGCCTGGTACTTCTGATTCTTTTTGTGTGGCTTCGAAAACCATGTTTGATAGTTCAGCTTCAAGAGCTGCTTTCATTTTATTTTCGGCTATGTAAGCCAAAATATTTTCGAAGAAAGATGACTTAGACATAATCAACGTCTTCGTCCCAGCCGGTTGGCCATATTTCTAGTAATCTTTCGATGGGTTCTCTCTCTTCTGGACCGTCCATTATTTCTTTGTTCCACTGGAATCCATTGGGGTGTAAGGATAAATAATACATAGCATTTTTATTTGGAGAGTATATGTCTTCTACTGCATGGCATGGCCCTATGTTGGCTAGATTTCTGTCGAAATTGGTTTTGTTGACTTGATTCACTTCAGCCATATAGTAACTTTGATCTCCTTCTATGTTTTCAACTATTCCATCTTCTCTCCAAATAGTTAACCTTTGATGCATAGTCGAAGGTACGGCAGCAACCCCATGAATCCACTCTCTTCCCAACAAAAGGTTATAATTCGCCTTTGCCGGTATTACCATAAACATAGTTGGCCTTGTGACTGAACCCACAGTTAGGTTTACTTGGATAACTCCCAAGGTATGTCCTACTTTTCCTTCGTAGTTGGACAAGACCATATTATGTGGCCTTATGTTAGTGTCGAACATACCAATCCTTTTCCACATATATTGGGGCATTAGATTTACTGCTGCCCCTCCATCAACTAGGACCTTGTTAATGCCCACATTTTCAATTTTGACCCTTATGTAAAGGGGTTTGAGATGATTCCTCATACCTTGGTCAGGTCTTTCGAAGAATGCATTCTGCTCTTCGACAGCCCCATTATTCAGCACATAATAACACACTGGTCTATGTTTTGCCATTTCTTCTTCGTCAGCTTCCTCGCAATCTTCGACTTCAGTCTCTTGGTAAAATTTGTGAGGAAGAGCTGACACCACATTGCAGTTGAAGTTTATAGATGACACTCTATTTGAATCGAAATCATTAGTCATCCTGTCATCTTCTTTCCAAGGACTAGAATGCATCTTTTCCTCTTCTTTTTCATTTTCAGAATTGAACAATTTGCATTCTACCGGAGGTTTGCTTGATTTTGCCCCCTGCATTGGGACTTTGGTGCTGATGGATTCTCAACCATCCTTCGCCTTGGATTCCTTTAGGGCTTTCTTCATTCTCTGGTGTCTCCTCCATTGAGATCTGGACATTGGGTTCCTACCTTTGTAATTCTCAAGCTTGTACATCTCTCGATTTAACGTCTGGAACTGCTTTCTATAAGCCATTGCAGTTCGTCTGCCTTGGTCCCAACTTCTCCATTTGTTATTCCCTGCGTCAGCTTGTGTCCATGTATCCATGGGTACTTCTGCGGGGAGTCGGAATGTCACTCTCCGAGCCTTGGGATGAGGGCTGTCAGTCCTTCTTGATGGTGTTCAATTGTCGAACACGTACATATTGGGATTGACCCCTTGAACATCCCAGCCTGTAGAGAATGATATCCTTTGGAATGATTCCGCCATCAGATTATCATATACTGCCCCAAACCTGGGACACATAATGATTTCTATCTTTGCCTTATGACATCGAACCAGGAAGCTTACAAGACTTTCTCCAGGCCTTGGATAAACCTTTAGAAACTGGTTTCCTTGCCTCCACTGCCCCTGCATCTTGTTTCGTTGGGCCCTTTCGTAGTTAGCCTGGACCCTTCGATTCAGCATAATCGAGCTCCTTGGACACATTAGCATGCGTCTAGCATTTTTCTCGTGACACCTCCAAAGATAATCTTTCAAGCTTTCATTTGCCCGTGGATTTCCATAGTTTCCTTTTTCTCTTTCTTTCATCAGACATTTCTCTAGTTCCTCGATTTTAGATAAAGGTTGCCCAACATTCACCATATTAACTCCTGCTGGGGGAACTTCAGAAATTCTTATCTGTTGGAGTTTCACCCTGAGGTCTTCAGTGGCTTCACTAGTTTTCTCCATAAGAACTTCAGTGGTCTTTGACTCGAATGACTCTTCAACATCAGTATTGAAGATTACATTGTTGTTTAGGATCTCAGTAGCATGCTTTCCTGTCGAAATCATCTCCCATTCTATGATGTCAGCTTCAGACACATCCACCATATTGATGTCGACTGGTTCATCATAATTGGTGTCAGCGACATTGAGGGGATCAGTATTGACCTTCATGTTGTTCTTTCCTTTGTCAGCGAACTTCAAACGGCCATCCTTGATAGCATTTTGAATTAGATCCCTGAAAAGAAAGCATTGTGAGGTTTTATGGCCTAAAATCCATGATATTTACAAAAACCTCGTTTCTTCCGTTGTTCCAATGGAGGAACTTTGGAATTGGGAGGCACTATCATCTGGCCATATTTTACTAATAAATCAAAGATTTCGTCACATTTAGTGACGTCAAAAGTGTATGTTTTCTTCGGGTATTTATCATTCTTGTCATTTTCGACATGATTTTTCCCATTAGAGGGGGTGAGTAGTTTACAAGAGTATGGCGGTGCTTCTTTTAATTCAGCTAAGTCTATTTCGACTTCTTCTAAACTGTATGAATCTTCGGAGGGTTTAACCTTCAGCATCTTCAGGCTCAATATATGCTACTCTCTCCTTCTTATAATTCTTATTTTCTCTGGCCTTCTTAGCTTTCAATCGTTCGACTTGTCGAACCCTATCTGCCAACTGGGCTATATCTCTTAAATATTGAGTATCCAATTTCTTTCTGATTGAATAGTCCAAACCGCCTGCAACCATCTCGACTAATTCAGGTTCTGGAACAACTGTGAAGCATCTTGATTTCAATAAACGGAACTTATTCAAATAGTCATCTATAGGCTCTATGAATTTCCTCTTAATGCTAGCCAATTCTTTCAGACTAATCTTGGTTTGTCCCATGTAGAATTGTTCATGGAACATCCTTTCTAAGTGTGCCCAAGTGTCTATGGAATTTGGAGGTAAAGTGGTGAACCATGAGAAGGCATTTTTTGTTAGCGAACTAGGGAAATATTTAATTCTCAAATTTTCGTTGCCCAATAAATCACCAGCTTCTGTCAAATATCGGACTATATGTTCCACAGTTGATTCACTAGTATCCCCTGGAAATTTTGTAAATTTGGGTACTTTGGTACCCCTTGGTAATTCGGTTTGTAGAATATACTCCGCTACAGGGGAAGTGTAATTTGGACGTCGAAGTCCAGTATTAAGGCCATTATTGGCCATAATTCTTTCTATCAGGGTGGTTAGGTTATTTTCTGTCGCCATATTGTCTCTCCTAACCCTGTGTAGTACTTCATCTGGATGTTGGTCCCTATTAACTACGACTAACCTAGGCTGTTCTTCGAGAACTCCTTGTTGACCAGTATTGGTCCTTCGGTTCTGATTTTCTAAATCTATCACTTGATTTCTTTCACCGGGTCTTTGCCTAGGTGGCTGAACTAAATCTTGAACAGGTGTCAAGATTGGTTTGTCTTCTCGAACGGTAGCTTGGTTATTCCTTCGTCTAGTAGACGTTTGAGGGGCTCCAAAAAAATCTGTCATACGGCCTATTTGTGAAGATATCTTTTGGTATGTTTCTGCATTATCCTGGTTAGCCTGGCAATGTTTGTTATTAAGGGAGAAAAAATCAAACCCATTTCTCGAGCAAGGACACCCACCATATCATGATTGCTAGCATCCATCTCGTGCCTAAATGCTGCTTGATTATTCGTAGTTAAGGTAGGCATTTGGCCTGATGGGCCTGGATTTTGTACACTTCGACCTACTAAACCGGCGTTAGGCGAAAATGTTGTCATGCCAGGTTGAGTGTAGTTAGGTCCTGCACCTTGTAATCCTGCCATATATTATGGTGGCATTCCATAAGGGAACCAAGGTCTCCAACTCTTGAATGATGATAATGGCCTTGGGGTATGTAATTGACTTGCAGAATTTGTCGAAAAATGTGGTATTTCTGTTGTGCCTGTAAAGGGAGGCACGGTAGTCGAACTAGAGACTGGCATTGTCCCCGTTGGCCCTGATGTATTTTCGGGCATGGCCTGAGAACTACTCACGGCCGCAAAGCCTGTCGAAGTTGGTATCTCCTGTGACTCTAGCATAGAAGTCGAAACATTTGTAGTATTTGCTGCTACTGTTCCTGACCCTTGTGGGGGATCTTGATTTCCCCTTCCACTGGTCGAATTGACCATTTTCTTGTTGTACCTTCGTTTAGGAATCGGTTGCTCACTGTTGGTTAATTTACCGGTCCTATGGTTCATACAAGGTCTTGATATATTCTAAACAAAAACAAACACAAATTAATGACAAACTGTTTGACACTGTCCCACTGAGCGTGCCAATTTGTTTACGATTATTTCCGGTAAACAACTGATATTCCTCCAAACTAAAAATATACTTTAGTTACTCGCAGGATCGACTAGATTGATCGTAGGACATAGTCAAAGAGTTGTCTTTCGAGATAATTTGGTTCATGTTCGTTGGTATTTTGTTTTGCTTCGAAAACTTGGTTATGGTATGAACATATAAATAACTTGCGAAATAAACTAACAAAATACACAACCGAAAATAAACTGGTGATAAACGTAAATGGGACTTTGACGAGGATATAAAAGAAACGTAAACTTCAGAAATGTAAAGTGCAAGAATGTATTAACTTGTCGGAAAAAATAAAGAAACTTGAAACAAAGGAAAGACTAGACGAAAAAGTAAAGGAAATTTAAAGACATTTCGATTCTATAAAGAGAAATACAAACATATTTAAAGTGTTGGTGTCATACGTACATTTCTCAGCGAACTCTTTCTCTTAACACTTGATACTTGAGTGACTTGTGAGTGATTTGTACAAAATGAACATCCTAGATCCTGATACTAAGATTCTTATTTATACTAATTCGACCCTAATGGTCCTACACTAACGAAATGCCACGTTGCCTACATGCATGCATTTCGAATCCCTGTGGCGCCATCTGTCCTCGTTGGGTTATACAGAATATTTCGAATTTCAAATCCTCCCGCCTGAATCCTCTTTCGATACGTGGCAACGCGTTCTTTAGTGAAAATGCAACGAAATACTACAAGTTTCAGTACTCTCGTATTTCAGGAAAACACTTAAGTCTGGAAGATAACCTATCTCGATCCAGCTTCGATTTCAGCCATCTTCACCACAAATAACATTCTCGGAAATGGCTATTGAAAGCCATTTTTGTTTCTTCGAACTCTAATCCTTCGAGAAACATATTCTCCAGTCAAAATCTCCATCTAACACATTGATTATGATATTGCAATCTTGGTTCTTGACATTACTATTAAATTACAACCTAATCAAACAATTCAATCCATCAATCTTTTACAAACACGGAACACAAGGTTTATCGTAGCCTTGAATCACCTTGACAAGATTTTTGGATGGGAAACATGCCCTAATTCTGATTTTTCCCATTCATATAAGCTCCAGAGTTATGTTGTTAAACATAGGTTTTATGTTAGGGTTCATTTTTTAAATTAGAACAGGGCCGAAAATTCTACTTGTACCCCTATAATTAAACTCATACCCCTACACATAAAAAATTAGGACCGAAATATCCTCGTATAAATAATACATATTTTAAAATTTTTCTTTTTTTTCTCACATTTCAAAAAAAAAATCGAAACACCTAAAAATATATAAACCGGAACACTTTTTCAAAGTTGGAAAAAAGTGTTGCGGATAGCAAGAGTCGCCACCAACTTTTATTTTATCCAATTGGAAAGGCAAAAAGAACAGGAAAGACCTTTGAAAGAGATTGGGTTTGGGGGTAGGTTATACAAAGGGAAGGTGTAAGCACCCTTTGTATCCATGGTTATCCATGGGCTCTTAATCGCTTAGCTCACTTTGTTTGTTTGATTTGTTTGAAAGAGTGTCATGTGTAAATTGAAAAGATTTGAATAAGGACTTTATCTTGTAAATAAGCGTAGCCTTTTTGAATTGATTTGAAAAGGGGTGTGAAAAGTAATTTGAGTTTGAATAGTGAGTAAGCAATTAAAAGCACCTACCCTAAGTTTAATGTCTTTCTGCTCTTTAAGATTTTCATTTGAAAGGGCTATCCATACCATAAAAAGGATAGGTAGTCTTTTCATTAGATGTACCAGGTCATCGAGAATCATCGTTTTCCATAAGTCTATCCATACCATAAGGAAGGCAGAAAGTCTTTAGGAAATGACGAAATAGTCATTTAGGCAACCAATAATGATACCTTAGCAATCGAAGGGGACTATCATCATTTAATCGTAGGCAACGCCGAGGGACAAGATCATTTTTAATCGTAGGCAACTCGAAGGGACTATGATCTTTTATAGGAGGGACTATGATGATTTGAATTGGAGGCAGCATGTGCTAAGGTATCCCTACGCTCGAGGGACTTGACTATTTGATTCGAAAGGCATCTGAAGAGGAGTTACCCTAGAGGTGTGTATGTGCAACAATCACGTGTTAGATTCAGATATTTAATCTCGAGTTAGTGAGCTACGTCCAGTTATTAGTCTTGCCACTCCCTATTTTACTAACCACGCAGTTAATACATTTACAGGAAAATAAAGTGCGGAAATTAATCCTACGCTATTACAAGGCTTCGGGATGGGGGTATTACAATAAAAAGCTGTCGGGGGAGATGGGGAAAGTAAAAGGTCCTAATTAAATATTACAAACCCAAAAATGAAAATTTAAAACAGAAATAAAGTACAGATGTATAAAATAAAATGAACAAAATAAGGACAAATATTAGTCAAAATTAAGTCAAATAAAAAGTAATTAACACATAACAAGAAGCATATATAAAAAAAGTAAATAAATATTTTTTTGTGTGTTTTCTAATATTCAAGGGAAAATAAATTCTAAATAAACTATTTTTGTATTTTTCAATCTGAAAATTAAAACAACTATAAATAAACAAATAATAACGAGATATAGAAACATATAAATAAATAGAGATTAAAAATAGTAAAAAAGGTGTAAATAATTAAGATAACTGGGCTCAAAAGGAAGGCCCAATACAAAAATAACTCAATCCCCAGGGGGTGTCATGCGCTAGGATAGGTTGACAATGGCCGCAATTCGGTTGGGCTATATAAACAGGAAGTGTAATAAAAAACAAGCCCATAATCAAAGCAAAGGTCAGTCCAAAGGGGTGTATCACAGAAAATGAGTGGTGAATAACAGAAATTAAGTTAGGCTTATATGATATGGCCCATAAACGAACAAACCTGTTAGCCTTGAGCAAGTGGTCCGCCCCATCTCTGTTTAATCTCCCACGTGAAACTCTGCTTCCCAACTTTCAACGCTTTTATTCATCTTCTACTCTCAAATCGTGTCCCAGTAAATTGGTGTCTCAACCTTCTTCTTCTCCTTTCAAGATTCCACTTCTTCTCCATAGATAGACCCAAAATGTAACACTCTGTATTTTTTGTAATTTAATTTAAATTAGTTTAATTGAATTATGAGAATCATTTGGAATTATTGAGAATTGTGGGGATTAAGCAAATGTGCTTAAGCTGTGATTAGTAAAAGGGGGTGTATTGGTAGGCCCTATTACTAATTGGAATAGTTTTATTTTATTTTTTCACAAAATAAAGAATTGTGGGAAAAGAGGAATAGAACTAAAAGAAGAGAAGTCTGAACGTGAAAGAGCAGAGAAGCGGAGAAGTGCGAAGAGAGGAAGAGCAGAGAGTCAACCTTTAGGTAAGGGGAGACTCTTCCATTTATCTTCTATTATGGGATTATATGTAGTAGGATGGATTGAACATGTTGTTTGTATCAATTGAGTTATGTTTAGGTTGTAGAATGTTAGTTTTTGGGAGAATTGATTAATAATATTTGTGTTGATCATGTATGGTGTTAATTGGATGGTTGAAATGTGTTATAAATGTGCCAATTTGTGTTTGTTTTTCTGTTTGATGTTATAATACATTCGGGTGTGAATTAGTATGGATTCGGGTTGTTACGGTGCTGAAAAATTGGAGTTTTTTTTGCTACAGCAGCGTCAGGAACCGGTTCCCAGGTGGGAGGAACCGAGTTCCCGTAGTAGAAACCCGAAACGAGGTGTTTCTGTTTAGCAGGAACCGGTTCCCACGTAGGGACAACCCGGTTCCTGGTACAAAAACCAGAGAGGTGTTTCTGAAGGATTTTAGGAACCGGTTCCCACATAGGGAGGAACCGGGTTCCACAGATTTTTCCTAATTTCCACTTAACTTTAAAAACTCCTAACTTTTAAACCGTAAATCGGATTTTGGTGTCGTTCGAGCATAGCGAAGCTAATTAAATGATTTATATAATAAAATGGTGTTTTGAGTCGTGACTCGATTTTATATTAAAACTCTCGATTCTAATTGGTGGTGATAGTTTATACATACAGGTAAAATGGTAAATGTTTGTTGTGATGCCGTGGTTGTAACTGATGGTTGATATACATATATTGTCGATGTAAAATATGTTTTTTATTATGGTTGAGGATAGTATAAACTATGTGTGGCTATTGATTGTTGTGTTGGATGATGATTATGACATCTGGTTGGTTAATGTTGATGATGAGCATGTTATGGTTGATGCATGAATTTCATAATCATTATGTGGCTGATCCTTGACGATGGTGGATCAGTGGTAGCTAATTCCCATTGTGTGGAATTAGTGAGTGGGTGTCTCCGTATCCTTGACAATGGTGGATCGGAGAGATGGGTTATCCCAGATTTGGTACCACATGCATATAGTTGCATTGCATTAGGCTACTTGTGTTATGATAACATGAATGGAAGATTGTCCATTTTATAATACGTGTGATTGTTGTGATTGATATTTTATTATCTATATCTTATAACATTGGTTAAATGTGAATGAGACTCACCCTTACTGTTGTTATTTTTTCAGATTGAGGAGTAGCTTTTGTACTTGGTGAAGATTAGCTCGTCAAGTAATTCGTTAGAGTCCGTTAGAGTCAGTTGGGTCCGTGTCATGCTCTGGTCGTGTAACACTGGGGACGTTATTTAGAGTTACTTGATAAACTCTTACCATTGGGTGTTTTGTTTATGGTGGTATTTTGGGTGTATGATTTAGATGTTAAAGATATTTTCCGCTGTGTTAACATGCTAATCTGGTTTAGCGTTCTCTTTTATGGCATGACATGAGTATTGTTTTAATTATTTGGAAGTTGTAATAACCTTTTCATGTTTTCAAATTCTAATAGATGGTATCCTTCCTATAAATTAAAACAAATATGAGCAAATTAGAAAGAAAAAAAACAATAAACAAACCAACAGCAAGGGAGATCTGAAACGGATGTCGGCGGCCAGTGGTGGCAAACGGGGGTTGCCGACAGTTATGAACGCGCCGATGTTGGCATCTGGTGTTAGCGGAGGCTGTGATCGGATGAGGGTGTGGTGTCCGGTGGGAGCAGCGCGGAGGTCCTGTGGTGGAGTTTGTCGGCGATCTGTTGGGCTTTCCGTTTGATGACGAGGTGCGAGTTGTTGATGAGGAGTGTTGATGTTGTTACGATTGGGTTGTTTGTTGAACATCGTTGTGTTGTTGGGTTCGTTGAAGATGAACGATGATGAACGCAGTTGTGTTGATGATGGTGACGAACATTGAGTTCGTGTTGTTGATGAACATGATGTCTGAGATTTGCGATTTGAACGTTTCTGGGTGAACGAGTTGAGTGGCTTGAAGATCGATGAGGATGATGATGAACACGGTTGTTTATTCCACTATTGGCCCAGTGTCTTCATCTTCTCATCTTTGATTGTTGATGTAGATTCACCCATCTTCCCTTTTCTGCAAATTTCTCTAAATCACTTTCCCTTGCTTTTTCAGAATGAAAGGAATCCACATACCCTTCTATGTCTCTCTCATGCATCTCTCTCAAGATATCTCTGAAAATTCATGGTTTGCACAACAAATATATTAGTAACAAACAAAAGTCAAATGGAATGAGTTACCGACGATATGAGACACGGCGGCGGCTGCTACATCGGAGGGAAGACGCTGTTTGCGATGCTGCGTTTAAAGAACATGTGGTCATCAAATCTGAATGATGGTGATGTGCGATGAGTTGAAGCTCCGATGATGGTGAGCAATTGACATAGTTAGGTGGAAACCAATTTTGGCGGTGATTGCTGTTCGTTTTGCCAGATTTCTTCTTCACCTTTATTTTCTGGAAAAAAACACACACACCATATGGACATTGTGTTAATTATTTTTCTGTTTACATCAACAAAAAAGAGATTTAGATTTAATAGACACAGAAAAATTATAATAATGTCATTGTCTTGATTTAGAATTCATGATTTGTGAGGTTAGTTGTTGATTCAAGGTTGCCATGATAATGACGTCGTCTGCGTTGTTGAAATTGCCACGTTGTGAAGTGTTGTCGTGTTGAACGTTCTTGAACGCAATTTCCTTCGGTTTGGAATGGCTGGAAATACTGATTGCAGGTACCTGAAAAAAAGGATAACAGACAAGAAAACATTTTTATTGGCTAAGGGTTTATGGGGGTGATACTTTGATAGTGATAATGAAGGTTTGAGGGTTTTTGGGTTAGTGATTGTTAATGGAATAAGGGTTGGATGATTTGTTAGTTTAAAAAAATGGAGAGAATATTGTATGGAGAAATAAGGGTTGGGAAATTTTGCAGGTTTTGTGTATGTACGTGAATAGTGGGTTAGAAAAATAGGGTTTTTTTATAATGTGACATTAGGTTTTTTTCTAGATTTAAAAGATGTGGGCTTTGCAAGATGGGCTTTATAATCTTTCTTTTGTACCTAAAAATATTGGTAATAGCAAAACAAATAATAAAACTAAAGAATAAGAGAAGAGGGATTTTAATAATTTTAATTAAAAATTCAACTTAATTGAATTAAAATTTAAAATTAATAAAATCATGCAAGGTTTAATAAAACATGGACAAAATATGATTAAATATAAAATGGAATATGAAGTGAATGTATATATATTTTTTGAGTGAGAATGATGCAAATTAAAATTTATGAATGCTATGACTTAGTGGAATATGCGTGCGAATGTGAAGCACAAGCCAATTAAGGGTATAAGCATGAGGGTAAATTTTGGGGTATGACACCGGTATATATATTTTTGGGTGTTTTGAATATTTTTTGAAACGTGAAGAAAAAATAAAAAATTTTAAAATATGTACTATTTATACGAGGGTATTTCGGTCCAATTTTTTTCATGTAGCGGTATAGATATAATTGTAGGGGTACAAAGTAAAATTTTCAACAGGGTCTCTACGTTGATTGGGGCAGCCCTGATCATTAATATTCAATTCTTGTTTGTTAATTTCTTTTGGTCTATTTTAGGTCCTATATTTTAGACGCATAATATTTATAAGAGTGATTATCCATTTTACTCCCTCACAAAAATTAGAAAACTTAAATTAATCTCCGCAAAAAAAGAATAGTTGATTTAATCTTTACAAAATTTAATTAGGTCATATTAGTCTCTCTATCAATATTTTTTTCAAATTAGTTTTTGTCCTACGTGTCACGTTGGATTTTATTTTTATTTTTCATTTTTTAAATACTTAATTGATTTTAATTTATAATTTCAATTTTATTTTTTAAACAATTCATATTTAAAAACATAAAAAAATACTAAAATTTGTTCCTAAAAAATTGAATAAATGATCTTTAAGCCATATCCCATGTCTTTTCAAGAACCTAAGCCCTTCTGGTTAAACGGTAGTTACTTTACAACTATACCAATCAATTTATGTTGTCAATATTTTTGATGATGAATACTTAACTTAATAATTTAGAATAAACATTTAGTTATTTATTTATTTCAAATAATGCACGAATTTAAAATTAAAATCAATAAAATATTAGTCATAAAGAGAATTAGTAAAATAAAAAGTTAATATTTACATAAATTACTAATAATAGACGAGTTGTAGGTGGTGCAAGAATTTCATGAAGTTTTCCTTGATGAAATTCCTGATGTACCGCCAGAGAGAGAAGTTGAATTTTCTATTGATCTTGTACCTGGTACTAGACTTGTGTTTATGGCACCATCTAGTACCACATGATTGTGCCACACACACACCTTTAGGGTAACCTCTCTTGTTGCCTGTTGCCTTATTATTTGTTGCCTTATTGCCTTACTAATTATGCCTTTAAAATAGTTAAGTTCCTCGATTCCGAGGATACCTAAAGCAAATATTGCCCTTAGTTCAATCATCATCAATTTTGTCCCTCGATGTTGCCTCGGTAAATGATGATTTGTCCCATTGCTAAGGTATCCTTGCCTATTGCTTAAAAGATTAAATGACTATTATATCCTTCCCTTAGACTACCTGCCCTTTTTATGGCAGGGACAATTTTGTGGCGAACGATAATCTCGATGACCCTTCAAAATCCAATGAAAGGACTTCCTACCCTTCTATGGTATGGATAGCCCTGAAAAGCTAAAAGAACAAATTTTAAAACTTAGGGTAGTTGCTATTAATTGCTTGCTCTAAATTCAAAATCTTTTTCCCACTCTTTTCAAAATCAATTTTCAAAAAGGCTACGCTTATTTACAAGCTAAAGTCCTTAAACAAAATCCTTTTTCCACACTTCAAACATTTTTGAAAACAAAGTGAGCTAAGCAATTAAGAGCCCATGGATAACCATGGATACAAAGGGTGCTTTAAACCTTCCCTTTTTATAACTTACCCCCCGAACTCAAAATCTTTTTAAAAGGTCTTTTCCTGTTCTTTTACCCTTTCTATAAATTGGATAAAATAAAAGTCGGTGGCGACTCTTGCTATCCGCAACATTTCTAAAAAAGTCAGTTCTCCCACCGTATTACACTCGCTAACGGGGGAAAGTTGACATCCCTAATAGTTTATGGTGGGGTTTGATTGTATGTTGATTTTCCATGAATGTGTGAATTGAAATTGTTAGGGTTTATGATAGTTTTCTATGAATTTGTGTTCTAAACATGTTTTTGATGATAATTCTTGATAATGGATGTCAATACTGGTTATATTTACTGTTAATTTTGACTGGAAGTGTTTTTGAGTGGTGGGTTAGCCTTTTTGCAGAAATGGGTTTGTTGTCATTTTTCTACAAAATCGCATGTCCGCTAAGCGTCCCTTGGTCCACTAAAAAATTCTGGGAACAATTTCTGAAATTCGTGAGTCCGCTAAGCGAGATTGGTCCGCTAAGCGAAGCTGCAAAAACTATCTGCTTCTGTTTTTAGTTTTAGTTAACGCGCTTGAAGTCCGCTAAGCGAACCTTGCTGTTGAAAACTTTTTGAAACTTCTAATTGACGTATCTTTTGATCCGTAACTCCTTTATAAGCGCAATTTGAACCTCTGTAGCGCTGAAATTAATGTCTAAGTAATGAATGTGATTGGAATGACTTTTTAGAAACTTTTCTTGAATTGTGTTTTCCAATTTAATGATGTTTCGTAAAATTGAATACTTGTGTATGTTGATATGTTGTAAAGACGTGGTTGAGACGTGATCCATTACTATGAATAGTAATGATATTGTTGTCGTTGTTGAATTTCGATATTGGATTGATGAAGTTTAGTCGTTGTTGTGACGAGTCATGAATGTTGTGTTTTTGTGTGGATGTTGTATCATTGAGTCGCATCCATTGCATTGTTTGAGACGGCCCTTATGGCAATTGTTTGAGACGGCCCTTGTGGCAAATGTTTGAGATGGCCCAATGGCAAACTGTTTGAGACGGGAGTTTACTCCAATGGTATCACATGCATTTGCATAGTTTGAGTTGCATAAAGTAAAGTCGCATGATGAGTTGTATTTGAATGATTGTGATTATGACGTGGATGATAAGGTGTGTTGATGAGATAGTTGCTGTAATACGGTGAACTGACTTTTTATAATCGAAAATGTACGGTTAAGCATGAGTCGCCACCGACTTTTATTTTATCCAAACAAGTTAGAAAGGCTAAAAGAAACAGAAAAAAACCTTTTAAAGAAATCTGAGTTCGGGGGGTAATTTATGCAAAGGGAAGGTGTCAGGCACCCTTTGCATCCATGGTTTTCCATGGGCTCTTAATTGCTTTGCTTGCTCGTTTGTCTTTAGAAAAAGTAGATGAAAGAGATAGGGACTTTAGCTCGTAAATGAGCGTTGCCCTTTTGAAAAATTATGAGAAAGAATATAATAAAAAGGTTTGAGCATTGCAAGGCAATTAGGGGCAATTACCTTAAACTCAGATGATAGGTCTCTGTTTAGCCTTTCAGAATGAAAGGGTCTATCCTTGCCATAAGAGGGCAGGAAGCCTTTCGTTTGGAGGTTGAAGGGTCGTCGAAGCATCCTTTGCCATAAGACTGTCCCATGCCATAGAGGGGCAGGTAGTCTAAGGCAAGGATCAGAATAAGCCATTTCGTAGGCAGCCAGAAGATACCTCAGCCTTTTTTCGTAGGCAACTTCCGAGGGTCGAGGTCATTTGTGTACCGAAGGCAGCATCATTTAGGGTCGTGACCTTTTTATCGAGGCAACATGGCTGAGGTATCCTCATATTCGAGGGACGTGGCTTATTCTGCAAAAAAACACAAAGGCAACAGGCAACAGGCAACAAGGCAACAAAGAGGTTACCCCAAAAGGGTGCGTGTGTGCAACATTCACGTGATTATATTCAGATAATATTTATCTTATAATTAGTGATTCTAATTGATTCAGAGTTGCACTCCCTAAATTACTAACCACAACAGTTAATATTAAAAGTAATAATAGCAATATGGGGAAGGGGACAATGAAACCAGCGGATCCCTAATAGGGTTTGGCATAAGTAATAAAAGGCAAGAGATATCAGGGTTTAGGGTTACCAGTACTCGTAGCTTTGGCAGTCGACAAACCCTGAAAATTGGAAAAGAAAGAATAAACAGAAAGGGGTGAGTGCATTATCGGTTCGAAGGAAAACACAGTTAACCCTAAAGAAAGCAAAAAGGAAAAGGATTTAAATAAATCAATAAAAAAGCAACTTAGCTTTGCATTTGATCTGATAGGGTTGGCGGTTGGCTAACACTGATTTAGTGTAGTGGAGGTCTATGGTGGAGCAGCGCGTTCCAGTCCTTTAGATATGGAATTAGCGGGATCCAGTGGAGGAGATTGAGGATGAATTTGCGAATATCCACGGAATAGATAAACAACTCGAATGTAGCTCACAAAGAGTAAAAAAAATAGTAGTAATAAAACATAAAAATATGAATGAGAAAATGACCAAAACAATAACAAATATTGATAAGGAAATTTATAAAAGAAAAGAAATAACCATGTACAATTAAAAGCATAATATTTTGGTATATATTTGTTTTTTATGATTAGAATTTTAAGGAAAACTTATTAATACTAAAAAGCAAGTTTAAATGAAAAGAACAGTATCTAATAAGTGTTGTACGTGAGAAATCGGTACCAACACATTTCACTTATTCTAAAAAAAAGGGAACCACTTAAATGATGACATGTGGCAATTTAATTAAAGTAATAAAAAAAAATGAATAAACATAACATATTAGAGAGAAACCAATTACTTAGATCTCTCCTCTTTTTTTTTTTAAGCAGATGCACAACCTCTCTGTTCTTTCTTCATGCGACGAACAGCAAACCAAAACAATGGTATACCAAAGCAAATCAATCACATAAAATTAACATTTCTCAGGCTTTCAATTTAATCTAAAAAATACATGGAGATCAAAGTAGAAGGAGATTACCGACCATGATTTCTCGGTGGATGTGATGATTCTTTGGCGAAGCACCCCTCTTCTTCTTCTTTTTCCCCGATTATTACTTGTTATTTCTTTTTGATAACCGTTGTTCGTTGATGAAGCTATGGTGTTGACGAATCGGTGCGTCGTTCCGTAAGGTCGCAGGTGACGTGAACTGGATCTGTGACACGTTGTTGCGCTCGGAGTCATCGTCCGGTGTTGGCATCTGGCGCGAGTGTGGTGTCTGGTGAGATCGTCGGTTGTTGAAAGTGTTTCTAGGAATTTACTGCGGCGATTCATTGATGTCGATTCGCTGTTGAGTCATGATGATGTTGTTGCGTTGTTTGCAGATTCGGAGTTGCGATGGGTGTTGTTGATTTCACAGTGGATCCGCGGCGGTTTTGAAGAGGTGGTGACATCCATGCTGATCACGACGGTCGGAGCTTGCCGTCAGATCGGAAACACGAAGAGGGAGGCTCGTTAGGAAGATTCACGGCGGAGGCCCCACGTTGCTGATGAAGATGCGATCGAAGGTGGGGTTTGGAAAGGTTGACGTCAATGTTGCAGTTTGGTGCGATGAGCGTGAACGCTGTTGTTGGTTCGGCGGCTGAAGGTGTTTGGTACAACGTCGATTTCCGATTCTGTTCTTCTTTTCTCCACCTGTAAAAACAAAACTCAAAATATATTGATATTGTTAGTAGTTCTTTGTGAGTTTTTGTTTTGATGTGATATGTTCAATTCACAGGTTACATGGTGTTGGATGGATGTAGTGAAATTCCATAGTTTGGATGGTGGTGATGATGGTGGTTATGTGAAATTGTTATGGTTGATGAATGTTACAGGTTCTTTGTCATGTAGATGATGATATTTGGTTAGAAGTATGTACAAAGCGTGTAATAACGTGAATGAGTCAAAGTTTGTGGAATGGAAAATTGTTAGATGTTGGAGAGAAGTTAGAAATTGGGTTGATAACTTTTGAATGTGAGTGGAGAGAGTGTATGAAATTAGGATTGGTAATGTGTGTTTTCGTGAGAGAGGTGGAGAAGGGTTAGAAAAATCGGTGGATTATTGGGATGTACAGCGTTGGAAGAGTATCAGGGGTCCCCCCTTTCCGTGTAAAAAAAATACATTAGTATTTATAGAATAGGTTAGGTTAAAATAAATGGGCTTGGATCACCTAAATTAACTTTGGGTTATAATATAAAAAAACATCTATTTTTAACTAAAAATAACTTATTATTTTTTATCTTACAAAAAAAAAAAAAATTTAAAGTACAGTTAGAAATAAATAAAAAAGAAAAAGTGACAACAAAGTGAGAGATGAGATTCGAACTCGGGGACTTCCTCGCCCTTATACCTTTTACGCTCAAATTCTTACCAATTGGGCTATGTCACTTATTCGAAACAAAATTACATTTATAAACATATGAGGGCAAATTTTGGGGTATGACAGCTGCCCTTGTTCAATCTTCTTAAACCTGAAGATGTAGAGTGGTTTGTATGACAGTCGGTATCTGAAGGTGGAAGATGATTGAACACTAGAATACCCGAGAATTTGCCCTAGCTGAAGTAGGGACTTTTGTCGGAGATGGGCTTGTAGATGCCATCTGGTAGTTGTTGGAGTATTGATTGTTGCGAGGTTTCTGTTTTTAGTCTTTGAATGTTGAGGAACCGTCTGAGGTATCGACTCAAGTCTGAATTGGATTATTTAAGGAACCGTTAAAGGTATCGACTTAAGTTCGAAGCATATCACTGAGGCACCGTCAAAGGTATCGACTCAGATATGAAGGTAGATTATTTAAGGAACCGTCAAAGGTATCGACTTAAATTCGAAGCATATCACTGAGGCACCGTCAAAGGTATCGACTCAGATATGAAGGTAGATTATTTAAGGAACCGTCAAAGGTATCGACTTAAATTTGAAGCATATCACTGAGGCACCGTCAAAGGTATCGACTCAGATATGAAGGTAGATTATTTAAGGAACCGTCAAAGGTATCGACTTAAATTCGAAGCATATCACTGAGGCACCGTCAAAGGTATCGACTCAGATATGAAGGTGGATTATTTAAGGAACCGTCAAAGGTATCGACTTAAATTCGAAGCATATCACTGAGGCACCGTCAAAGGTATCGACTCAGATATGAAGGTAGATTATTTAAGGAACCGTCAAAGGTGTCGACTTAATTCTTGAAAGTAGAGACAGTAATATCCTGAAAAGTAAAGGTTAGTTTTCTTATGTCATGATGCATGTGTTATGTAATGAGTCTCTCAAAATAAATGAGAAATTTTGTATGTCATGCATGAATTTATTATGAAGTTATGTATGCAATGCATGAATATGTTTGTGTCATATGGTATGTGATCATGATCCATGTTGTTTTAGTCGAAAAAATAAATCTCCATGTCTTCGTGATTTTGATGTCTGATTTCGTCTTGAAGATGCTCAGCTGGGGATTTATAATTTCTGCTTGGGGATGATCAGTAACTTAATGTACTCTGACTGAGGATGAGAGATATTAATAAACCACGTTTGGAGAAGAGCAAAGTGTTGGAGAAATGACAGTGTTGAAGATATAATCTCTGTTGGGGATCTATGAGAGTATTTGAGGATGTCTTCTTAGTGATTACTTTGTGGGGAGTATGATCTTGTGAGTCCGGCTCTGTGGGGCGACATGGGTGTCTTGAAAGTTGCCCCCAGTATTATAGTAACTACCTGTCGCACGCTCGCGAAAATGAACAGAGTCGCCACCAATATATTTATCCCAAAGAGGGAAAGGAATATCAGAAAACCTAAGATGAATAAGAACAAGGTCTTTCGACCAGAGATAGGGTACGGGAGTCGGTTACGCAAGGGGAAGGTACTAGCACCCCTCACGCCCATCGTACTCGATGGTATCCACCTATATTTGTTGCTATCTAAAGGGTGTATAAATCTAAAGCTTAATTACTAAGGGAATGCATGCAAATGAATACAAAAGAAACACGGGGAAAATAAGGTTTATAAATAGTTGTGCTCGCTTAGGCCCCGCGACCTAATGCCTACGTATCCTTTTCAGGAATCAGAGCGCCGTAGTTCGGCTCTTTAGTTTTTGTTTGTTTTTGTGTTTTTTAGTGGACGAAGTTACATTCGCACTCCGCTGCTCGACCTCTGGAGTCTTAAGCTGGGAATGGAGCGGAAATAACGTGTCCGATTAAAGAATGCCTCGGAGGCGAGATGAAGAAGAGATTTTGAACGTTTCGAGTGGAACCCTAAAGCAAGGGAGACTCGAGTTGCTCTTTGGTTTGTGTTTTTTAGAAGTTGGGAACTTACGCCTGAATGGAACCCTAAAGCAAGGGAGATCCAAGCACTCGAACGTTCCCTAAAGCAAGGGACGTTCAAGCTTCCATTCCCTTTTTAAGAATTTTCACTTTTTTTATTAGTGCTTTATTAAGTGTTTTCTTTGTATTTTTTAAAGGGATTTTATTCAAGTATTTGTTAGATGATTTAAAGTCGAAAAGGAAAAGAAACTAGCCTAAGTATGAAGGGAATTTCTAAGTCCTAATGTTGTCATGGTTTCTACCTAAAGGTTAGGAATAAAGGAACATGAAAGTAAAGTCACGATTATAAGTCAATAGTGAGTAACACAATGGTGCAAAAATTGGCATACAAGCATATAGTAACAAGTCAAAAACATAGTACAAAATGAATTAAAAATACTACTATTTTTTATATTGAATTTTATGAGAGAAATTGAGTTACAAGTCATGTAAAAGACTAAAACAAAATAGCCTAAAACTACTATTTTTAGTGATTATTTTTATGTGAAAAATTAGTGTTGAAGTCTAAAAATATAGGAGAAAAAATTGGCATGTTATTGCTTAAAAGAAATAGGAGAAAAATCTAATTAAACCTAAATCTATTAATTAAAACAAAAGTAAACAGGGGGGTGTTAATTGATTTTATGGTGCAAATAGTGATCAATGCGTAGGGCCCAGCCCAAAGGGGTTTTTTTGTCACAGTTTCAGTCAAAAAATGGTGCACCGGGCCAAGGGGTGGTGTGCTAGCAATTCGCTGGGCCCAATGAATATGTGTTTGGATCCATGCTGATTATTCAGATTTTTGATCAATTAAGATGAGGTTAATATTAATCAGATTTAATTAACTCCAATTTTATTCACACTAATGGCAGATAATCACACTTAAGATCAAATGAAACTAATGTTAATTAAAAGGGGAATAAAGAGGAAATTAGGGATCTTTAATGTGACGGTTCAACTCTCTTCAGACGCAGCTTTCTCACTCTCGTAATCTCTCTTCGTACTCATACATCACCGGAAATCGCTCCGCCGTGCCGGAGGCGGCGGAGCTCACTCAAACCCAAAATTGAACGTACCAAAATACTCTTCTCCACTCCCTCTCTTCCTAATTCAAACTAGTTTCAACCAAATCCAACACATTCCTTCTTAATCGATGCGAGGGGTAAACCCTAAGTCTAAAGAAAAACGAAATTAGACGCCAATAATTGCCAATCGTGGAACACGGTCAAGGGAGAAGTAATCAGAGGAAAATGATCTTCGGTATGGCATCAACAACATCGTAAAGGAAGATGAACGGTTGAAAGGGCGATTCGAAGACTTACCTGGATGACGGAGATGGCGAATCGTTGAGGAAAAGCGGAGGAGAGAATCAGAAGCTTTTCAGTTTGCGAAATAAACGCAGTTGAGGAGCTTGACGAATTCTTCAGGTGATTCTTGATTCTTCAATTTCTCATGTTCCCCGTTCTCCTCTTCTCTTCTTCTTTGCTTTTGATTTTTGCTCCGTGATTGTGTCCGTGTTGTTGCGGTTGACGTACAGATTGATGGTATACGATGATGCCGACGATGATCGAAGATTGGCGGTGTGAAATTGATTATCTGGTGAATTGAATGGAGAGGAGTTGAAGGTTGAACTCAAGATTGGTTTGCGTGGAGTTGTTGTTCTTGATGAATGATGGGGAATTGAGAATGGCTTGCTGAGCAGCGAAGCTGATTGATGAATGGGGCAGAGTTAGCAGTGATGGAGAGAAGATGGTGATTGGTGGAGAGATTGAAGAGTGTGAAGAAGGTGGTGGAGAGTGATGAGGATGAAGGTGAGCAAAAAATGGTGGAGAAGTGGTGGATGGTGCGTGAAGAATGGTTGAGAAGTGAATTGTGGAGAAAATGGTGGAGAATTGAAGATGAGGTGAAGGAAATGGTGGAGAGTTGAAGATGAGGTGAAGGAAATGGTTCTGGAGGAGAATGAATCGAGAGGACTTCTGAACTGTGGTAACTCTGACTTTATAGCAGTGCAAGGTAATTCCCTCCTCTTCTTCTGTTATTTCTGTTAGTTAACTGATTCTGTTAGCTTTGTTAGGAGGTAGTTAGAGATTTGCCTAGGTTGTTAGGAAATAGTTAGGGTAGTTAGTTAACTGTTAGTATTTCTGTTATAAGTTGTTAGAGGCGGTTACAAACTTAGGGATTAGTGAGGATTTTAATTATAAATTCTATTTTACAGAGTTGCGAATCCTGTTTTTTGTGGTTATGTAATGGTCTAAAGGTAGTTAAAGAATGGTAGTTAGGGGTTGGTTTCTGGATTTTGAATGGCTGAATGTAATGTATGCTGGTTTGTTAAAAAAAAAGGGCTAGAACTTGTTTGAAAAGTTGCGACAGGGACCTGTTTGTGTGGTATGGTTTATGCTGTTGCAAATCTGTTTTATTTTGGATGAACTGAATTGGATTGGTTTTAGGGTAGGTTTAACTGTGTTTTGTGCATGCTGCAGGTTTGGAGATTTGTTTCGTGTAGGTTGGCATATGGTACTTCTGGAGTCACACCTTGAATATGGACATGGCCTAAAGACCGCAGCATATGGGAGTATAGTCATGAAGGCGAAGTGAAATGGTTTGATGGAAGCAAATTGAATCTGACTTGGAAACAAAGATAGGGATAGGGTGTTGACTTTGATCTATAGTTAGCTTTTTTTTGTATAATTTTCAATATAATGTTTATTCCTTGTATTTCATAATGACCTCTTGCACTTGTATGTGATGTAGAACTTTGACTTGTAATTGACTTTAGTTAGAAACTTGTATGCTGGCTTGGTTGACTTCCTATGCAATTTGAAATCTTCTTTTCCCTTCAATGTGCATCTATTTAAATTCTCCAATATCTCTCCATGTTGCAATATTGAGAACTCTAAATGACTGATCACTTTTTATCTCGGATCCACTTCGAACATCGGTGAAAATAATTTCCTAATTATTTTGCCTCTTCAAAGAAACTCTTAGCTTAAATCAATTTACCGATTCACCCGAACTTGCATTAATCACAAGGGATCCACCAATTATGGCAGATAATCTTGATACATAAATAATTCCCCTTAAGAAATTTCCTTGGTGATGAAACTTGAAGATATGGGACCTTAATCTCATCTTTAATCGATTAAACTCAATAAGCTTAAGCAATGGACAATTAAAATCCCGATATTTCAAGATCCTTGATCCTCAGCCAGATTATTGATTAGTGAATGTATGAGTGTTAATGACCTAATGAATGCATGAATGTGGAAGCAATAAGCCAGTTAGAAGTAGAATAATTAGATGGGCAAATTTTGGGGTGCAACAGCTGCCCCTATTTAATCGTCTTAAACCTGAAAGTGAGATTGGCGCTAGCCTTTCGAACATTCAAGGTAGAAGAAGATTAAATATCAAGAGAACCTGAAAAATTTTCCTGATGAGAGATAAGATCCACTGGGGAAGAAATAGTGTCAACTCCACTAAGGAAAAGTGTATCAATTCTGGATTGAACAAATTAACTTTGGGTTAGAAATGAAATAGAACTCAACTCTGGGTTGAAGAAGAATAGTGGGTCGACTCTGGGTCGAAGAATAAAGGGAAGGGACATAGGCGTCAACTTTGGGTTGACAAAGAAAGAAATATCCGCCAATTCTTGATTGAGAGGGAGAAGACAAGAGACAACCGTCAACTCTGGGTTGAGCGGGAAAGGAGGAGTCAATTCTGGATTGAACTAGGGACAACCATCAACTCTGGGTTGAGAGGGAGAAGACAAGAGACAACCGTCAACCCTGGGTTGAGCGGGAAAGGAGGAGTCAATTCTGGATTGAACTAGGGACAACCATCAACTCTGGGTTGAGAGGGAAAGGAATCAATTCTGGATTGAATAAGGGATAACCATCAACTCTGGGTTGAGAGGGAAAGGAATCAATTCTGGATTGAATAAGGGATAACCATCAACTCTGGGTTGAGTGGGAAAGGAAGAGTCAATTCTGGATTGAATAAAAGGGTAATCGTCAACTCTGGGTTGAGTGGGAAAAGGATCAACTCTGGGTTGAATAAAAGATAACCATCAACTCTGGGTTGAGTGGAAAAAACAAAAGAAAACCGTCAACTCTGGGTTGAGTGGGAAAGAGAACAGATAACCGTCAACTCTGGGTTGAGTGGGAAAAGGATCAACTCTGGGTTGAATAAAAGATAACCATCAACTCTGGGTTGAGTGGAAAAAACAAAAGAAAACCGTCAACTCTGGGTTGAGTGGGAAAGAGATAATTAACTCGGGGTTAAAAGATGAGAGGAAAGTCAACTCCGGGTTGAACACAAAAACATCAACTCTGGGTTGAAAAAGATGAACATGATTGACTATGGGAAATGACACCACAATGGTAACTCTGAGTGATCCAGTGGAATGTTGTGTAGGGAACCCATCTGATGAATAACTTGGCTTATGCTTCACATGCAATATTTGATTTGTTTTATGTACTTCTGGAGATGCAATGCAATGAATTCTATATGCAGTATACTGATTGATTAGGGTTTCTGCTTTGTGGGGAATAGATTAGGTGGAGTTCTGAACTCTGCTTAATTCAATATAGGGTGGATGCCCCTGCTTTATTGATGATTGGATTATTGTGGGAGAGATGATAATGAAAATGCAATGATATGCATGATACATGCATGACTATGAATGGGATGATTTGTTTCCAATATACAAGGAGTTGATGGAGGATGCCCTTGCGGAAAGGTTGTTTCTTGAAGGATAGAACTTGTGGAGGTGTTGGGCTTGACTCCTCGACACTTGTATCGATATCTGACACTTGATTGAAGATGAAGAGATAAATTATTACTAGCTTGCCCCAGCTTGTATGATCTCTTGAGATAGAATTTTGACATGCTTGAATCATGGAGATGTGTAATGGTCTGCCCCAGTGTGGATGAAGGGATGAATGCCCCAGATTGGAAGGAACTCTTCCACCAGATGGGTGCTTCAGAGACTTGCTTTGTGGATGACCAACCTTTGCCCTTGTAAGATTACTCGATTGGAATTTCAATGTTGAATTTTCCTTGGTATCAAGTACTTACTTTCAAGTTAGAGACAATTCTGTTTTGAAAAAGATAATGAGAATGCAATGCACATGTTAATCTCAAAGAAAAGTTTTATTTGTCAAAATGTTGTATTGATACTAACACAAGTGACACAGCAACATTAGGAGTCAGTTTGACATGATTTTACAGTTTGTATGCTTTCGGAACAAACCCTACTTCAATTAGGACTTTTGAGGGTTGTAACGTGGCCGGGTTCACGGTTTGAGAAACAAAGGATAAAGGCTCAAATTCTACTTAACCCACCCCTTCTTCGTGATGTTCTCCAGTCCTACGTTCAGTTAGTTTGACACGAGTGTTCACCTTTCAGGAAGGATTGTGATGGATGAGGATCCTTTATGGCTTTGATGGAGGTGGCAGTCACCCTTTGGTTCTTTTGTTGATGGTCACAACAACTTGTCCCTTGGAGTATTTTTCTTTTTCTTTGTCTTTTGCTTTCCTTAACTTTTGCCTGGACAAAAAGTTTCTCTTGATTTTGGTTTCCGTTGTCCAGCGGGATATGCCCTAAATTTTGCCTAAGTCATTTGCTTCAAATCTTTTCCTTTTTTTTTTTTTTTGACTTAGCGGGCTATTGTTTCTTTCTTTTTTTTTATGATGATTCATAACTTTCTTTTATTCTTTTTGTCTCGTTCGGGAACAAGTTGTATGACTTTGGTGATTGACTTGACGAAAAGGTTGTGACTGCCTTCTTCTTAGTGAATGGGAGACATCCATTGTGGATAGTGATCTTCCTCTTTTGTGAGATATGAGATATGGTTGATCCTCTGGTGGAATACCTGAAAGTTGAACGCTCGGTCGCACTAACTGAAGACTACCCTGCCCCTGGTTAAGATTGAGGGTTTTATATATTTGAAAAGAAACTACTACTCCATAGGCTCGAAGGGGTTTACGAAGGTTTCACTCCCTTATAACTCCGGTGTTTAGGAATTGAAACAATGCCTGTACATCCTCAGCAGGATCTTGTTCCAAAAGCATACAATTAGTGATTCATGTGTTTTTGATTTTTCATCATTCTCCTTTTTTAATTGCTTAAGACAAATGAGTTGAATATCAATGAACATAATGACAAAGATGAAATGATTTGAGAAAAACATGTATATTACATTATTTTTATTTATTCAAACAGAATGAGTTTCTTACAATGAGAAGTACTTGATAACAACAAAAGTAATACAATTGAAAATACTAAAGAAATCTATACAATGGCAAGCTTGGCCTTATTCTAATGCAAATGAAATGTTCTCTGACAGACATAAAGTCTTCATGGTCCACTGGTGGAAGCTCCATTGTGAGGTGGCATGGGATTGTTGACCACATTAGGTGTCGCAGGTGTGAATGTAATCTCCTTTGCATCAAGCAGATCCTGAACCTTGTCTTTGAGAACTCTGCACTCTTCAGTGGTGTGACCAGATCCTCCAGAGTGGAATTCACACTTGGCATTAATCTTGTAATTTGGAGGGAGAGGATCAGGAGGAGGCCTCGCTTCAGCTAATTGAATCAGCTTTTGATCAAGCAAGGCGGCGAGAAGTTGGCTATAGGTCATTGGTACACGATCATACACCCTTTTTGGCCTATTCTGTCTCTGTTGACCTTGTCTCTGTTGATAACCTTGTTGTTGTTGAACATATTGCTGATACGGAACCCAAGGTTGTTGACCAACAGGTGCCACATAAGCTTGAGGAGCGGCGGCGTTCACTTGATAGTAGGGAGCTTGATCTTGAGCAGAAGCAGCACTAGTCTCACCTTCTTTCTTTTTGATGAAATTACCTTGAGGTTTTTTGTACCCATATGGATTAGCAGCAGTAGCATTGGCGGGATTCTGGATCTTACCAATTTTCAAGCCATTCTCAATTCTTTCACCAATTCTAACTAGATCGGAGAAGCCAGAAGAAACACTACCCACCATCCTTTCATAGTAATGTCCTTGAAGAGTGTTCATGAACATATCAACCAGCTCGGATTCAGAAAGTGGTGGATTAACTTGAGCAGCCATTTCTCTCCACCTTTGGGCATATTCTTTGAATGTCTCATTGGTCTTTTGTGCTTGATTCTGAAGTTGCAACCTAGTCGGTGCCATGTCGATGTTGTATTGGTATTGCTTGAGAAAGGCATCATACAAATCCTTCCAAGATCGGATCCTATTACGCTCCAGATTCATATACCAGTTCAGAGATGCCCCAGACAAGCTATCTTGAAAGCAATGGATGAGCAATGGTTCATTGTGAATGTGAGAAGCCATCTTACGACAGTACATGATAATGTGGCTCTTCGGACAGCTTAAACCCTTGTACTTTTGAAAGTCGGGAGTCTTGAACTTGGGAGGAATAACCAGATTAGGAACCAAGCACATTTCTTCAGCGTTCATCCCATAGGCACTAAAACCTTCGATAGCTCGGATCCTTTCCTCAAGAATCTTATACTTCTCAGCAGATCTTTCAACAGGTTGAGCTCTTTCAGCAGTTGGTATTGGATGCATTTCTGGATTAGCAAATTGAGGACCACAAAAAGCAGGATGAGGAACTTCTGAATGAGGAGGTGGAGTAGGAAATGGGAAAACAGGCCCATTCATAGTTGGCACTCCAGAGGTTAAGGGCATGGACCCTCCTTGGTTTGAAGCTCCAAGAGTATCAGTAGTCATGAAGCTAAATGGCATTCCAAGAGTAGCATTAGTCCTTGGTTGGAACTCAGGTGGATTAGTAGAAGGTGGAATGACATCAGGTTGACTAGCAGCAGCTTGATTAGCATCAATGGGAACCTCTTGTGCAACAGGAATCTTTTCATTCCTCAAAGCTTGGAGGGCTTCCAAAATAGCATCAACCTTAGTCTTCATTTGATCCATCTCTTCTCTAATGGCAGCTTGATCTTGTTCGTAATTCTCCATGATTCTTCTTCTGTGAGCTCTTGTCAGATATCGGTGTGGAGGAATCGTCTTGACTGATCTGATGGAGAGGAAGAGTGGTAAGAGTCTTGGTAACCATGGATGCACATGCATGAATGCAAAAATGTTAATGAAGATGCAAATGTATCATAAATCAGGATCAAGGATCAAGGCCTCTTGGATAACAACTTCTCATGGTCAATAAAATATGGTCGAATCCTCCAGATTCAGAGGTTCGACGTTGCTCTCTGGATAAATAGCTTGTGCATAAGTCAAAGATGGTCGAACCCTCCAGATTCAGAGGTTCGACGTTGATTCTGATAGATAACTGATGTAGAACTTCTGTATAAGTTAAATGTCCCAGGATCAAAGGTTCGACGTCTTTTATTGAATAGCAGAAATCCGGGTATGATGGAGGTCAAGTTTCCTGTCCCACCCCAATCTCACGGGTATGTAGTCTAGACACGGACAAGTGGTCCCTAATGGTCACTAGGGTCTACAGTTCCCATGGGGTACAAAGTGTTTGAGGCAGCAAGGGTGCCAGACACAGTGTTCCATGAAAGAACCTCGCCCAGTTGTGGTACCCCATGTTGAACTCGATCGTAGCAAGGGCCACGGGAGTCAACATGAGCATCCACGCTAATCCTATGTGTCACTGGCCTGGGTAGTGGGCCTTTTACCTCACAAAACCCCCACCTGCAAAACAGAACAGAAGACCCCAAGGAACACAAAATATAATCCATATGCATGGCGTGCAAACAGAAATAAACATGATATGCAGGCAAAGAATAAGCATGCAAACATATATACAAGGTATATACATAAAACAAGTAAACACCCAGTAAATAAACAGACAAACGCAGGCTAGGATCGACTTGCTAAGAATGGACCCGCAATAGGTCTAGCAACATCCCCAGCAGAGTCGCCAGCTGTCGCACGCTCGCGAAAATGAACAGAGTCGCCACCAATATATTTATCCCAAAGAGGGAAAGGAATATCAGAAAACCTAAGATGAATAAGAACAAGGTCTTTCGACCAGAGATAGGGTACGGGAGTCGGTTACGCAAGGGGAAGGTACTAGCACCCCTCACGCCCATCGTACTCGATGGTATCCACCTATATTTGTTGCTATCTAAAGGGTGTATAAATCTAAAGCTTAATTACTAAGGGAATGCATGCAAATGAATACAAAAGAAACACGGGGAAAATAAGGTTTATAAATAGTTGTGCTCGCTTAGGCCCCGCGACCTAATGCCTACGTATCCTTTTCAGGAATCAGAGCGCCGTAGTTCGGCTCTTTAGTTTTTGTTTGTTTTTGTGTTTTTTAGTGGACGAAGTTACATTCGCACTCCGCTGCTCGACCTCTGGAGTCTTAAGCTGGGAATGGAGCGGAAATAACGTGTCCGATTAAAGAATGCCTCGGAGGCGAGATGAAGAAGAGATTTTGAACGTTTCGAGTGGAACCCTAAAGCAAGGGAGACTCGAGTTGCTCTTTGGTTTGTGTTTTTTAGAAGTTGGGAACTTACGCCTGAATGGAACCCTAAAGCAAGGGAGATCCAAGCACTCGAACGTTCCCTAAAGCAAGGGACGTTCAAGCTTCCATTCCCTTTTTAAGAATTTTCACTTTTTTTATTAGTGCTTTATTAAGTGTTTTCTTTGTATTTTTTAAAGGGATTTTATTCAAGTATTTGTTAGATGATTTAAAGTTGAAAAGGAAAAGAAACTAGCCTAAGTATGAAGGGAATTTCTAAGTCCTAATGTTGTCATGGTTTCTACCTAAAGGTTAGGAATAAAGGAACATGAAAGTAAAGTCACGATTATAAGTCAATAGTGAGTAACACAATGGTGCAAAAATTGGCATACAAGCATATAGTAACAAGTCAAAAACATAGTACAAAATGAATTAAAAATACTACTATTTTTTATATTGAATTTTATGAGAGAAATTGAGTTACAAGTCATGTAAAAGACTAAAACAAAATAGCCTAAAACTACTATTTTTAGTGATTATTTTTATGTGAAAAATTAGTGTTGAAGTCTAAAAATATAGGAGAAAAAATTGGCATGTTATTGCTTAAAAGAAATAGGAGAAAAATCTAATTAAACCTAAATCTATTAATTAAAACAAAAGTAAACAGGGGGGTGTTAATTGATTTTATGGTGCAAATAGTGATCAATGCGTAGGGCCCAGCCCAAAGGGGTTTTTTTGTCACAGTTTCAGTCAAAAAATGGTGCACCGGGCCAAGGGGTGGTGTGCTAGCAATTCGCTGGGCCCAATGAATATGTGTTTGGATCCATGCTGATTATTCAGATTTTTGATCAATTAAGATGAGGTTAATATTAATCAGATTTAATTAACTCCAATTGTATTCACACTAATGGCAGATAATCACACTTAAGATCAAATGAAACTAATGTTAATTAAAAGGGGAATAAAGAGGAAATTAGGGATCTTTAATGTGACGGTTCAACTCTCTTCAGACGCAGCTTTCTCACTCTCGTAATCTCTCTTCGTACTCATACATCACCGGAAATCGCTCCGCCGTGCCGGAGGCGGCGGAGCTCACTCAAACCCAAAATTGAACGTACCAAAATACTCTTCTCCACTCCCTCTCTTCCTAATTCAAACTAGTTTCAACCAAATCCAACACATTCCTTCTTAATCGATGCGAGGGGTAAACCCTAAGTCTAAAGAAAAACGAAATTAGACGCCAATAATTGCCAATCGTGGAACACGGTCAAGGGAGAAGTAATCAGAGGAAAATGATCTTCGGTATGGCATCAACAACATCGTAAAGGAAGATGAACGGTTGAAAGGGCGATTCGAAGACTTACCTGGATGACGGAGATGGCGAATCGTTGAGGAAAAGCGGAGGAGAGAATCAGAAGCTTTTCAGTTTGCGAAATAAACGCAGTTGAGGAGCTTGACGAATTCTTCAGGTGATTCTTGATTCTTCAATTTCTCATGTTCCCCGTTCTCCTCTTCTCTTCTTCTTTGCTTTTGATTTTTGCTCCGTGATTGTGTCCGTGTTGTTGCGGTTGACGTACAGATTGATGGTATACGATGATGCCGACGATGATCGAAGATTGGCGGTGTGAAATTGATTATCTGGTGAATTGAATGGAGAGGAGTTGAAGGTTGAACTCAAGATTGGTTTGCGTGGAGTTGTTGTTCTTGATGAATGATGGGGAATTGAGAATGGCTTGCTGAGCAGCGAAGCTGATTGATGAATGGGGCAGAGTTAGCAGTGATGGAGAGAAGATGGTGATTGGTGGAGAGATTGAAGAGTGTGAAGAAGGTGGTGGAGAGTGATGAGGATGAAGGTGAGCAAAAAATGGTGGAGAAGTGGTGGATGGTGCGTGAAGAATGGTTGAGAAGTGAATTGTGGAGAAAATGGTGGAGAATTGAAGATGAGGTGAAGGAAATGGTGGAGAGTTGAAGATGAGGTGAAGGAAATGGTTCTGGAGGAGAATGAATCGAGAGGACTTCTGAACTGTGGTAACTCTGACTTTATAGCAGTGCAAGGTAATTCCCTCCTCTTCTTCTGTTATTTCTGTTAGTTAACTGATTCTGTTAGCTTTGTTAGGAGGTAGTTAGAGATTTGCCTAGGTTGTTAGGAAATAGTTAGGGTAGTTAGTTAACTGTTAGTATTTCTGTTATAAGTTGTTAGAGGCGGTTACAAACTTAGGGATTAGTGAGGATTTTAATTATAAATTCTATTTTACAGAGTTGCGAATCCTGTTTTTTGTGGTTATGTAATGGTCTAAAGGTAGTTAAAGAATGGTAGTTAGGGGTTGGTTTCTGGATTTTGAATGGCTGAATGTAATGTATGCTGGTTTGTTAAAAAAAAAGGGCTAGAACTTGTTTGAAAAGTTGCGACAGGGACCTGTTTGTGTGGTATGGTTTATGCTGTTGCAAATCTGTTTTATTTTGGATGAACTGAATTGGATTGGTTTTAGGGTAGGTTTAACTGTGTTTTGTGCATGCTGCAGGTTTGGAGATTTGTTTCGTGTAGGTTGGCATATGGTACTTCTGGAGTCACACCTTGAATATGGACATGGCCTAAAGACCGCAGCATATGGGAGTATAGTCATGAAGGCGAAGTGAAATGGTTTGATGGAAGCAAATTGAATCTGACTTGGAAACAAAGATAGGGATAGGGTGTTGACTTTGATCTATAGTTAGCTTTTTTTTGTATAATTTTCAATATAATGTTTATTCCTTGTATTTCATAATGACCTCTTGCACTTGTATGTGATGTAGAACTTTGACTTGTAATTGACTTTAGTTAGAAACTTGTATGCTGGCTTGGTTGACTTCCTATGCAATTTGAAATCTTCTTTTCCCTTCAATGTGCATCTATTTAAATTCTCCAATATCTCTCCATGTTGCAATATTGAGAACTCTAAATGACTGATCACTTTTTATCTCGGATCCACTTCGAACATCGGTGAAAATAATTTCCTAATTATTTTGCCTCTTCAAAGAAACTCTTAGCTTAAATCAATTTACCGATTCACCCGAACTTGCATTAATCACAAGGGATCCACCAATTATGGCAGATAATCTTGATACATAAATAATTCCCCTTAAGAAATTTCCTTGGTGATGAAACTTGAAGATATGGGACCTTAATCTCATCTTTAATCGATTAAACTCAATAAGCTTAAGCAATGGACAATTAAAATCCCGATATTTCAAGATCCTTGATCCTCAGCCAGATTATTGATTAGTGAATGTATGAGTGTTAATGACCTAATGAATGCATGAATGTGGAAGCAATAAGCCAGTTAGAAGTAGAATAATTAGATGGGCAAATTTTGGGGTGCAACACTACCATTCCTGAATTTAATTAAGACACGCCACTGAAGATTGATCACGATGTCAAATTGGACTTGCATAGACTTACCCCATTTAGTAGGAACTTTGGAAAAATTCGCCTCGCGAGGACTTTATGAGATGTGCACTCTGGGCGACCTGCCCCTAGTAATCATAAGCCAAGGACAATATCCCATGTTAGTTGGGAAGTAGCTTCAGATCTATTTGGATGCATGCCCCTGATTGTTTTGGCGCCCTTGAGAGATTCTCTGAATCTTGACTTAATTGTCCCAGGTCAATCGGAAAATAGTTTGAAACCCACTTGGGGCGTATGCCTTTGACTGTTTGACTTTTGGGAGATTCGTGGAATCTTGACTTAATTGCCCCAGATTGATTGGGAAAAACGTGTCATGCCCCTTGTATAATTAGGAGACATTGCTTCTTGGAGTAATCTTGTCTGTCGGGATGACTTTCAGTCATTAGTTGTACCCTGTGCAAGTTTTTTCTGATGATAACATTTTAAATTATGTAGCAGAATATGTTTAATAATGAATTCATGAGATGCAATGCATACGTTTGTCTTGAGTTTTTTTTTTTTTTTTTTTTTTTTTTTTGAAAAAAAACGTTAAAACCAGAGATGTAAAAGCGTGATATTTTGTAAAAACATGCTATTTTTGCAGAAGCGAAATATCGACTCAGCATTTTAGTAAACCTTAAGGAGTCAGGATACCCTTTTGATGACAGTATGCTTTCGAACTAGCCATGCTTCAGTTAGGACTTTCAAGGGTTGTAACGTGGCTTGGTTCACGGTTTAAGAAACAAAGGATAAAGGCTCAAAATTTGATTGTACCCACCCCTCTTCGTGATGATCTTCAGTCCTAAGCTCAGTTAATTCAACTTATGCGTTCCTGTTCCAAGAGACTTTTGGATTTGCACCTTTGATAATGATGATAGTTCACAAGCAAAGAGAACTTTTGAGATGGCAGTCACCTCTTCCTTTTGGTAGTCACAACATTGTGTTGTTCAGGAATTTATTGACTTCTCTATTTTCATCTTTTTGATATCCCTAACTTTTGCCTGAACTGTTTTTTGAGATTACAGTCAGCGGGATGACTTATTCATCATTTTTTTTTTTGAAAGATATTGACTGCCTTACTTAATGATTGATGAACCATCATTGGCTTTTGATTGACATCTTCAACACTTCTTTGATGTGTGTGGATGAACCCTTGTGATTGAAACCTTTGTTGAAAGGTGTACTGAATGATTCTCTTACAATATAATGCACAGCCAAATTAACTGAGCGCTACCTTGCCCCAGGTTATGATTAAGGGTTTTAATTAGTACGAGAAAGAAACTTCTACTTCTTAGGCTCAAAGGGGTTGACGAGGGATTAACATCCTTATATCTCCACTGTTTAGGATTTGAAACAATGCCTGTACATCGTCAACATAGTCCGCTCAAAAGCATATTGTATGAGGTTGCGGTATCGTTTTCGTCATCCTCCCTCGAAAGGCATACAGCTTTAACAGGAGTTGAATATCACAAAACATATGCAAAGTAGAGACATAATTTAAAATGAGTGGTAGCGAAATAATTTATTCAAGACAAATATATGCAATGCACTGATGATGATTATTAAGACAGATAATGTCTATCATGAGTCAAATGTTTAAACAAACAGAAAGGAGACTTGCAAACGAAAGTAGATCTAATGATCCAAAAGTTTGTCCGTCTAGACGTCAATCAGTCTTGCCATGAGTAGGCATAGGAACGGTGATCACCACAGGAGTTTTCAGGAGGGTTGAATTTGACCTCCCCTTCATCGTTCAGATCTTGAATCTTATTCTTCAATGTCCAGCAATTGTTTGTGAAATGACTAGGAATGTTGGAATGGTACGCGCACCTCGCATTGGGTTTATAGTCAGGAATGTAGGTGTTAGAATTTGTTGGCTCGATTTCCCTGAGCGTCTGGATCATATGAGTGAATTGATTGTTGTGACTCAGTTGTCGTGATTCCATTATCGTGACTCAGTTGTCATGATTCCATTATCGTGACTCAGTTGTCGTGATTCCATTATCGTGAATCAGTTGTCGTGACTTTGTTATCGTGACTCAGTTGTCGTGATTCCATTATCGTGACTCAGTTGTCGTGATTCCATTATCGTGACTCAGTTGTCGTGATTCCATTATCGTGACTCAGTTGTCGTGACTTTGTTGTCGTGACTCAATTGTCATGATTCCATTATCGTGACTCAGTTGTCGTGATTCCATTATCGTGACCCAGTTGTCGTGACTTTGTTGTCGTGACTCAGTTGTCGTGACTTCATTGTCGTGGTCTTTTCTGATTTGAGTGTCACGATTAAATCTTTAATCGCACGCTTCAATGGTCTACCATCCTTTACACCATGACCAGGATTGATCGAATAATAAGCGCATCTCGCATTGTAATTGTACCCCAAGAATAGGAGTGCCTTCAATTTTTCTTGCCCCTTGGGTGAGTTCAGAATCAAAGTCTGGGATCGGGTACTCCGAGCTTGGAGGTGTTTGACTGACTGCTCGAAATCCATTTATGATGAAGTAAACAACAAGAGAGGATGAGATACCTGTTGTGAGAAACCTGTTATGCGATGTTATGAATGCAAATGCAATATTTTCAAGGATCTTTAGGCATTTAGTTAGCAACATTAGAAAGTGATTTGGTCGCGTCTTTGTCTGAAGAATTCTGACTTTCGTCTTTGAACGTTCCTCTTTGAGAATCAAGCTCACCATATCGAGTGGGTCATCGCCTCTGATTCAGGATATCTCTGAATTTGAAGGTACATGGCTAGAAGAAAATAAATCCTCTTGCCCCTTGATAGGTACTGAGCCTTTGAATTGGAAGGTATGTGGCCAGAGGAAAATAAATCCTCTTGCCCCTTGATAGGTATAGATCATCTGAATTGGAAGACATACGGACAGAGGAAAATAAATCCTCTTGCCCCTTGATGAGAATTTAGTCCTTTGATAAGGGCACCGGGAATTTTGCGCCCTAAATTCCTAAGATCCTTAAAAGGGTTAGTTAAATCATGTTATGCTTATGATGTCATGATGTTATGTGAATGCAGTTCATTAGGCATAGTGGGAGATAGTAAGGACGAACAAGTCCTTTTAACAAAACCTGCAAAGAAACGAAGGTTAGCAGCAAACACAAACAAGTCACACAAGTCACACAATTTTTGGCTTAAGGCTTGCATGGAGTCTGATCAGGTGTCCTTCCCAAGGGTATTTCTATGGATAAGGATGATATCAGCAACGGGTTCTACCGAGTTACCCAAAATTGTCAGCCCTCCTAAAGCACCCTCGAACATGATACATACATACCATGCAATGATACTTTGAGAAAGAACCTATCTGAGTTGTAGTATCGGGTAGCGACTATGCTCTCAACATACATCAAGAGTAATCCCCCCACTACGTTCCTAAAAGTCAAGATGGGTTAAAGGTAACTAAAGGTCCTTAAGCTCCGACTCACCCACGGACATCCGCACGAACCTCCCTCATACAAAAGAAGCATGCAAACACCCATAGAGGCCTAACTTAAGCGTGAACTCTCATATTGACCAATCCTCCACATACATGAAGGGGGTCGCCATGACTATGCCACTTCCTATCTTAGATGTACTTGAATCCGGGTGTAGGATTCGTCCTTCAGTTAATTCCCAAAACAGCCCTGAAAAATAAAGCAAGCAAAGCAAACAGTAGAATACAATTAAGTGATCCTAAACTTTTAAGGTAACCCCTCTTTTTATCGAAAAATCCCCAGCAGAGTCGCCAGTTCTGTAATACGGTGAACTGACTTTTTATAATCGAAAATGTACGGTTAAGCATGAGTCGCCACCGACTTTTATTTTATCCAAACAAGTTAGAAAGGCTAAAAGAAACAGAAAAAAACCTTTTAAAGAAATCTGAGTTCGGGGGGTAATTTATGCAAAGGGAAGGTGTCAGGCACCCTTTGCATCCATGGTTTTCCATGGGCTCTTAATTGCTTTGCTTGCTCGTTTGTCTTTAGAAAAAGTAGATGAAAGAGATAGGGACTTTAGCTCGTAAATGAGCGTTGCCCTTTTGAAAAATTATGAGAAAGAATATAATAAAAAGGTTTGAGCATTGCAAGGCAATTAGGGGCAATTACCTTAAACTCAGATGATAGGTCTCTTTTTAGCCTTTCAGAATGAAAGGGTCTATCCTTGCCATAAGAGGGCAGGAAGCCTTTCGTTTGGAGGTTGAAGGGTCGTCGAAGCATCCTTTGCCATAAGACTGTCCCATGCCATAGAGGGGCAGGTAGTCTAAGGCAAGGATCAGAATAAGCCATTTCGTAGGCAGCCAGAAGATACCTCAGCCTTTTTTCGTAGGCAACTTCCGAGGGTCGAGGTCATTTGTGTACCGAAGGCAGCATCATTTAGGGTCGTGACCTTTTTATCGAGGCAACATGGCTGAGGTATCCTCATATTCGAGGGACGTGGCTTATTCTGCAAAAAAACACAAAGGCAACAGGCAACAGGCAACAAGGCAACAAAGAGGTTACCCCAAAAGGGTGCGTGTGTGCAACATTCACGTGATTATATTCAGATAATATTTATCTTATAATTAGTGATTCTAATTGATTCAGAGTTGCACTCCCTAAATTACTAACCACAACAGTTAATATTAACAGTAATAATAGCAATATGGGGAAGGGGACAATGAAACCAGCGGATCCCTAATAGGGTTTGGCATAAGTAATAAAAGGCAAGAGATATCAGGGTTTAGGGTTACCAGTACTCGTAGCTTTGGCAGTCGACAAACCCTGAAAATTGGAAAAGAAAGAATAAACAGAAAGGGGTGAGTGCATTATCGGTTCGAAGGAAAACACAGTTAACCCTAAAGAAAGCAAAAAGGAAAAGGATTTAAATAAATCAATAAAAAAGCAACTTAGCTTTGCATTTGATCTGATAGGGTTGGCGGTTGGCTAACACTGATTTAGTGTAGTGGAGGTCTATGGTGGAGCAGCGCGTTCCAGTCCTTTAGATATGGAATTAGCGGGATCCAGTGGAGGAGATTGAGGATGAATTTGCGAATATCCACGGAATAGATAAACAACTCGAATGTAGCTCGCAAAGAGTAAAAAAAATAGTAGTAATAAAACATAAAAATATGAATGAGAAAATGACCAAAACAATAACAAATATTGATAAGGAAATTTATAAAAGAAAAGAAATAACCATGTACAATTAAAAGCATAATATTTTGGTATATATTTGTTTTTTATGATTAGAATTTTAAGGAAAACTTATTAATACTAAAAAGCAAGTTTAAATGAAAAGAACAGTATCTAATAAGTGTTGTACGTGAGAAATCGGTACCAACACATTTCACTTATTCTAAAAAAAAGGGAACCACTTAAATGATGACATGTGGCAATTTAATTAAAGTAATAAAAAAAAATGAATAAACATAACATATTAGAGAGAAACCAATTACTTAGATCTCTCCTCTTTTTTTTTTAAGCAGATGCACAACCTCTCTGTTCTTTCTTCATGCGACGAACAGCAAACCAAAACAATGGTATACCAAAGCAAATCAATCACATAAAATTAACATTTCTCAGGCTTTCAATTTAATCTAAAAAATACATGGAGATCAAAGTAGAAGGAGATTACCGACCATGATTTCTCGGTGGATGTGATGATTCTTTGGCGAAGCACCCCTCTTCTTCTTCTTTTTCCCCGATTATTACTTGTTATTTCTTTTTGATAACCGTTGTTCGTTGATGAAGCTATGGTGTTGACGAATCGGTGCGTCGTTCCGTAAGGTCGCAGGTGACGTGAACTGGATCTGTGACACGTTGTTGCGCTCGGAGTCATCGTCCGGTGTTGGCATCTGGCGCGAGTGTGGTGTCTGGTGAGATCGTCGGTTGTTGAAAGTGTTTCTAGGAATTTACTGCGGCGATTCATTGATGTCGATTCGCTGTTGAGTCATGATGATGTTGTTGCGTTGTTTGCAGATTCGGAGTTGCGATGGGTGTTGTTGATTTCACAGTGGATCCGCGGCGGTTTTGAAGAGGTGGTGACATCCATGCTGATCACGACGGTCGGAGCTTGCCGTCAGATCGGAAACACGAAGAGGGAGGCTCGTTAGGAAGATTCACGGCGGAGGCCCCACGTTGCTGATGAAGATGCGATCGAAGGTGGGGTTTGGAAAGGTTGACGTCAATGTTGCAGTTTGGTGCGATGAGCGTGAACGCTGTTGTTGGTTCGGCGGCTGAAGGTGTTTGGTACAACGTCGATTTCCGATTCTGTTCTTCTTTTCTCCACCTGTAAAAACAAAACTCAAAATATATTGATATTGTTAGTAGTTCTTTGTGAGTTTTTGTTTTGATGTGATATGTTCAATTCACAGGTTACATGGTGTTGGATGGATGTAGTGAAATTCCATAGTTTGGATGGTGGTGATGATGGTGGTTATGTGAAATTGTTATGGTTGATGAATGTTACAGGTTCTTTGTCATGTAGATGATGATATTTGGTTAGAAGTATGTACAAAGCGTGTAATAACGTGAATGAGTCAAAGTTTGTGGAATGGAAAATTGTTAGATGTTGGAGAGAAGTTAGAAATTGGGTTGATAACTTTTGAATGTGAGTGGAGAGAGTGTATGAAATTAGGATTGGTAATGTGTGTTTTCGTGAGAGAGGTGGAGAAGGGTTAGAAAAATCGGTGGATTATTGGGATGTACAGCGTTGGAAGAGTATCAGGGGTCCCCCCTTTCCGTGTAAAAAAAATACATTAGTATTTATAGAATAGGTTAGGTTAAAATAAATGGGCTTGGATCACCTAAATTAACTTTGGGTTATAATATAAAAAAACATCTATTTTTAACTAAAAATAACTTATTATTTTTTATCTTACAAAAAAAAAAAAATTTAAAGTACAGTTAGAAATAAATAAAAAAGAAAAAGTGACAACAAAGTGAGAGATGAGATTCGAACTCGGGGACTTCCTCGCCCTTATACCTTTTACGCTCAAATTCTTACCAATTGGGCTATGTCACTTATTCGAAACAAAATTACATTTATAAACATATGAGGGCAAATTTTGGGGTATGACAGCTGCGTTATCGGACATGTGTGGTAATTGACTATATTTGTCATAAATGAATTATTGACGTTATTTACCGTTTGCAAGTTGTTTAACTTTAAGTGATGTGAATTGTGGTATATGATATATATTGAGAAGTGGTGACCAATGTATGATCTTTTCTCTTGCTTTGAATATTATCGTATGTTTCTTTATAATGAATTATATCTCACCCCTTCTGTTTGAATGTTACCCTCTGTTGGTAACGTGCAGGTAACGACGTCGAGTAGCCGTTTACCTTTAGCTCGTGTCGGTGGGTCTATGCTCTGATACGTAGCACTCGGGGGACGTCTAGCTTGTTTTGACTAAGTTATGTTGTCTTGTCGTTTTGTTATTATATTTGGATGTTGTTATCTCTTATTGGATTCTGTTGTTATACCCTACAAAGTTATGTTGGATTTTTAGTTGCCCATGTTTGGCATGCATGACTTGAATATTGTTGTCGATGTTGTTCCGCTGCGATATTATGACTATTTGAGTATTGACGTTTAATGGATGTGAGTTTCCTCCGTATTACTTGCTATGCATCTATATATATGTGAGCATGTGTATGATTTGTTTTACGATGTAATTCTGACGCCTCAAATGTGATGTATGTTTTGAGAATTTTACACTATGATTTTCTTGTATATTTGCGGGGTAGATTTTGGGTGTTACATTAGTGGTATCAGAGTAGGTCGGTATCTCCGGCCAAGTGTCGTGTTGTAGTGTGGTATAACAATCTTGTATTGTTATTTTGTGCTGATTGTTTCTGTGTTGTAGTGAAGAGTTGAGATGGCTGGAAGGAATGATCCTGCGATTGCTGCTGCCTTGGAGGCGATGGCCCAAGCTTTGGAGCATTAGCCGAATGTTGGTGAGAATGATGCATCTCGCAATTTGGCTACCTTCCAAAGGGAGAATCCTCTTGTTTTCAAGGGAACTCATGATCCTGAAGGCGCATTGACATGGCTAAAGGAGATTGAGAAAATCTTCCGTGTGATGGATTGCACTCCAGATCAGAAGGTTCGGTATAGGACTCATATGCTAGCAGTCAAGGCTGATGACTGGTGGCTAGAGACTCGTAGGAGGATAGAAGCGAGTGGTGAGGAGATCACTTGGGTTATATTCCACTTGGAGTTCTTAAGGAATTACTTACCTGATGATGTCCTTGGCAAGAAGGAGATTGAATTCCTTGAGCTAAAACAAGGGAACAAGTCTATAGTGGAGTATGCTGCTAAGTTTGGTGAGTTGGCTAAGTTTTACCAACACTATGATGAGGAGAATGGTGAGTTTTCCAAGTGCATCAAGTTTGAGAATGGTTTGCGCCCAAAAATCAAGAAGGCGGTTAGTTACTAGAAGATTCGTGTCTTTGCTGATTTGGTTGATAGTTGTCGGATTTATGAGGAGGACAACAATGCTAATTATTGTGTTATTAATGAGAAGAGGGGCAAGAGTCAACAAGGTCGTGGTAAGCCTTATGAAGCCCCGAGTGGAAAGGGTAAGCAGAAAGTTACTGATGGCAGGAGAACTATTGGGGGAGACGCTCTTGTTGGTATTGTGTGCTTCAAGTATGGCAAGGTTGGCCACAAGAGCACGACGTGTAATGTTGAAGCTAAGAGATGCTACCGTTGTGGGAAGTTTGGACATGCATCGTCTGAATGCATGCATAAGGATATGGTGTGTTTCAACTCTGGTGAAGAAGGACATATTGAAAGCAAGTGTCAGAAACCCAAGAAGGAGCGATCTAGTGGAAAGGTGTTCACCTTGTTGAGAACTCAGACTACTAGTGAGGATGAACTCATCAGAGGTACTTATTTCATTAATAGCATTCCTTTAATTACTATTATTGATACCGGTGCTACTCATTGCTTTATCTCTGCTGATTGTGTTGAAAGATTGGGTCTTGTGTTGTCTGCTATGAATGGAGAGATGGTTATCAATACTCCAGCTAAGGGATCGGTGACTACTTCTCTTGTGTGTTTAAAGTGTCCCGTGTCGATTTTCGACAAAGACTTTCTTGTTGATTTTGTTTGCTTCCCGTTGAGAGGATTGGATGTGATCTTGGGTATGAACTGGTTAGAGCATAACCATGTTCACATCAATTGCTATGATAAGTCGGTGAGGTTTTCTTCTCCTGAAGAAGAAGGTGTTGAGTTGTTGTCGGCTAGACAGATGCGTATGTTGATGAAGGAAGAAATGCAAGTGTTTGCTTTGGTTGCATCAATGTCCGTTGAGAACCAAGAGGTCATTGAAGAGTTGAAGGTGGTGTGTGAATTTCCTAAAGTTTTCCCTGATGAAATTCTTGATGTGCCGCCTGAGAGAGAAGTTGAGTTCTCTATTGATCTTGTACCTGGTACTAGTACTGTGTTTATGGCACCGTACATGATGTCTGCATCTGAGTTATCTGAATTGATGAAGCAATTGGAAGAGTTGCTTGAGAAGAAGTTTGTGAGACCTAGTGTGTCGCCGTGGTGAGCTCCAGTGTTGTTGGTCAAGAAGAAAGATGGAAGTATGAGACTTTGTATTGATTATCCTCAGTTAAATAAGTCTAAATCAGAATCAGATCATGTTGAGCATTTGAAGTTGGTATTGCAAGTCTTGAGAGAGAAGAAGTTCTATGCTAAATTGTCTAAGTGTGAATTCTGCTTGAAAGAAGTTAGCTTTCTTGGTCATGTTATTTCTGGTGATGGCATTAATGTAGACCCGTCTAAAGTAGATGCCGTATTGAGATGGGAAACTCCTAAATCGGCTACCGAGAATCGAAGCTTTTTGGGGTTAGCTGGTTATTATAAAAGGTTCATTGAAGGATTTTCTAAGTTGGCCCTTCCGTTGACTAAGTTGACTTGTCAGGTAAATCTTTTGTGTGGGACGTTTCTTGTGAAGTGAGTTTTACCGAGTTGAAGAAGAGGTTGACGTCGGTACATATTTTGATATTGCCTAATCGGGAAGAATCATTTGTGGTTTATTGTGATGCTTCTAAGATGAGTTTAGGAGGTCTGCTCATGCAAAATTACAAGGTTGTTTCTTATGCGTCGAGGCAATTGAGAGTTCAAGAGAAGAACTATCCTGCGCATGATTTGGAACTTGCTGCTGTCGTGTTTGTATTGAATATTTGGAGGCATTATTTTTATGGTTCTAGATTTGAAGTATTTAGTGATCATAAGAGCTTGAAGTATTTGTTTGACCAGAAGGAATTGAATATGAGGCAACGAAGGTGGTTAGAGTTATTGAAAGACTATGACTTTGGTTTGAATTATCATCCAGGAAAAGCTAATGTTGTGGTTGATGCTTTAAGCCGAAATACTTTGCATATGTCGACCATGATGGTTAAGGAGTTGGAATTGATTGAGCAATTAAGAGATATGAGTTTGATATGCGAAGTGACGCCTAAGAGTGATTGATTGGGTATGTTGAAGATTGACAATGATTCTCTGGATAGTATCAAGGAAGCTCAAAAGTTGGATGTGAAATTGGTAGATTCGATGATGGGAATCGATCAAGTTGAGAATAGTGATTTCAAGTTGGATGCGTATGGTGTGTTGAGATTTTGTAATCGGATTTGCATTCCGGATGATGTGGATTTGAAGAGAGCTATTCTTGAGGAAGGTCATAGGAGCAATTTGAGTGTTCATCCAGGAGCTACAAAGATGTATCAAGATTTGAAGAATTTGTTTTGGTGGTCTGGAATGAAGCGTGACATAGCTCAGTTTGTGTATGCATGTTTGACTTGTCAGAAATCGAAAGTTGAACATCAGAAGCCTGCTGGATTAATGCAGCTGTTGGAAGTTCCGGAATGGAAATGAGATAGCATTTTTATGGATTTTGTAACGGGTTTGCCGAATACAGTAAGAGAAAAATGATATGAACTTTCTTATTTCACGGGTCATTATCACCACAATATCTATTTTGTTAAAATGATCATGCTTAATTTTTTATTATCAGTAAATATTTAAAATAATATTTATAAATATTTATAGTTATTAGTCGTATTGAATTTATTATGTTGGTGATTTGATAAATAGTTATTTTTACATACTTATAGTTATTAGTGAGTTTATAATCACAATTATATATCAAAACAACCAAGACTTCTCAAATAATTCTAAGATATGAAATGAACTTATTTGTGTAGACATATAAGTTTTTTTTTTATCAGTATTTTAATAAAATAATAAAATAGAATGTAATGACACATTTTAGTGTTAGTGTTAGATACTAGCCGAAATCAAACATTTATTTAGTAAAAAATGATGAAGTTAAATGTCCTATATATATTGTATTATTTAAAAACAAGCTAGATAGCTTTTCTGCTTTCAATTTTTAACAAATATAATCATTACTGTTAAATATGGTATAGATGGATTGAAAATAATATCATTGATATATCTATTTAATCTATAATTTAACCTTTTCTATTTAATTACTTAATTTTTATTTAACAATTTAATCTTAAATTGAAGTTATAGATAAATTAATAAAAATTAAATTATTAAACCGTAACTAAAATTATTAGCAGAAAATTTATACTGACTAAAATTTAAAAGAAATTTTAAAATGAATTTAAAATAAAAGTTTTATAGACTATTATTTATAGAAAATTTGAAATGAACTAAAAATAAAAGTTGTATTTAAAAGAAAAATCCATATTTAATCTAAAATGTTAAATTAAATTATTAGTTAATTAATTAGTGAACAATATTTGATTTCGGAATAATTAATATTATAATCCAATCTATTATCAATTACTAAAAGAATTATAAAATTATAAATAAGATTGAAGAACTAAATAGCTGCAAAGTCCTAACATAGAAAAAGTTGGAAATTTAATGGTCATTTGTGAGTTTTTCCAAGGTGGAATGTGATGTGACAATCCAACGGAAATAAATAAATAAAGAAAATAATTAAAAGATATAATAAAAGACATTAAAATAACTAAGTTTAAAAATAGGGTTAAATATACAAACCCCCTGTAATGAAATTTGATTTTAGCCCCTGGTAAAGTTTTTTTTGTAAGAAATTCCTTGTAATATTCAGATTCTCTCAATATAGCCCCCGTGCACACTATTTGACTTTAGATTCCATTTTATTTGTGACGTGGCAGTCTAGGTGGAATTTTTTATATTTTTTAATTAATTATAAAAATCCACGTGTTTTTTTTAATTATGTAACTTTTTATTTCGTTAATATTTATTTTTATTATTTCGTTAAATAATTTTTTTAAATTTATATATTAATTATTAAAATTATACAATTGGGCCTGGAACCATGTTATTTTAACTAGCAGCCCAATTTACATTGAATTAAAATTTGTAGTGATACACTCATTTATAAACTCTTGAATTTTTTTTCAAAATGTCGATGTGGGACTCCCAGAATATCATCTTCCATTCAATTACACCATTAATCATCTTTGCTAGTCCAAAACTAACTCCTGCTAACAACTCAATCAGTTCTCTACTGTTTGTACATGAGTGATTTGATAAAGAACGTGAAGTGTATATACTAAAAAGCCAGAGAGATAGAAGGGTAGGTGTGTGTGGCAAATTATTGAGTTGGTATCATGACATTAATTAAATAGTTATGATTACATAAAAGATAAAAGAGTAGAATATTAAATTATGATGAGAATATATACATGTCAAGATGAGTCACTCTCTTATCCACACACCATGAGAAACTATTTTGTCCCTTCATGAACTTTTGGTGCCCAACTGTCTATGTTTATTTGTTGGTGATGATACAGTTATAGCAGAGGTTGTAGGAACATATTTGACAATTTGTTGGTGATGATCCATGAAACTTTGGAACTCATTTACTCACAGCCACCATACCTTGTCATGCCATCACCGTCGTTTCATCCATTTTCAATATTTTTTCTTCTGTTTGTTTAATAAACTACAGCAAGCATAATGGCTTTGTTTGGTGCTGTAGAAATTATTTTGGCGATTATTCTTTTCACTACAATCCACTATTGGAAGCTAAACATAAACACACTTATAGCAAAGTGGCCTGTGATAGAAATGCTACCTGGTCTCTTATACAACATATCAAATATCTATGATTATATAAACTCAAAACTAAAACAAAATGGAGAAACTTTCATTTTCGAAACATCGTGGCTAACAAACATGAACATTGTTTTCATTTCTGATCCCATGAATGTGCAAATATTAGGAGGAGAAGGATGGATATGCATAGGGAATTGTCATATTGTAGCTATGAAGCTTTCAAGGTGCTGAAACCGTGCTTTCAAGCTTTCAGATCTCAATGAGTTACTTGTTTGTACATATATGGTTAATGGAATATAGAATATGCATACACAGAATATGCATACACAAAATATGCATGTATGAGAAATTCAAGGTGGGACTCCTTAAGCTTTTTTAATGTGGTAAGATAAGTGTTAATGTAATATAAGATACTTGGTTCACAAAGCTATTGCAGTAGCCATTTCTGGAATGTAAATTCCTTCGACAACTACCTATTCAAGCCATGATGATGAACATGGAGAAGCCATGTGTGGGGCTTGGGTGATAACGATGGCATTGATGAGTTATATATTTGCTGAAACAGTCCCACATCGAAAGTTTAAGATAAAATGAAAGTGTATATAAACTTCATTTTCACAATATATTTTAAATGTTTAGGTGTTGGGCTACTATGTAAGTCTAATTGGGCTTTGGATCCAATTTAAAATTTTGATAATAATTCATAAATTATCATAAAAAATATTAATAAAATTAAAATAGTAATTCTTAAAAAATATTAATTGTAAGAAAAAAAATAATATGTAATTAAAAATTTAAAAAAAATTCCACATAGATGTAAAAAATTAATTAAAAATTTAATAATGCCACGGTGGACTGCCACGTAGGCAAAATAAAAGATTCTTTCATGGAATCTGGCAATCGAGGACTTATTTGACGGAATCTGGAAATTACGAGGGGGTTTTTAAAAAAAAATTTTTTACAGGGGCCTAAACCGAATCTCGCTAATATTACAGGGGGATTTTATATATTTAACCCTTAAAAATAAAACTTGAATAAGAAAATTTTATTTTGTACACCTACACTTGTCCATGTACCCTTACAATTTTTAAAAAATGTCAATTTTATCCTCAAAAGATATTAACTATTTTACCATTTTACTTTTATCATTAAGTCAAAAAGTCAAACAAATCTGGAAACTGCACCCCTACGAGCGTCTTTTTCGGAACACTTTATGTAAGTATTCCGGTATGCAAATTTACAAATCGGAACTCTTTCTCCAAGTCTTCGGGTTCATAGAAAAAGACTACCGGAAGTCTTTTTTAAACTGTTCCGGAAATATGAAAACCAAACCGGAACACATTATCAAAGTGTTCCGGTATGCATTTTATCAAACCGGAAGACTTGGGCAATGTTATCCGGTGTACTTTTTCGGAACTCTTTTATTAAAGTCTTCCGGAATGCTTTTTTCCATTTTTTGAATATTTTATGTTATTTTTTCATTTTTTGAATATTTTATATTTTTTTCAGGTATGGAAATTCCGCTCCATATTTGTCAAAAAAAAACGAGATAACTGTAGAAACCACCGATGCTTTCAGTACTTCACAAAGATTTGTCACACGGGAAGAGGTTATCCGATGGGTTAAAGAGACTGGAATCAATAATAAAGTGACCGTTATTATCACCCGTTCGGACGCCGAAACAGGCAAAAGAAGAAGAAGCAACAAAGTGATATTTGGGTGCAATAAAGGGGGGAAATATAAGGATAAAAGTGAGACTCAAAGTGCTACTAAGAGACGTGGATGTCCATTCAAAATTAGGTCGACACCGGCAAAAGATGGGTCTGGATGGAAGGTTGATGTAAAATGTGGAGTTCATAATCATGGTTTACCAGATAGATTGGAAGGTCATTCTTTTGTTGGTAGGTTGACAATAGATGAGAAACAACATGTTGCTGATTTGACAAAGAGACATGTTCCGCCTAGACACATATTGATTTCCTTGCAAGAGCGAGATCCTGAAAATGTCACTCGGATCACCCAAATATACAAGCATAAGAGTGTGATAGAAGCAGAGATAAGAGGTCCAAGAAGTGAGATACAACATTTGCTTAAGCTTATAGAGGAGGCGAACTATGTTTATTGGAGTAGGAAAATGGATGATTCGGAAGTTGTGAGAGATATTTTTTGGGCTCATCCAGATTCGGTAAAGTTGTTGAATCTTTTTCCCATTGTCTTGATTATGGACGCCACATATAAGACTAACAAATATAGACAACCTCTTTTTGAAATAGTTGGCATGACATCGACCGAGTTATCATTTGCGGTTTCATTTGCTTATATGGAGTGTGAGCAGACAGAGAGTTATTATTGGGTCTTGGATAAGCTGAAGCACTTGTTTGTGAAAAATGATGTGGGTCCATAAGTGATTTTGACGGATAGAGATCTTGCTTTGATGAAAGCAATTGAAGTTTTGTTTCCTACAACACATAACTTGCTATGTCGTTTTCACATTAACAAAAATGTTGGGATGAAATGCAAGGAATATGTGATGAAATACATGCAAGAGACGATAAACACATTGTGAAAAGATGTTGTATGGGCTAGTAATGAGGTTGAGTATGGTGTAAGGTTGCAATATCTTGAGCAAGCATGCTTTGCTTGTAGTGACTTCCTCGATTACATGAAAAAACACTTGGTTGATCCCACATAAGCAAAGATTTGTAGGCGCATGGATTGATCGCGTGCTTCATTTTGGTAACACCACGACTAATCGGTATGTCATAATTCTTAGTCTTTTTAGTACGTATTAATTTTTAAAGTGTTGTTTTTTTTAAACTTAATTTTTTTTAAACTTAATTTTTTTTAGGGTTGAGTCTGCACATTGGAAGCTAAAGCAGATGATAGGGAACAGTCTTTGTGACATGGTAAAAGTTTGGGAAGCTATGAATTCTAACCTAAAAATACAAATAGGTAACATTCGAGCTTCATTTCAAAAAAGTTTTTATGAGGTTGAGCACACACACATTAGTCCATTTTATGGTAATTTGCGTGGTTCGGTATCGAGATCGGCTTTGAGACGCATTGCTGAAGAGTTATTGAGACTTGATTATGTGTTAAATAGTAGGGAACAATGTGGTTGTACTATGAGAACAAGTTATGGGTTCCCTTGTGCTTGTGAGATGAGAAAATTGATTGTTGTTGGAATCCCATTACCAATAGAAAGTGTTCATCTTCAATGGAGGATACTATCTATGGAAGATGAGTTGCCTTTAGATGAGGAAGCTGGTTCAGAGGTGGATATGAGTAATGCAATTGATGAATTGTGGAGAAGGTTTAAATCACTAGATGTTGTTGGAAAAAGAGCATTGAAAAGTAGGGTTTGTGAAATTGCATACCTCACAACAACTTCATTGTGTCCACCACCTGAGAAAATAAAAACTAAAGAAGGAGTGAAGAGGAAAGGGAAGAAACCAGTTGGATATGATGTTTATAGGGATACTTCAGGTTTTGAGTATGCTGATCAGGCGTCTCAATCTTCACAAATACAATCGCAAGCATCACAAACTTCCAAGAAGCAATCACAGTCAAAGATGCACTCACAATCAAAGAACCAAGAGAAATGGTTGTCACTACCAGAGATGGGCTATTTGATAGTGAACCGGTATAACGTCATTCTTGTGCATTTAGGTAACCCGTACTTGACTTTTTTTCCCATGACAACAAAATTTTCTCCAAGTGCTCCAACATATTGCATTGGCCTTGTCAGCAAGAATCATTGGATTCGGGTAACCTTTATATATATATATATATATATATATATATATATATATATATATATATATATTTAATCATTTATTTTTATGTTATGTAATCAGGTTAATATGAAAGAAGGCTTCCCACTGCCATCAGTCACGTTAGATTGGAAGGAGTTTCGTTATCAAGCGGCGACATCTTGGATGTTAGGATTTGCAGGACGTCTTCAACATTGGCTACATCTTTCGCCTATGTTACCATCAAATGTTGTTTTAGAGTAGGTGACGTTTATTACATGTATTATTTTAACTAAGAACATCTTGAAAGAAGTTTTTATTTTACTTTTTTTTCGAGTACATAGAACTTAGAACATTAAAACATAGAACATAGAACATAAAACATTAACAGTAAAACATAGAAAATACAACATTAAAACTTAGACTCTTGCAGACGATTCTGGACGCACCAGCATCTTCAGGACATCGTCAGCAAACCTTGTTAGGTTCACCTCAAACTCGATCGGCCCCTTAGTTATCTTACGCCGGTGTGATTTCCACATGTCTTTCATATCAGCATCGCACTTCAACTCCACAACGCTATAACTTACCCTCCCATCAACGTCCATGCTCCAGTTCTCACGGTACGAAATTTTACTCACCAGTCTGTTATCAGTTTTAGGCAATTTTTCATTCAACTAACTTGTCAACGCCTCTAGAGTCCCACATCCGTCAGGTATGGGAAACTTCATGGGAACCTTAGTTCCAGAAAAATAAACAATTGTGTCAACCATAAAATTATAAAGAGACATTTTGAAAATATGATATTTTTTTCTCAAAACCATTAACCCCTATTTATAGGCCATCTTATCCATGCAATCCACTGTCAGTGCAATCTTATCCAAGCAATCCTTTATCAGTGCAATCTTATCCACTATCAGTGCAATCTTATCCAAGCAATCCACTATCAGTGCAATCTTATCCACTATCAGTGCAATCTTATCCACGAAATGTATTTGTGCAATCTTATCCATTCAAATAAAACCCAAAATAAAGTACAAAATAAAACATAAAATAATCCATAATATCTCAAAGGGTAACAAATAAAACTAAAATAATCCATAATATACAACAATAATCAATGCTCACGAGCAATGCGTAAAACCTCGAACAAATAAGCAAACGCTATATCATCCTCCTCTGCCTCTACCTTTCAGAGATAGAGGTGAACCAATGAGGAAGCACGAGCCCAATCCATATCGGCGGGTCCTCCATCAAAGACAGGAACTGAAACCTCTCTACGTGCACTAGGTGGGGGCGGCACCAACTGAGGATGCGACACACGGTAATACCACCGTAAATATCCATCAACTGTCTCATAGGGGTATGCCACTGGTGTGGTGTCTCTAACCACATCGACCACTCTCTGGTTATAGCCAATCCACTCCACAGCAATGTCATCATCACTCAACGTATCAGCAGGAGGTGGAGGAGGAATATACTGACGAAGACCAAATTGACGAAGACACCTGTCAGGTAAGTATGGCACATGTATGTCACCCCAGACAAGAAAACCTTTGTACAGAGATAACTCGTCAAAAGGAAGGTGACATCTGTGATCCTCGAATGGGCGCCATATGACGTCTGTAGGTGTCAACTGGTCCAAAACTGGTCTCAACTGATCCACCTTCATGGCTCCTTGCCTGTAGGACCATCTCATCGCTCGAGGAAGCCCAAGATTTTCATATGGACGGCAATTCTCTCCTTTCCTTCCAAGTGTAGGAAAATACTCATGAATCCAACACTGTTATCACATGAAAATATAACATATAAATTACTATACATATATTTAAGAATATAAATAAATATATATGAATTAACACACAATTAATCAAAGGATTACAAATTAAAATAACATAAATACGTGTAGAAGGGTAAGATATCCACCTAACTGATTGCAACTAAACATAGATGCATCTCCAAGATGTCTATACAGAGTGGCCAATGCAGCAGATGCCCAAATGTAAGCATAAAGTCTACCTAGGTCTCTAAACAACAATAAATATCGGGCCTCGACAAGAGTGAAAGTCTTGTCGGCAAAAATCGTAGAACCCACCAACATCAAAAGATATGCCCTGGTCACAAAAATCCAACTACTGGAAGCACGATACTCCATGAATCTATCATATAACTACTGTAGTGAATAATAAGCTCCTTTACAATCACGCACATGTTTGGCCATCACACCCCTCTCCACTCCTAAATACTGGATGCCGAGCTCAACAGCCATCTCCTCGGTGACATTCTCCTCGGGATACCAGAACAAACCTCCAATCGGCAAGTGCAGCAGACTGGCAACATCATCCAAATTAATCGTCATCTCACCAAATGGCATGTGAAATGACGATGTCTCAATATGCCACCGCTACACAAATGCTGATACAAGGTTAATATCTATCTTGGTCAGGCTAGTTCTCTGAAGACTAGTAAGACCTGAGGTACACACGAAAGCCTCCATCTCTGGTGGGAGCATCTGAGGCACTCGATCCTGAAGCTTCGTCCCATGACATGCGACTTTGAGCTCCTTTTTAGGACCTCTTTCCTGAAAATACAAAAAATACACATTATAAAATATAAAAATAAATAAATTTTAAAATTTATTAAAAATAGAATAAAATAGGACCTCCCCGAACCATATACGACGAGCAACGTGATCCTCGTATCGAACAAGTAATGATCTATCCGAAGGTCCTTCAGGAAACCTAGCTGGCTGTGGTGGTTCCTGGGGTGGCGGAACTGGTACAGAGGGACCAGCTTCATCTGCTATGCGGCGGGGTCTGCTTGTAGGCCTCCCGTCTGGTCCGAGTGTGCACATGTTTCTGATCTAAACAAAACAGAAAAAATCAAAATCGAAATACTTCAAAAATGTGTTCCGGTGTGTTATTATTGTGAACCAGAACAGTTCACAAAAGCGTTCCGGTATGGGTATTGCTAAACCAGAACAGATCACAAAAGCGTTCCGGTATGATGTAAGCGAACCAGAAGACTTTTCTAAAGGGTTCCAGTGTGTGTTGTGTGTGAATCGGAACACTTTTATAATGTGTTCCGGTGTGTTTTCTATAAACCGGAACTCTTACCTCAACTGTTCCAGTGTGTACGAAATGCGAACCGGATGCCTTCCACGAATTGCTCCGGTTTGTGCTTTGGAAAGTTTTTAGAGTGTTTTCGTTTGCAAATGGTGAAAAGGTGAAAATATAAATAAAATTACGTATTTATATGAGGGTAATTTCGTCCAAAATTTTTTACTGTAGGGGTACAAGGGCAAATGTAGGGGTACAAAGTAAAATTTTTCTTGAATAAATAAGAAGGCATTTTTTCCATTCGGCCCAATAAAATTCGGGTTGAAAAAAACCCAATACTTATTTTTAGAAGAAACCCTAACTATGAAACTACAGCTGTCTCATCTTACTAATTTTTATTCTTCTTCGTATTTTTCCAACATGAAACCGCAGTCGTCTCCTCTTCTTAATTTTGTTCTTCTTCGTATTTTTCCAAGTAGTCTCTTATGCCTCAATTAGTTCTTCTTTGTATTTTTCTTAGTAGCTTCTTATGTATTAGTTTTGTTCAGTTTTTTTCCAAACCAAAAGTGAAACAGCGTGAAAAAAACAACTAAGAACCTCACAATTTTCTTCACAAAAAATACTCAAATAGAGAAACAAAGTATAGAAAACGAAGCGCCAGGATGGAGATCTCTGTTTTCTTCTATAATATAAAAGAGAAGATGAATCTATTTAATCAGAACCAGAAACTCAACCGGCGAATCATCCAGAGACTCAAACAGAAAGACGGTTCCAGAAATGGCGGTTTTCGAAGGTAACTTTCGATCTCTTTTTCTTCCAAATCTATCACTACTTTTTAGTGTACTTTTTCAGATCTACGTTTTTTGTGTTTGTTTATTATTATAGATTTAGAACGATTTATGTTTTTTAGAACGATTTGTGTTTTCTAAACATTATCTTCGATTTTATTATATGATTTTCTGTGTTAGATCTACGTTTAAATATAATTCTTTTTAAGATCCACTTCTTGTGATTTTCTGTAGTTTAGATCTACGTTTTTTGTGTTTGTTTATTATTATAGATTTAAAACGATTTGTGTTTTTTTAGAACGATTTGTGTTTTTTAAACATTATCTTCGATTTTATTTTATGATTTTCTAGGTTAGATCTACGTTTATCTATAATTCTTTTTAAGATCTACTTCTTGTGATTTTTTGTAGTTTAGATCTACGTTTTTTGTGTTTGTTTATTATCATAGATTTAGAACGATTTGTGTTTTTATTAGAACGGTTTGTGTTTTGTAAACATTATCTTCGATTTTATTATTGATTTTCTGTGTTAGATCTACGTTTATTTATAATTCTTTTCAAGATCCACTTCTTGTGATTTTCTGTAGTTTAGATCTACGTTTTATATGTTTGTTTATTATCATAGATTTAGAACGATTTATGTTTTTTTAGAACGATTTGTGTTTTTTTAGAACGATTTGTGTTTTCTAAACATTATCTTCGTTTTTATTATATGATTTTCTGTGTTAGATCTACGTTTATCTATAATTCTTTTTAAGATCTACTTCTTGTGATTTTCTATAGTTTAGATCTACGTTTTTTGTGTTTGTTTATTATCATAGATTTAGAACGATTTGTGTTTTTTTTTAGAACGGTTTGTGTTTTGTAAACATTATCTTCGATTTTATTATATGATTTTCTGTGTTAGATCTATGTTTAACTATAATTCTTTTCAAGATCCACTTCTTGTGATTTTCTGTAGTTTAGATCTACGTTTTTTGTGTTTGTTTATTATCATATATTTAGAACGATTTGTGTTTTTTTATAACGATTTGTGTTTTTTTAGAACGATTTGTGTTTTCTAAACATTATCTTCGATTTTATTATATGATTTTTTGTGTTAGATCTACGTTTATCTATAATTCTTTTTAAGATCTACTTCTTGTGATTTTATGTAGTTTAGATCTACGTTTTTTGTATTTGTTTATTATCATAGATTTAGAACAATTTGTGTTTTTTTTTAAGAACGGTTTGTGTTTTGTAAACATTATCTTCGATTTTATTATATGATTTTCTGTGTTAGATCTACGTTTATCTATAATTCTTTTCAAGATCTACTTCTTGTGATTTTTTGTAGTTTAGATCTACGTTTTTTATGTTTGTTTATTATCATAGATTTAGAACGATTTGTGTATTTTTAAAACGATTTGTGTTTTTTTAGAACGATTTGTGTTTTCTAAACATTATCTTCGATTTTATTATATGATTTTTTGTGTTAGATCTACGTTTATCTATAATTATTTTTAAGATCTACTTCTTGTGATTTTCTGTAGTTTAGATCTACGTTTTTTGTGTTTGTTTATTATCATAGATTTAGAATGATTTGTGTTTTTTTAGAACGGTTTGTGTTTTGTTAACTTTATCTTCGATTTTATTATAAGATTTTCTGTGTTAGATCTATGTTTATCTATAATTCTTTTCAAGATCAACTTGTGATTTTCTGTAGTTTAGATCTACGTTTTTTTTGTTTGTTTATTATCATAAATTTAGAACGATTTGTGTTTTTTTAGAACGATTTGTGTTTTCTAAACATTATCTTCGATTTTATTATATGATTTCCTGTGTTAGATCTACGTTTATCTATAATTATTTTTAAGATCTACTTTTTGGGATTTTCTGTAGTTTAGATCTACGTTTTTTGTGGTGGTTTATTATCATAGATTTAGAACGATTTGTGTTTTTTTATAACGATTTGTGTTTTTTTAGAACGATTTGTGTTTTCTAAACATTATCTTCGATTTTATTATATGATTTTTTGTGTTAGATCTACGTTTATCTATAATTCTTTTTAAGATCTACTTCTTGTGATTTTATGTAGTTTAGATCTACGTTTTTTGTGTTTGTTTATTATCATAGATTTATAACAATTTGTGTTTTTTTTAAGAACGGTTTGTGTTTTGTAAACATTATCTTCGATTTTATTATATGATTTTCTGTGTTAGATCTACGTTTATCTATAATTCTTTTCAAGATCTACTTCTTGTGATTTTTTGTAGTTTAGATCTACGTTTTTTATGTTTGTTTATTATCATAGATTTAGAACGATTTGTGTTTTTTTAAAACGATTTGTGTTTTTTTAGAACGATTTGTGTTTTCTAAACATTATCTTCGATTTTATTATATGATTTTTTGTGTTAGATCTACGTTTATCTATAATTATTTTTAAGATCTACTTCTTGTGATTTTCTGTAGTTTAGATCTACGTTTTTTGTGTTTGTTTATTATCATAGATTTAGAATGATTTGTGTTTTTTTAGAACGGTTTGTGTTTTGTTAACATTATCTTCGATTTTATTATAAGATTTTCTGTGTTAGATCTATGTTTATCTATAATTCTTTTCAAGATCTACTTGTGATTTTCTGTAGTTTAGATCTACGTTTTTTTTGTTTGTTTATTATCATAAATGTAGAACGATTTGTGTTTTTTATAAGGATTTGTGTTTTTTTAGAACGATTTGTGTTTTCTAAACATTATCTTTGATTTTATTATATGATTTCCTGTGTTAGATCTACGTTTATCTATAATTATTTTTAAGATCTACTTCTTGGGATTTTCTGTAGTTTAGATCTACGTTTTTTGTGTTTGTTTATTATCATAGATTTAGAACGATTTGTGATTTTTTAGAACGGTTTGTGTTTTGTAAACATTATCTTCGATTTTATTATATGATTTTCTGTGTTAGATCTACGTTTATCTATAATTCTTTTCAAGATCTACTTCTTGTGATTTTCTTTAGTTTAGATCTACGTTTTTAATGTTTGTTTATTATCATAGATTTAGAACGATTTGTGTTTTTTTTAGAACGGTTTGTGTTTTGTAAACATTATCTTCGATTTTATTATATGATTTTATGTGTTAGATCTACGTTTATCTATAATTGTTTTTAAGATCTACTTCTTGTGATTTTCTACTTGTGATTTTCTGTAGTTTAGAACTACGTTTCTTGTGTTGGTTTATTTTCATTGCTATGCATGTTTATGTTTCATTCAACTATGTGTAGTTCTTAGTGTAATTTTTGGTTTATTTAGTATTAGATTTTATTTTTATCTTTGGTTAATTTAGTTTCTGGTATTATTTTTATGATGTCTTTTATTTTGTGATCATATTTTTTTCTTTGTCTTGGAATCTGTATATAGGTTATCTAGCGTTGGAAGATTGGGAAGAAAAATGCTCTTTTTATCCTATTCAATGGAATGGAACCCGACTCCACATCTAATAAAGCCGTTTATGGAGGTTCATCTCACGAAGAGGAGCCCAATTCTGAGGTTATTCTGAGGTTAATTTTGGAAAAGTAAAACTTTTTTCCAAAATGTTTCTCCATTTCTTAATCAAATCCTTGCAAGCCCTGGTTGAAATCATGAAGTTTTATGATTGAAGAATGCACTTGTAAATATTTTACAACTTTAAATACTTTCTAAATACTTTTGCTTAGATGTATGATATAGTTTTGTATATAAATTTTGAATTTGAGTGAATTGATTAGGTTGAGGGAAATGTTATATTTGCTTTTATAAACATTTGTAAATGGGATTTGAGTTTTATTGTTTTTCATATATAATTTTGATGTGACTGAGTTTTTAGTCCACAATTATTACTTGTTATTTTTATTTTTTATTTCCAAAGTTTATGTCTGAGTCTTACAATAGGTTAGTTATGTGACTCACTATACAACTAGTTGGAAACCCGTGCGTCCGCACGGGTTCTGGTGTCGGTTGGTTTTACGTTATGAATAAGAATAGAATATGTAAAAAATATGAGAATCCATAAAAAAAACAATCGCTTAAAAAGTTTTTTTTTATACAGAGCGGTAATAAACAAAATTTTAAAATGCGAGTTTTCTGTTAAAAAAACAATTGAAAGAACATAGTTGGGTAGTTCAAATGTGTAGAAATACATATAATATGATGAATGTGTAAATATTATGTTATAAATAGGAAAAATGAGATATGAAATATTTATAATCTATATATAGTGTAAATAAGTACAACACAATAGTCAAAACGTGACCAAAAAAGAAATTAGAATAGGCCAAAAACATAAAATTATATAGAGATGACAATAAATTGACTTGACAAAAAAAAGTACAAACCAAAAGTGAAATTTCCTAACTTAGTAATGCATTTGATAAATTAGTTGGGGCCAGACTATGTTTTTTTTAAAAAGGACAAAAGAAAAGTAGTAAAGAAAATGGGCCCAAGACAAAGACTTAGGATAAATATAGAAGAGATGGGCCCAAGAGAGATACATGTAAAAGAAGTAGGTATTAATGTTGGGATCCTAACTGAACAAACATTACTTCCAAAAACGACGTTAGGGTTTCGTGCTGGTTAGGAGCAGTTGTTCGACGGCTCAAGCAAGACTTTCCCGGTGCAATGACGTACTCTTCGCCCTTCAACATTCCCGATCGGTGAGTTGCATGTTTTGATCGTTTATTGGATATGTAGACGTTGTTGAAATGTTAACATATGTAAAAGATATGTTTTTTATGAGTTGCATGTTCATTGTTGTGGTTTATAAGTATTTTTTTATCGTTGCAATATTAGAACGGAAGAGCAACTTGCAACGGAGAACAACTGGGAAAGACTGAAGAGGGAGGTTGAGATTCGGCGAGTGATGGAGCTGTTTAGTGTTGTAGGTGAATGGCGGAAAGTTTGGGAAAGATCCAACCGCAGAAAGTGGAAGGGATGCCTTTGGAAACGCGAAATTCATTTTAGGGTGATAATGGGGGCTATTGAGAAACGACGAACTTCAATAGAATGGAAGGCAGCATGGCAATCATTCAAATCCAGTGTGGGCGGTAATCGTTCTGGAAATACTGAAGGGAAGGCAGAAGAACAGGTTATTCTTGGTGCCGGGTAAAGGAGAATAATGTCCAGAAGAGAAGCACAACGTCGTGTTATTGTATTATCTTCAGATTCAGAAAGGTAAAACGTAGACATGATATATGTTACTTAGATATTGATGGGTTGGCTTGTCTGTTATTAGAAATGTTATGTCTGGTAATGTTTGGATGCATGTAAGATAGAGGTGATACTAAGTAGGTAATACATAATAATATAAGTTATGTGATAATAGTTAAAATGTTTATAAACTATAGTTTAGTATTCTTCTTCTTGTTGCAGGGAAGAGAAGGATGGGGTAGAATGTCATAAGCGAAAGAAGAGCATAAAAATTCAGGAAAGACCAACCTCCATTTCCAAACAAAGGTAAAAGATAGACATATTATTTGTTAGTTAGATATTTATTATTTGTCTGTATTTTAAATGTTTTGGCATGTAACTTTTGGATGCATGTAATGTAATTGGCGTTTATACCTGAATATGGCGGTTTTCGTTTCATGTCCCTTTGTACACTTGTAGGGAGGTTTATCACCAATGACTTTATTTGGGCATTCATGGCATGCCTAGTAGTACCAGCCATATCTTGACGCAAAGATTTTCGTAATTGTTGCAACCGTGGCACAAAAAGTTGTCTGATTTTACAAAAGGGTGGTTAACAGAAAATCAAATATAGTATATGAGTTTGACTAAATTTGCTTAAACAATAAATGCAAGATTACTACCTCTTTGAGTTTAACAATTTGCTCAAGAGGAAGAAGAACAACATTAGACAACAATTTTTGGGAAGGTGATTGGCGAGAAGTGTATGAGTTTTGCGACCTGCCCTGAGACTGCTGACTGCGAAGGCCTGAGACAGCCATTATAGTATCCTGTGTAAGCCGGAATACCAAAAAAACATAGTCAGTGTTAATTATGATGGATGATACCAAGTGCAGGGTTTTGCAATAAACCAAGTGAGTACATTTTGGCGAATTGTTTGATTGTCTCCATGTCTTCATTAATAGCCACTTTGGTGACATTGTAAGTGTTGGTAACAGATAGTGGATATTTGCCTGCAAACACAAAATAAGTTAATAACAATATCGACTTGAAAACATAAAACACACTTTATGAACCGTAGGAATCAGTATGGGAGTAATATATACCAAAAGCTTCTTTGACTTTTGCATATTGAATCAGAATCACAACCGGAATGGCAGTATCGATATGCTGTTCAACGTAGTTGATAAACTACACCGCGTACGCCTCCCATAACGTAACCGTTATAGTGTTGTTGCTACAAAATGCACATTTAAACTAAGAAATCAGACAAAATATAAGCTATAAAGGGCTACCATTAAGATGTATAAAAGGTAACAAACAAACTTTCAACCTCAAGTCGCGAATGACAAAGTTGACATGTTGCTTTTTACTTCCAACCTGGGCCTGTGTGTACCCAATTTCATCAACCACTCCGATAACATCTGTAAAAGACAGTGGGAAAACGTGCATCAGGTTGAATGAAAGATCAGATGTAGAGTGCTACATAGAAGTTGAGATTGTCCCAAAAAGTATATAGAGTTTTACCTAAAAGTTAATCTTTATTCCATTTCCCAGTTAAAATATCAAGAAAAGGAGTGAGTCTGCAAGCCTTTTCCTGAATCTGATGCACGTTTCTATCCCCAACTTTGGTCCCACCAGTAAATTTAAGGAGGTACTTGTGAGCAGAAAGTTTGAACAGCAGATCATTCAGCTGAACTTGGAAGTTTGCAATAGTGTAAGTATCATTAACAACAAAGAGCGAATCAAAACTCTGCCTATACACGGGAGGTACGATAACATGGATATCACTTCCCTACAGAGGTAATACAAACAAAATCCATCAATATCAAATAAACCACATAATATAGCCTACAGGCAATGATAAAAAATCAAAAAATATTCTCTTTAACACCTCCCTACAACCAAATATTAACCTATCAAAACCAAAACATAATGTATGAAAAAATAAAATATCAATACAAAATCTTCCTCATTAACACCTCACAACAACCAAATATTAACCTTTCAAAACCAAAACATACTGTATGAAAATATAAAAAATCAATACAAAATCATCCTCTTTAACACCTCCCTACAACCAAATATTAACCATTAAAAAGAAAAACATACTGTAATTAAATATAAAAAATCAATAGAAAATCTTCCTCTTTAACACCTCCCTACAACCAAATATTAACCTTTCAAAACCAAAACATACTGTATGAAAATATAGAAAATCACAAAATATAATAAATGATGGTTATTGTAACAAAACGAACAGATTCAACGAAAACAACATAAATAATGGTTGCTCGTAAAAAAATGTTAACTCATGTTTAACCTTCAATGTTGAAACTAACCTCAGAATCATAAACAACCATTTCAAAATGTTCCTTGTTGTTAGAGATGACACTCCATTTGTGATGTATTTTAACAGCAACTTTCCAAAGTTCCTTTTCATCGTTAACATCAGAGATTTTTTCCAACGGTCGTGCCATTTTCTTGCCTAAAGTCAGGGTTTAAACTATGGCTACAGCTTCGGTGGAATAGGAAGTTGTATTGTCAAAAAAGGGTTGAATGGTTAGCAAGGTTTTGAAAGGAATATGTTGAAAGAATGGTGAGTGACGGTAGAGGAAGAGGGAGAAAAACGATAGAATGCATATGGGATTGTGATTGGAAAGCAACATTGGGAGTAAGGAAAAAGTGTAAATGGGTACAGATTGTCTTTGGAGGAGGACATTGACTTACTCGGTTCAGTTAGATTAGAATTAAAAGGACAAATAGTACATAAGTTGGCCAATAGAGAGAGGAACAGAAGAGACAATTAGTTAGATTGAAGCCAAAGTCAGAATTTAGTCACAAAAAGTATTATTTGGACACATTTTGACCCTAAAATAAATAGGTGGAGTTTTTTAAACAAAGGGCATATGAGTCTTAACCAGGTACTTGTGTTTTCTTATTTTATAGATACATCAAACTCTCCTAATTAATTGTGTTTATTTTTTAATAGTTCAAAATCACATCAGCAGTTAAAGTAGAAACACGAAAAAAAAATCCAAATGTTCCGATTCACAACATCATAATAATTAACCAATGAAAAGCATATTGCGATATCATTAGGGATGTCAACGGGGCAGATATTGTTCGGAGGATGCTTCTCCGCTCCCCGCCCCGCCCCCAAATTTAGTCCCCATCCCCAATCCCCGCCACGGGGGAATATTTTCCCCCATCCCCATCCCCATCCCCACAGATCCCCACGGATATCCACGGAGATCGAATCTTAAGAAAATTTCTACACTTTTTAATAAAAAATATGACACTAGTATTTTGTTATTTTTTTCCGTATTTTTTAAAACGCATATATTTGCATCTTTATTTTATAAAAAAAATAAAAATACATCTTGCATCAATAATAAATAAAAAAAGCAAAAGAACTTGATGTTGCTAATATTTTTTATGTAAAAATAAATAAATAAATAGTAACATAACTTGCTACTGTGCTTCTACTAATTTACTACAACAATACCGATGTCGTCCAACGCAAGTGGTTGATTATGTGTGACAAATCTATAACTTCTAATGACTCTTCATTTTCTAATACATTAATATTTTTCATGTAAAATTATATAATTATATAATATATAAAATATAAATTAAAATATATCGTCGGAGTCGGGGAATCCACGGAGACGGAGGATACTTTTCCAATCCCCGCCCAAAAGTGTTATCGGGGGAACTTTTCCCTCCATCCCTATCCCCACGGGGAAAAAAATCCCCAACTTCGGATCTCCGCACAGATGTTCCCCACAGGGATCCCCATTAACAGATGCAATTGACATCCCTAGATATCATGTAGTTTCATGCAATGGAAACAAGATTTTCCAAACGCAAAAAGTTAGCTCATATACAAAAACAGAAAAATACCATCGACAGATCAAATCATACCATCGACAGATCAAATCAGGGAAAGTTAGCTCTTGCTTCCAATCAAATGTGTGTCGATCAAATCGTAAAAAAGCTTTTAACTTTCAAAAAGACATAAGGGTTATTTGTTTCCACGGCCGATTGGGTTTTTCTTGTTTAAATAGCTTGATTCGTAATGCCATTAAGCATTATGTTATAGAACTTCGTATTTAAGCTGAGACAGAATTTGAAACAGATGATTTTTCAACTTTCCTAGATGTATTATTGGTAGTGAATCTTTACAAGTTTTGAAATTGAAATCGGGTTTTGGTTTGCCTCCGTCGTCGATTATGCAAAACGGGTTTCAATCTTTGCATACATTGTCACTATCATTAATCATTTTGGATAATAGCCTTCTCTATCTGATATGTTCAATGAATCATTTTTTCCTGTTTTGAGAAATATGCACCTCGCGTCGCTTGACGTGCTCTAGAGGATTTGAACTTGGAAAAATGTTATCAGCTACAAGGTTTGTGTTGAACCTATGTACGATAACAGGACGTGTCTTGCAATACTATTTAGGTGGTGGGTTTTGGATAATGTTTATGATGAATGGGAGTTTGAGAGAGAAAAAAAGATGAGTTTTGATGTGGTTCTTCAATGGTGTTGATGATGAAATATGGGTTTGAGTTTTGACGTGAGTCTTCAATCGTGTTGATGATGAATAAGGATTTAATCTATGATGTGGGTTTAGGGTTTTCAATGGTGTTGATGATGATAAGCTTCAACTTTAGTTTGTTGGACTAAAAACATTAAGCTAGAAAAGATGAAGAAGATGTTTGTGTAAAAAAAAAAAGATGAAGATGATTTTAAGATTTTTTTTTTTGAAATCAAGAAATATATTAATGCAACAAAGAGTCGAAATTACACCCAACAAAAACGAGAGAAGAAAATTACAGACCGATTGAAACCTAGCTTAAGTAAAACAATGAGTTATTGCTAAACTCAAAGAAGTTATAATTGGAATGTGTAATTTTCCCGATGTACGACCACCTCCAAACGAGCGCTTTGCAACTCCAAACAACATCCCGCGAATTCCATGATTCGTTGTTAAAAACCATGTCATTCCTACGCAACCAAAGGCTCCATAAAATAGCAAGCCAAACGGTACCAACTTTTCCGTTTTTGACTTTCTTCGACCGGCTAAAGGAACTTCATAATAAATAATTTTCTTTAAAATCTATACCGATTTTAAAGGGTAATCCAATCCATTCGGCCATTTCCCTCCAAACAATTCCGGCATTCCGGCAAGATAAGAAAGAGTGAAGAAGAGATTCGTTGCAATTATCGCAAAAGACACACTTAAGATTCGATGTATTAGAAAGAATACCTTTATTCCAAAGAGAATCCTTAGTTGGGATTTTGTTGATAAAACACCTCCAACCAAAAGACTTCACTTTCAAAGGGACTTCCACCTTCCAAATTTCATTGAACGCCAAATCAAATCTATTAACCGGACCGAAAGGAACCAAAAAGTGACAGAGGTAATGATAGCAAGAAGCAACTTTAAATGTACCATCCGTTTCAAACTTCCAAACAGCCGCATCCGGCTTCGATTCCGACAGTTCAACCCCGGACAGAACCGCATAAAAGCTGTGTAAAGTTTGTTCGTGGGCAGCAGCTCCCACCGCAGCAACATGGGCCGAAACAGCGGCCATATTCAGCCCGGAAACAGTAGCTGTAACCATGCCATCATTCGGACCAGCTGCAGTCTCGCCGGCATGCGTTGCGGGAATTACAAAATCTCCCCAAAACCACTCCCCCTCCACCCACCCTCCCATGGCTCCAATAGATACATCTTGCAACATAGAACAATTAAAAAGATTCGCGAAACGATCTTTTAAAGGGCCTCCATCCAACCAATGGGAATGCCAAAATGAAGTTGTGTGCTCGTCTCCAACCTGAAAAAGAAAATTGTTAGTGAAAAAATTTTCCGGAAGATCCTTCCCCAAAGAGATTAAATCCGCCCACCACACCGACTTCTTCCTATCCTTCTTAATTCTCGAACTGGCACAACACAAACTAATATTCACATCCTCGTAACGAGCTTTTAGCATGCTATACCATAATTCTTTGGATGCTCCAAAAATCCTCCAATGCCACTTCAAGAGAAGCGCCTTATTAAATTGATCCAATCTTCTAAAACCAAGGCCTCCTTTTTCCACCGGTAGGCACAAGTCGTTCCACCTAACCCAATGCAACTTCCTTCGTTCTTCCATCCCTCCCCATAAAAACTTACTTTGCAATTTATTAATCTCCGCTATCACCTTCTTTGGAGCTTTGTAGAAAGAAAGAGTGAATATGGCCAAGCTACTTAAAATAGATTTTATAAGCGTGATCCTCCCTCCGAAACTAAGCCACCGCCCTTTCAAAGAATTCAATTTCCTCTTGATATTATCTATAAGATGTTTCCAAGAAGAAATTCTCCTAGGATTTGAACCAATATGAATACCGAGAAATTTGAACTCCTTGTCCTCCGGTCTACAATTTAGAAAATTAGTAGCAACTCCCAAAAAGTGCGAATTAATATTGATCCCTACCAATTTGCTCTTATGATAATTAATCCTTAGGCCCGAAACCAATTCAAAACTCCACAACACCGCTTTGATAGCCCAAAGGTGCTTCCAACTCCCATCACCAATTAAAAGTGTGTCATCGGCAAATTGTAGGATATCTAGGAAGCATTTTCCATTCACATTAAAACCCACAAAAACCTCATTAGCTACCGCTCTACCAACCAAAGCCTTTAAACCTTCCGCTACTATGACAAAAAGAAAGGGAGAAATGGGGTCTCCTTGGTGAAGCCCCCTTTCCACCATGAATTCCTCCGATGGGCTACCATTGACAATCACCGACATTTTGCTAGAGAAAATAAGCGCCTCCATCCACCTCATCCACAAATTTCCGAACCCCAATCTCTTCAACATGTACCTAAGAAAGTTCCAACTCACTTTGTCGTATGCCTTTTCAAAATCAACTTTGAAAAGAAGGCACTCCTTTCCCTCCTTACTAGCAAAATCAACTAACTCGTTAGCTACTAACACTCCATCCATCATTTGTCTTCCTAGGACAAACGCACTTTAGCAATTAGATATGATGAGAGGTAGAACTTTCTTGATCCTACTAGCCAAAACTTTGGACACTATTTTGTAAATACTTCCCACAAGGCAAATAGGCCGGTAATCGTCTAAATCCAAAGGGTTGATATTCTTTGTAATTAAAGCAATGAAAGAAGAAGTAATACATTTGGACAAGATTGCTCCGGAGAAAAAACTATTGAAGCAAGCAAAAACATCCTCCTTTAAGAAAGACCAACAATTCTTAAAGAAAAGAAGAGAAAATCCATCCGGTCCCATGCTTTTAGTACCATCACAACTCCAAATTGCCTCTTTTATATCCTCCATCGAAAAAGGGGCCTCCAACGACCAAGATTGATCCTCATTCAACGAATTGAAAGCCATACCATCCAACAAAGGTCTTTCAAAACAATCTTCCTTGAATTTACTTTCAAAATGGGACTTCACCTTTTCCTTCACCTCTTTGACCGTAGAAACGGCCCCATCATTAGAATTAACCAAGCAAATGCGGTTCCTACGCCTCCTCTCCTTTACCACGTTATGAAAGAATCTACTATTAACGTTCCCATCATTTAGCCACTTCAATCTACTTTTTTGAATTAGCATGTTCTCTTTAAGTTTAAGGTTAAACCAAATGTTCTTAGAAGCCTTAACTTTTTTGAGATGCAATTCTTCCTCCCACATGTCTCTATCGTCCCACTCGTTCAACACCTTCACATTCTCCTCTATCTCTAAGTCTATCCTTCCAAAAACATTTTTTCCCACCACTTCAATCTCTCTTTAAGAAGGCGAAGTTTCTCCTTTAAAACAAAATCTCCCCTCCCATGAACGGTAAATCCCTCCCATTCCTTCTTAACAAAGTCTAAGAAAGTCTTGTCTTTGAACCATTCGTTATTGAACTTGAACGGCTTTGGACCCCAATCCTCTTTGTCTACCATCAACCAAACCGGGCAATGATCGGAAACATCTCGCATGCCTATCCATTGACCAACCACTCCCCAAGACAAGATAATGTTATTGGAGATAAGAAACCTATCAATTCTGCTCTTCGATTTTCCATCCCCACTAAACCAAGAGAACCTCTTTCCTTTGGAAGGTACATCAACAAGACCGGTTTCATCAATGAAGTCCGAAAATTCCCTCCATTCTACATTGCAACTCCTCGAACTCAAACCACATCTCTCGCTCCTCTTTTTTACCGCGTTGAAATCCCCCCTATAATCCACTCTCCATCTTGGTATTTATTTTTCAAATCGAGCAACCGTTTCCACAAAATACGTTTAAGAGATAAAGTGCATGTTGAATAAATATTAAAGATATAGTAGATGTTTCCTTTCCACATGACTTTCGAACCAAGAAACCCCTGTCCTGAAAAACTAGCCACAACTCTTACCGTTTCGGTTCTCCAAATGGTCAGTAAACCACCCGATAATCCTTCCGAGTCAGAAAAAGAAAAATCCATACCATCCTCCCCCCATAAGCTTCTAACCATCGATTCATCAAAATGTTTCAATTTTGTTTCTTGAATAAGAAAGAAATCAGCCCTTCCTTTTGTAATCATGCTTTTAACCTTTTTTCTCTTAATAAGGCTACCACCCCCCCTAATGTTAAAGCTCCCAATTATCATTTAAAGCAATTAAGAGGCTCCTTCTTTCCTTCATCACCTATCTTTCCTTCATTACTCTTAAACCTCCTACACAAATCAGATACAGGTTGCTGCCTTGAGGAAATCCCACCGTGTTTCTGCATAACTCCTAACTTTTCCATTTCAATATCCATCCTATCTTTACCACTGCTACCAAAATTGGAAAGGGTTCTAGCATTACACCTAACTATATCCGAGTCCACGGGATGAGAAGCGGAAAATAAGGATTGAATATCATCACTAGCGCTAAAAAGGATTTGACAATCTCTGTTAGAAGTTGGAAGAGATAGAACCTGTTTTTTCCACCTTTTGAAGCGTTACATTCCTTGCGCGTACATTTCTGTACAGAAGAAAAGAATCCTTTCTTGGGTCTTTGTGCTGTGTTGTCTTTGGTCCCACCCATGCCATTTAGAGATTTAAAATTAAATTGCTTATTATTAGCCACATTAGTAGCCAACACTCCCTCCATGTCACTTGCTATAGTGGCCCCACATAAATCTCTCTCCTTAAACAAGGAAACGGAAGAAGCTGCTGGTAGCATGGTCCCACCTAGACTCTTAGAAGGTCTATGAAGCTTTGGTTGCTGTGTTACAGAAAAGGTGCGTTCAGAAGAATTATCGGGCCCAGTGTTGTTTGTTCCCAATTCCTGCCTTTTCAGTTCTAAGATGGCCTGTATAGCTTTATCGAAAGAAGATCCTTGAGCAGCTCCAACCGGTTCTAACACAGTATTTGAATTGTCCATAGGATTTCCATGATTATCACTGTACCTACTCCCTATGCCGTGTAAAAGTTGTTCTTCTTCGCCTTTTTTATCGTTTCCCCAGTCTCCCAACACGTCACCTCTATCTTGCCTCTCAGAAACCGCCGGGTAAATCGCCTGTTCTTCTTGCGCCTCTTCTCCATCCAGATCACTGTATTCTTTGTTTTAATCCATAACAAATTCAGACGAGGAGTAAGAATCTCCATTAGAGTTTCCTACAGAAGCTGAATATTTCCTCTCCATTAACCTAATCGGACCATAAGTATCTTCGCGCAAGATTAAAGAGAAGGTTTCGTCGTCAATTGAAACGGTCATCTGCTCCTTAAGAGTGAAATTGTAAGGAACCCTAACCATTATTCTGGCGATATCCATGTTAATGGCAGCGCTTGTATTATCATCCACACAAATGAACGTGCCCAGAAAGTTAGCGACTTTTTCGAAGAAATTGGTACACCACGCTTGGCATGGAACTCCATGCAATCGTATCCACATAACTCTCTCTGTATCCACATCCTTTGGTTGCCATGGTCTAATGGTTTTGAACCATTGCTTCCACCACCATTCCCATTCATCTATTAGTTCCTGAAGAATCCCTTCCTCCATCTCCTCCAGCAAGCATTTATTCGTACCCATCGGATGAACTTTAATTGAGAAGAAGCCCTCAATCTCCATATGAGTTTGAATGTTGTAAGATTCACCCGGGCACAAAACTTCCCCAATAAACGCTTTCTTCCATCTATTCTTTAGCTTTGGGGACGAATTAAAACTGAGCGAGGGTGATTCCTGGATATTCCCCTTCCTAATATCGCTTCCCTGAACAGCATCAACAAAAGTCATTGTCTTCTCTACTCTTCTATTGAAACTACCCCAATTCTCCTTCTTACTGTCACCACCTGAAAATTTCACCTTGCCTTGTTCCATTTTACTACCCTCCCTGTCTCCTCTAGCAAACCTAGGTTGGTTCACGTAGATCTTCTTGCCATCTATAAGAATGTTATCCAGTTTGACTGCTAAAATATTTTCATCCTTCACATCTCTGAACCTCGCAAAGCCGAAGCGTTTACCGAACTTATTGCGTTTAGGCGGGATTACCACCTCAACCGTTTCTCCCACACAGCTAAAAAGCCTGAAAATGTCCACCGCTCTGCTCCTCTCCGGTACCTCCGAGAAATAGAAGGAGGAAATTAACTCATCTCCCCTCACTTGCATCCCACCGTGAGGAAATGAATCCCATTTTTGTCTGACATGGCGGAAACCTCTTCTCTGAACTTTGTTCCAAGCCATGAATGAGCAAAAGAGAAGCAGTGTCTAGAGAGAAGGGGGAGAAGCAAAAACTTTCTCTCTCATCACTTTTTTAATATTATAATAGATGATGATTTTAAGATGAAGAAGATGTAAGGATGAATTAAAAATATATTTTTATTATTAAATTATACGTGGCCATATAAATATAAGGATTTTATTTAACACTAAACTTACATTTTTAACCCTTAATAAATCTTATTAAGCAACTATTATCAAATTGCTAATTGTCATTTTCATTAATTAGAGGTGTTCGCGACTCGATTTGAATCATTTAGAGAAAAAAATCATCTGATCAAAAGATATATAGAGCACGCGGTTTGATTTGGTTTTTGGATAACAAAAAGAAAAATTCAATTTAATCCAATCCAATTTATGCGATTTACTTCGGTTCGGTTGATTTGTTTTTTAAACCAACACTATTTACAAATTTAAAAAAATATGTATGTCAATGTCAATTACAATTACGCCACCAAGGTAGAATATTTGATTGCTACTTAAAAATATGCCACTAAAGTTTATCGAGAGGAATCTATTAAGTGTCCAAATATCTATGTCAATGTTGTGCTGTGATTTGAGAGAATCAAAGAAAATTAAGAAATATGCATTTTGCAATTCTGTGATTAAGAAATCAAATAAATTATACAATGATTAGAAGAATTGCAAACAAGTGTTACTGTAGCAACCTGCCCTAAAAATTAAGCTTTGAGAGTCGCCACCTATTCTACCAAGGCGAATAGGAAACCTTACGCAGTTAAGAGATTCGGGGTAAGATTATTATAATCAGGTCGAGGGAAGGTGTTAGGCACCATTAACCCTTTCCTAAGGTTTTGAATTGAGAGGCAAAGGTTTATGGCTAAAATTGTTAAGGCAATAGCTATGGAAATGAAAAGGGTGAACGGTAAGATTTGAACTAATTAGGATTTAGGGGAAGGGGACTCGACTTGTTGCCAAGTGCCTACGTATCTCCTTAGGGAGAATCAGAGTCAACGTAGTTCGGGGCACAGGGTTGTACGCCTTAGAATTGATTATGAATGTATGAAGGCATTTTAAATTGTCTTATCGTAGTTTTGAAATGCGAAGTTCGCAAGGTATTTTGAATTACCTTATCGTAGTTGTTTTGAAAATCGCAGTATTGAAGAGATGAAAATCCTTAGTTTGAAGGAGTGTTTTAAGATTTGGGCGTACAACCCTGATTTAATATGTTACCATTAATCGCAATGATCAATAGGTTTGATCACCATAATTAATAGATTAGTAGAGAGTTGCTGGCAATTCTAATCGATTGATTCGATTATCACTTTTAGCAAATGGATATATTTTAATTATTTAACTTTATCGTTATCCCTCATAATCAATAGCTTTGATTAAAAATAATAACGAATTTTTAAAGGGAAGTGCTAATCATCGTAACCAATAGATTTGGTTAAAACCATTTAGCAAAATAAATGTATTTTTATTATTTTAATTAATTAAATAATTAATTGATTATTACCCACCGCGATCAATTGATTTAATCGAAGCGAATAATAAATTAAATCCTAACACTTTGGCCAAATGGCCAGTGGGATTGGGCAAACCCTAATGCATTAATAAGTTTTCCTAGGGTTTTTTTGTGATTTTCATAATTAAAATTAAATAAATAATTAAGTCGAATAATCGGGGAAGATAATCGGGAAAATAATCCTAAAGATCATAGCCCTAATCCTAATAAAAATCCTAATCCTAATTATATTAACTTATTAAACTAAACATATTAATTAATATATATAATCTAAATAAAATAATAAAATAGAAAATTATATATAAAAGAACCTGGGGTTTGATTCTGTGTTGTAGCCTGGGAATGTCCATGGTGAGCATGCGCGTTCTGGAGCGTTGGATCCAGCCTTGAGATGATCCTGAGGTCTTGATGGCAGGGTGTATAGTAGTCATACAGATAAGCGAAGCGCTGGATCTGAGATTTCCATAACGTGTAAATGGAGGAAAAAATATTCTGCAATGTTGGGGCTCGAACACGAGACCATTCGGTTGCCAGCTTCCACCCCAGCCAACTGGCCTGCGCGCATTTGATGTTATTGCTTCGCACATCATGAATGAAAATAGAGAAACTAATTGATAATTTTCAAAATGCAGAGGCGCACGAACAGCGGCCTGTTTTCTTCTTCTTCGCGACGCAATTCCGTCCCCATGCCAAACTCCCACTTCCTGCAACACGATCCAATAAATGGAAGATAATATCATGGTTCGACTTAAACCATCCTTCCGAATGCGATGGCACCCTTCACATGGTCCAATTCCACTTAGTTTAGAAAATCCCAATTCAAAGCTTGGAACCCTAACAATGGTGGATTCCTCAATCTGCAACGAAAATCAAATTAAACAACCCATATAGTTTGCAAACAAGATCATGAATACAATTATACCCTCAAACATGATTTACAATGCGTTTATGAACAAATTGAAATTCAAAATATTTGAGACAAAAATGTGAAAACGGCCATAAGTTCCAGAGTGTTTTGGTTGATTATGGAGATTGATTCTCGCTCAGGAAACACCCAGGAGTCGATATCAATCCTTTATTTGGTCTGAATCGTCCTAAAATTCTGACTGCATCACCACTTTTTCTTACGATTTTTTTTGCTTCCGTAATGGCTCTTGGTGCTGATTTTTTCACGATCCTCCATCCCCTTTTAGTCTGCAATCCTTCCTGATATATGGGAGACTAAATTAGGTTAACATATTTGGACTAAATCCTAGAAATTTACAAGATTCATATTTGATTTATTCTCCATTGAATTTTGGTTAAAACTTGCTAAATTAGTACCGAATCTCCCCAATCATCTTATGAACCAAATTGGATTATGTGTTTGATATATTAAATCATTGAAGCTAATTAAAAAAATCAAATCTTCCATTTAAAACAAATTATCCCCATTTTATATGATTTATCAATATTTAAATGAATTAAAATTCAAATAAATAAAAATAAATATTGTAAAAATAAAATAAATATTTTTAAGAATCATTATAAGGCCCATGGACATGTTTTGGAATCCAAAGTTAAGCCAAAAAGTTCAAAATATCAAATTTCTCCACTTTGCTTTAAGTGTATTTTCTCAAAAATCGCCTAACTCGCACAAGCCATAACTCCTTCAATTTTTAACATATGGAGGTGTTCTTGGACTTTTCGAAAATCTTAAAGAGTCCTCTGAATGACCCTTTTGGTTTCATCTTAATTGAGGCTTCCATGCTCAAGTTATGAGCTTTGACCCAAAGAGTGTTCTTGTTGACTTTTTGGAGGACCTATAATCTCTTTGACCATATCTTCAAAAATGATGCATTTCTGGGCTTGGCTTGTGAGAGACAAAGTTGTAGAGAATCCAATTTCCTTCAGAATAGGCTTTGGTTGGGAAATTTTTGATACTCCATGTGGAAGTCATGACCAGTCAAAGTTGAGTTGACTTTTCCTATAAAAAACCCTAATTTGAACCTTTTGACTTTGTTCATTTATGAGTTTTTATTAATGGATCATGATCAACCTTTGATCAAATGATGGATATAACCTCAAATACTTGATTTTTACCAAAAGTCTTGAGTTTTGACTGTATTTTGACCCTAGTTGACTTTTAGGTGAAACTAGTCGACTGTAGATCATCTGAGCATTTGAATGAGCAATCTTTGAAATTTTAGGATTTAGAGATTCAAACTCTTTCGATAAAGTGCAAACCCTAATTTTGAATAGGAGAGAGTGACTTGAGAAAACCCTTGAACCTTGAGTTATTGACGATGAAATGAGGAGGGCAAATTTTGGGGTATGACAGTTACTATTCCACATTGCTGCCAAATTATTAGCATAAGTATAACAATTGTTACTATTATCACCGGCTGCATAATTTCATAATTTCATAATTATTTCATAGCATAAGTATTAAACAGAAACAAAAACAAAATATAAGTATCAAAGCATTTTATAATTTAAGAATTATTTCAACAAAAACAGCAGCTTTAACAAAAAAACAGTAGAGTTGCAAGATTAAAGCATAAGTATTAAAAAGATTTGCATAAAAAACATAGATATTCAACAGTTCCAGTAGCAACAAATTTCAACAGAATTGATAATCAAAATCACGAATTTTCTGGTTAGCCTGCAATAGCTATAACTTGATAATCAGAATCACGTTTCCCACAAGAGTATTCACAATTCTTTCACAATGCGGATATCAGCAGCTAATCAGAATATATATCAAATACACCTTCATTTAATTATGGAATTGGAGCAATTTCTACAAAAACAGAAATAAATATTAACCAATATGAAAGAATAACAACACTTATAAAAAAATACAAGTTATAAGTAAATTACCTAATTCCAAAGTTTCTAACGCATTCACAAGCTCTTCAATATCTACTAACATCGGGGAAGATTTATAGCAATTTTGTGTACAAATTAAAGCTTCAATTGTTTTCGGCGTAAGAGAGCTTCTATAACGTAAGCACTCTACCTCTGGTAGAGAAAACGGACTCCGAAGCTACATTAGACACATGTATAACCAATAAATCTCTAGCCATTCGACCAAGAATAAGATACTGTTGGAACTCACCTTCCACTAATTCAAGATATCAAAACCAAGGCTTTTCTTCTCCAATTTCTCCATGAGATACAAATCCACTTCATTTTTCTGTATGTTATGATTAAGATTCATTTCCATCTCAACCTCCAAAGCAAATACATCCTTTGGTGCTATAAATTCTACCAATTCCACTATATGAGAGGAATGTGTAGGATTTTTAGTTTGACCTTTACCAAGGAAAAACCTATAACTCTCAAATATTTTATATAATGTCTCCTCTGTTTTTCTACACAAAGCTTCAGCAACATCCTTTACATATGTCATGTTCAAGCCCCACCTAACAAACGGCATATTATGTTAAGGATCAAACACAACAGCAACAAAGATTGACATATTCATTTTTCCAACATCACCCCAATATTTATCATACTTATCTTTCATATTTTCAACCGTAATTCCAAGCAAGTTTTCTGAACTTTTTAATTCAATCCACCCCTTCAATGTAGTCAATATCCTAACGTGTTCATTTAAATATTGATAAGAGGTTACAAAATTAGAACCTGACACCTTCTTTGTGATATCAAAAAATATTTTTCGGAAAATTAACAAAACATTTTGCATTATGCCAATCCTCATTATTAGGAATACCACATTTCATCAACACAAAATCAACCACACTTCTTGGTCAATCTCTTAAATACCTTTTACAACTTCAATGCACTTTCAAGCATTATATATGTGGAATTCTACCTAGCAGAAACATCCAACTGAACCATCAATTTTTCTTGTAACCCAACTTCCTTAATGCAAGTTTTAAACCTATCCATACGACCCGGAGATGCATGAACATATCTAATAGCATTCCTAATCTTACTAATTGAAGAATGATAGTTTTCTAGTCCATCTTGGACCACAATATTTAGAATATATGTACAATTGTGAACATGCATATGTCCCCCTTTCAATGGATGTGAATTACAATCATTCATTGTATTTTGTAAGTAAATGATAGCAACATCGTTGGAACTAGCATCATCAGGCGTAATGGTGAAAACATTACCTATTAGTCATTCCTCCAAATATTTTTCAAATTGCCGATGGTTTTTCCTTTGTGATTCGCAATTCTTTTATGGATTTTTCAATCATGATCAATGAAATCTGCAATCAAACAAAGATAAATCAAATTTTGCACAGATGTCCAACAATGAGTTGTAAGACAGACACATTAATTTGATTTATTTATCACACTTTTTAACTTATGTTTCTCACCCGTGTACAAATCCCAACAATGTCTAACAATTGTATCCCCTTACTGCCACCAAAGGAGGCAGTGTCATTGAATTTTGATCTAGTACCGTTATGCCACTCCATAATAAAAATTGTGTAATCAGATTTCTCTTTGATGTATTTCTGACTGTTCTTCCTTCCATTTTTTAGGGTTTTATTTTCTTATACCAATTCAATTATATACACTTATTCCTAACAGTATCCATTATTATTATTATTATGGTATCGTGAATTATGGAATTCGTAGCGTGAAAAGGATAATAAATTATAGAGTAAAGACCCATTTTGGTCCCTTACAAAAATTACAAAACTCAAAATAATCCCCGACAACAAAAATAACCCGATTTAATCCCTTACAAAATTTAACCGGGTCATATTAGTATTTCGGACAATATATTTTTTAAATTGGTTTTTTTTTTCTATATTTAAACTGTAATTGTACTGCCATGTTAATTTTTTTTTATTTTTCATTTTTTAAATACTTAATTAATTTTAATTTTTAATTTCAAATTTATTTGTTAAGCAATGCATATTTAAAAACATAAAAAAAAAAACTTAAAATGTGTTCCTAAAAGAATGTAACCAATGACCTTTAAGTCATATCCTATGTAGAGGCGGATTTACGTGAAGCTGGGTGTGGCACACCATTTTTTTGACCCATATATATATATATATATATATATATATATATATATATATATATATATATCTATATATATATATATATATATATATATATATATATATATAAATTAGGTTTATTAAAAATAGGAAAACAGATAAACCAGTAACTCAATAGCCTCGTAGATTTGATGATTGGTCCGATTTTTAAATCATTAGATAAAGTGAGAGGAAAACATGTTAAGAGTGAGAAAGGTTAATTGGATTTGGTGATATATTTTTCCTATTTTTAATAAACCTAATTTTTATATATATATATATATATATATATATATATATATATATATATATATAAAAATTAGGTTTATTAAAAATAGGAAAAATATATCACCAAATCCAATTAACCTTTCTCACTCTTAACATGTTTTCCTCTCACTTTATCTAATGATTTAAAAATCGGACCAATCATCAAATCTACGAGGCTATTGAGTTACTGGTTTATTGGTCGAATTACTCACTCACTAGTCTAACTACATAATTGTCATACCCCAATTTTTGACCTAAGACACCACCTCATATCATCTGCATATGCATCATTTGCATCACTAACAAATTGCATAGCTTGTGTTTGTTACTTGTGACTCAGCAGGATTTAAACAGGAAGTCACTCATCAGTACAAGCAACAATCAATTAGGGTTTTGTTCTCCCTTCATCTCAAAAGAACCATCTTCATCAACAATCAACATTTGGTCCTCAAAGATTCATTTCAAACAAGCTCAGAGACTTTGAATCAACCAGATTAGGGTTTTGACTGAAGATAGCACACCCCTGATTTTTGCTCAGGATTTGACCTAATGACTTGGGACATGACCTCAAGACCCCAAGTACATCATTTTGACCTAATCTATTGGCTCAAGACATCCCCTACACAAGGACTGATCAACAGTGAAATTTCAAATCATCAGATTAGGGTTTTTGAACTATCAGGGACTGAAATCAGGGATTACATTTGAGAAACCCTAAAAAGCTCCAGGGGATCACTCAAAGGTTTTAATCATCTTCAAATAATCCCTATGACAATATCCAATGGAAATTGTATCTCAATTCAAGATCCACAGTCATCAATTTCATCAGGTCGACAATTAGGGTTTTTGACCTAATTCACCTGAACAACTGACTTTTTAATCAGAACATGGTGCCACAACTTAAACCATGGCTCAAGGTCCTCTAATAACTCAACATGATCCATTCATACCATTCATTTGGTGAGGATAGTTTGGTTCATTTGAAATCTCCAGAAACGCGATTCGTCTGAAAAAGTCAACTATACAAGATCACCATTGACTTTTTGGAAATTTTGGTCAACCATGACTTTTGAAGTTTCAAATCATCAATATATGATATATGAAGTCATTTGATCAAGGAAAATCAAGAAAATCAATCAAGAATCAAAAAGTCAAAAGTTTGACTTTCCATACTTAGAAAAATTCTAAGTGTTTTTCAATGGTTTTTTCCAAACTTTGGAAGGGAATAACTCAAAATTTCACCTACAAACTGAAAAAAACTTCCAACATGAAAGTTGTAGATTTTGATCCAATGAACAACTTTGTCACATAAAATGATTTTCCAAAAGATCAACCATTTAAGAGATATGGAGCTTCAAAGTTGGTATCTTTTGAAAATTTCACTTAAAATCTCACTTTCTTCAAAGTTCATGGATCTTTTTCACCCATTTCCTTAAAGGTCTTGAAGAAACTTTCAACTAGGGTTTTGAATCACATAACATGAGCTTTCCAAAATGTCCAAGAGCATGAAAAAATATGGAGCATAGCTATGGCTTTGAATTATGCATTTAGTGATCATTTTCACTTGAAATTTCAAACCATTTTCACTAAGTTTCAATACTATATGACCTATAATGCAAGTAATGATGCATCAATGCAATAATTGAGAGATATTTTCTGATTTGAAGATCAGAATGGAAGAGGATAAGAAGCTTGGAAGATTAACCATGGTTAAGTCACTTTTAACCATTTGCATTTAATGTAAAGATTCCATTCTATCTCCAAATGCCAAATCACCATTCTTTGATCAACTTGCAAAGCTTTGCATTCAGAATCCTTGGCCTATAAATAGAGGTCCAAACTTCATTCAAAATCACACCAAAACCTCACAAATTATAGGTTTTCTCTTCCTTTCTTAGAATGCAAGTTTCATAGTTTTTCAAAGAGGGAGAAATTCCAACCTCCAAACCTTTGAAGTTCTGAGCAAAGTGATGTTTCCCACAACTCATAAACATCATATGGGATGTGTTTCATCCACTCACACACCCCAAAAACATCTAAAACTCAGAATCACTCTTCAACCTCCATGTTTGCATATAGTGAACCTTACCATGCCAAAATCCATACCAAGCCAATTCTGCCCAGACTAACCTTCTAAACACCATCCATATACATCATATGAATGATCCAAACACTTACCAACAATCTGAAACACCTCCATCATCAAATTCCATCCTCACTCCAAGCAACTGCAGATCGGGTCCCATGGCTATGCTCAGATGAATTCAGTCTACTCCAAGCATCCAGACATGTTCCATAATCATCATTGAAGCTATCCAGATCATTACAAAGCATCTGTAACACCTCTAGCTCGAAATTCACTCTCCAGTTTTGTCGTTTTTGAAGGTAAGCCTCATGAACTTCAAACTCATACATACATGCATCATAAACAAAATATTGATATACCATCTTGTTTCTGCACCTATGAGGATCATTAACCCTCAATCAATTGCATCATAACTTGCACATACACGATTTCACATTGAATTTCAGTTTTAGGGTTCTTCATGTTCATCACAAAATTGATCACCTTAGAGTAAAAATAAATGAATTGTGAGATCACCATCATGTTCCTCATGAAAAACCGAGTGAGATAGACCCTTTACTTGATCAAAACAACACAGTTTTGGGGATTTTCAAATTTCAGTTGGGATGGTGTTCTTGGCGCGTTTTTTGTTCATAAATTCTGGAAAAATTGATTGATAATATAATTAAATGAACGCGTGTATGTTACAAGCCACAAGCGTGGCTCAGTTGGCTTTTTTTTTGAGAAACAACCTCCAGGTCGTGGGTTCAACACCCTTAGGGGCCAAAACCTCTTCTTTATCACTTGTTTTCTTTGATTTTTCACACAACTTCAATTAATTATTTAACCAATCAAAACTTATCATTTTAACTTCATTTTTTGTACACTTCTTATTTAACACATATATTTTATGAATATTCAAAAAAATCACAAAAATATATATTATTTGGTATATTTTTAATAGGTTTAAAATGACATGTTTTTAAGTGTTTTTTAAATACTTTAAATATTGTTTTTCATTTGATTTTTCAAAACTTAATCACTTGTAAATATATTTTGTGATCAAACCCTAATCACTTAGGTCTTAATTAAGCATAAAATTTGTTTTTTTATCTTAATTAAGTTGACTTTTGTCAAAATTCAAATTGTTTTAAAACAAACGATCAAAGTTTTTCAAAACAATAAACCATTTCTTTTTGGTTTTCTTTTCAAAAAAACTCTTGATCAAATCTTTTTGGATTGATCAATTGATTTTTAAAACAATTGGGCCTCTCGAATATTAGAGAGTATAAGTCCCATTCCTTTTTCTTTGTACAGTTTTTCTTTAAAAACTTCTTTCAAACTGTTTTCAAACGATGAAACCTCGCGCTGTTAATAAAACAATCAACCATGTTTTATAAAATAAAACATGGGCCTCCACATAGGTATAAGTCTCATTCCCTTACATGAAATTAGGTATTTCATTGTACATACACCTTTCTGTACATACCTCGATCAATTTGATTTTTAACCTTGAATAACTAATTAAAAATGAAGGTTTTCTTTAAATCTTCCCAAAAATACCATGGGCCTCCATGTAGGTATAAGTCCCGAGCCCTTTTGTAAATACTTGTTTACATAGCTTTTGAATAAACTCAATGGGCCTCTCCCCGAGTATAAGTCCCGAGCCCCGTGTATACAAACGGATCATCCTTACAGGTATATTTCATTCATAAACTCCATTGTATACACACACCTTGTCATATATAACTGTTCATACTTGTTCATACTTGTTCATATTTGTTCATGTACTTGTTCATATTTGTTCGTACTTGTTCATATTTGTGATCGTGTTATATATACTTGTTCAACTTAGTACAACACTAGGTTCCCCATAGCCTCCTATTGGGCTTCGTGCAAAGAATCTCCCTTAGTTTAGGTTAGGACATAGAGTATGGTTTCCCGGTGAAATCGCTCTAAGAGCTCAAACCAAATATACCATGCCTCCTCTTGGGCTTTGTACAAACGACTTGTCCCTCCCATAGCCTCCTCTTGGGCTTACAATGCAAGGACCCTCGATTGTCCCTCCCATAGCCTCCTCTTGGGCTTACAATGCAAGGACCCTCAGATAGCCTCCTCTTGGGCTTCGTACAAGGACCCACGGGCTTCTTATAAGCATCCCCAATATCCAAAACAAATACCCTAGGAGATTAGACATTTATCATCTCTATGATAGGAGTATCTCATCTATATCATCACAAACAATCAATCAATCAAATTTCTCTTTTGCCACAAGGCTGGCTAATCAATCAAACCTTTTGCCACCAGGCTGGCTGATTAATCAAAGTTTTTGCCACAAGGCTGGCTTCGTCGAAACTTTTGCCACAAGGCTGGCTGATTAATCAAAACTTTTTGTCACAAGGCTGACTTCATTGAAAGTTTTTGCCACAAGGCTGGCTAATCAATTTGTTTTTGCCACAAGGCTGGCTAAACAAAAATACATCTTTATCATTCTAAGCTCCATAAGTGGCACAGCCTAGGGCTTATAATGAAAAGATTTCAAACAATAATCAAACAGATGTATGTGATGATATAGATTAGATACATCGAACATTTAGATGACATTTGTCTCTTATCCTTTGCTTCCACTAGCATAAGTGGGAACTACGATTGCTCTGACTTTCTCAACATCCCTTTGAGAATACGTAGGCACAAGGTCGTATCCTTGGCGAGCAAAACTTCTCCCTCAAACCACTCAAACCTTAGCACCCGTAGACCCCGAGCTACATATGCTCTGATTCCCTCTAAGGGATATGTATGCAGAGGATCGCGATGATCTTTGCGAGCATAATCAAACAAACACCTTAGGTCCCACCTATCTCACAACAGAACCTCCACCATAACATAGAATGAAAAAAAAACATAACAAAGAAGCCTATAGAGTACTATAGATACGTTGGGTGCTAATACCTTCCCTTCGTAAAACCAACCCTCTTACCCAAGATCTCTCCCCCACTTTTAAGGTTATTGCAGCTTTTTTCCTTTTCCTACTTTGGAAACAATAAAAAGTTTGGTCGTGAAAAAAACAAAGAAAAATCTTTTTCTTGAGCACTCGAGCCCAAAGAAGGCATCAGGTGTCTCATCCCACAAAACGATGATTTTTCCCCGCGACAATAATAAAACCGGATTAACGCAAAATCCAACAAAATAAGTTCACTTTCATAGTCATTATTGCATAGTCACTAGTCTAACTGTATAATAAAACTCGATTAACTGCATAGTCTTTTATATAACAAAATAGTGCAAAATTCAAGTCCAATTAAATTTTTAATAAAGTCTAATTGTAACATAAACTTAATAATAAAAGAACACTATGTAATAAATTTAGTTGTAAAATAAAATTTGTTTCGAATAAATTATAAACAAAGTTTACTTATATTTTAATAACTTATCCGATCCATGAATCAGATCAGACCGGTGATCTATCTGGTTCCCATTTCAATAGGTTTGACCGGTCGATTCAGTTCAATTTTTAAACACTACTTTTCTTTTTCTCTTCCTCTCAAATCTCACCATCTTTCATGCTTGCCCCGTTTCTTTCATATTTGTTAATGCAATAATCCTTCTTTTTTTTTTCTTCCAATTTTCTCACTTAGTCTAGCTGCATTTATTTATGGGTGATTGAAAACTAAATACAAAGTGAGCATTTTAACTTGCTCTTATTGTTTTTATTGTAAATGTACTTTATTAAACAATATTATTTCTTATTTTAAATTTATTTTAATCTATACTTTTATACTTGTTTAGCCACACTAATATGTCATGTCTGGATCCGCCCCTGATCCTATGTCTTTACCACTAAACTAATATACATTAGTGACACGTAATTTTCGTGATTAGTAGTAATATTAAACATTTCTAAATTTAAAATAAAAAATACAAACCTAAATTCCTTCAAATTAAATGATAGTTACTTTACAAATATACCAATAAGTTTTTGTTGTTAATATTTCTAATTATGGATACTTAACTTAATAATTCAGAATAAAAATTTATTTATTTCAAATAATACAAAAATTTAAAAATAAAATTAATAAAATATAAATGATAAATATAATTAATAAAATAATAAAATTAATATTTACATGAATTACAACTAAATTAATTTATTGGTATTTTATTTTAACTAAATAATAATTTTATAATTAATTTATTATTTAATTTGAGTTAATTAAATATTTTAATAATTAATTGAATTATTAATAAAATTTATTAATTATATTATTTAATTTTTATTAGTTTGAAAGAATTAAATATTCATTTGTATGTTAAATAATTTCAAGTAAATATTATTTAATTTATTTCTCTTTGATTAATTATATTTAGAATTTATATTTTATTAATTTTATTTTTAAATTTGTGTATTACTAAAAATGATTAAATATATATTTTTGAATTATTTAAAATATGTAAATGATTATTCTGAATTATTAAATTAGACATTCATCATCAAAAATATTAAGAACAATCGATGTAGTTCTAAAATGAATATCATTTTATCTTATAAATTTTTTATTTTTATTTTAAATTAAAAAATGATTAATATTACTGTAAATTATGGAAATAATTTATCACCAGTGTACATTAGCCTAGTGGTCAAAGCATATGATAAGCCTTAAAGATTCTTGGTTCAATTAGCAATCCAGACAAATTTAAAAATCGCAGTCCAGACAAACTTAAAAAAATATATATACAAAGGGACTAGTATGGTCCGGTTAAATTTCGTAAAGGAGTGTTACTTGTGAATTTACTTGTGAAATTATTTAATGTTAGTCTACAGGTAAATCCTTAGGTAAATTCGCAGATAAATCCGCAAGTTATTTGAAATGTTAGTCTATTTGGTATTTTTTATTTTTTAATAACTTGATTATTAAAAAAATATTTCAGTAAATATATTTGGTATTTTTTAATTTTTAAAAACTTGATTATTAAAAAAATATTTCAGTAAATATAGTCTGGTTCGGAGGTTAGGCATCAAGTGGGTAGGGGTGGCAAACGGGCATGTCCGCTCCGTTTAGGTCTGCCCCGCAAAAGCCCGCAAAAAAATGGGTGGGACGAACATATTAGAGAGTGCGGGTCTAAAACCTTACCCCGCCCCGCAAAAAAGTGAGGGCGGGCGGGGAAAGTCTGCGGGCATTGAACCTTTTAGGCCTAAAAATAGTAAAATTGTATGAAAAAATCATGCCTGCAAAAGCCTGCAAAAAATGTGGTGGGGCGGGCACACTAAAGGGAGCGGGACTAAAACCTCCACCGCCCCGCTAAAAAGTGCAGGTAAAACGGGTTTTCCACGCGGGATGGGCCCGTTTTGCCACCCCTAGGTCCAGCCCACTCCCGATTGTAGTTGCGGGAGTTCAATCACCACCGAACCAATTAACTATATTGGTATTTACGGTTGCTTTTAATTTGTGTAAAAGTGTCAATTATGACATTTATTTTGGAATGGATGGAGTGTGTATATATATACACTCCATCCATATACGTTTATTTTGGAATGGATGGAGTGTATAAACGTATATGGATGGAGTGTATATATATATATATATATATATATATATATATATATATATATATATATATATATATATATATATATATATATATATATATATGGCATATCATATGAGAATGCCATATTTACATGAGAATGTGAGAATGAATCTGAATCATTGGATTTTAAAATAAATGGTAGAGATTATGGGTGAATCTTTTTCTCTCTCTCCTACCTCATTTATTTCAAAATGTAGGAGAGAAAAAAAAAAGATTCACTCATAATCTCAACCATTTATTTTAAAATCCAATGGTTCAGATTCATTCTCACATTCTCATATGATATGCCCTCATATATATATATATATATATATATATATATATATATATATATATATATATATATATATATATATATATATATATATATATATATATATATATATTTATATTTATTATTCTTTTAATTTTAAAAAAATTACAATTTGTTACAGGTAAAAACAAATTCAATAGAACGCACACAATTTTAGAATGGGTTTTTCTAACCTATGCAACATTGCATAGGATAAGGGCAATTAATACATTATTTCCTTCCATAAAAATTATCATATTAATTATTTTTGTTATGAAAAGTAATCTTTTATATTTTCTCTCTCCCACTCAATTAATGGATCAACATAAATAATAATCAATATGGTAATTTATAATTAAAAAAGTGGTGTATTAATTGTCCTTTATCCTATGCAATATTGCATAGGTTAGAAAAACCCTTTTAGTATATAGAATTGTATCATAATGTTATGAGTAATACTATGTTTCTGTGATTTTTTTTGTCATTTAATTGATTTATAAGAAGAGAGAATAAATTTTAAAATTAATTTACTTTTTATTTTTATAAACTTACAAAACTTCATAAAAGTTTATATTCCTATTGACTATAATTTTTTTTATTAAGATTCATATCTTACTCAATAAATCATTTCTAAAATTAAATTTTATATAAATATCTAAAATAACAAATAATTAGGATTGATGAAAGGGGACCATTTATTCAAAATTTATGAATAAGATTTATTCCAGATTGAAGAAGTATGTTATTTATTTTAAATTTAAATGAAATCATAGGTTAGAAATAGAAATACATACTATAAACACATAATAGAACATCATCCCTAGCACTTGTAGAACTGTAAAAAAAGCTGTTGTAAAATATAGGTTAAATTACTCCCAAGGTCCTTTAAGTTATTTAATTGTAACAGTTTAGTCCTTTAAGTTTTTTTTGTAACAACTTGGTCCTTTTGGGTGATATCTGCCTCTTTTTTCTCTCATTTTAATCATTTAGAAATGTTGGTTGATGTGTTTTTGGAAGCACTTCATCATTTTTACATCCCTCATTATAATTGCATCCACAATTAGCACATTTTCTCGGTTAAAAAAGGATAATGATGCACACATATAATAACATAAAGGACCTAGTTGTAACGAAAATAACATGAAGGACCAAACTGTTACAATTAAATAATTTAAAGGACCTTGAGTGTAATTTAACCTAAAATATAATAATAATTAATTGTCTCGACAATACATTGATGTGTTGTGTTTGTCTTTTTAGCTAAATCAATTGATCAATTAATTTTTATAAGAATCTCACATAAAACTATGGATGCTTATTTATTTGTGTTTTCCATTACAATTTATGATTGTTTATATTTTCCATTTAGTTGTCCACAATAGACACAATTAAAATTCTAAAAGTGTAATAAAAAGTTGTATAAAGTTAAAGTTAATATAATAAAAATCTACATGATAAATATGGTAATGAGTTAATAGGAATAATTAAGGATGTAAAATGATAATTAGGGGTATAAAAATCTTATTTAATTAATTCTAATCAAGGTTTAAATGTAGATTTACCTTTTAAATAAAAAATCTTGATTATCATGATTTCATGCTACAAATCCCATAATTCATGATACCATAATAATAATGATGGATACTGTTAGAAACATGTGTATATAAATGAATTGGTATAAGGAAAGAAAACCCTAAAAAATGGAAGGAAGAACAAGCAGAAATCCGATTACACAATTTTTATTATGGAGTGGCAAAACGATATTGGATCAAAATTCAATGACACTACCCCCATGGGTGGCAGTAGGGAATACATCGAGTGGCAAAAGTGAAGGATAGAAAAACACTTAGAAATGGGGGGTTTGAATAAGTGTAGTCTAAAAACTTGAACGATAAAAACAAATTGCACAGTTATTTTTATCCTGGTTCGTTGTTAACTAGACTACTCCAGTCCACCCCCTTGGAGTGATTTACCTCACCTGAGGTTTTAATCCACTAATCTCAACAGATTACAATGGTTTTCCACTTAGCCCGCGACTAAGTCTTCTAGAGTATCCTGATCACAACCTGATCACTCCAGGAACAATTGCTTAGACACAAGCTAAGACTTTCTAGAGTATCCTGACCACCACGTGATCACTCTAGTTACAACTGCTTAGACACAAGCTAAGACTTCCTAGAGTATCCTGATCACACTTGATCACTCTAGTTACTTACAAATTAATGTAATCAAATTCTAAGAGTATTACAATGCTTCTGAAAAGCTATAATCACAACAGTGATATTTCTCTTAAAGTTTAAGCTTAATCTCACTAATATATTACAACAACAATGTAGTGAGCTTTGATGAAGATGAAGTTTGTGAGCTTTGATTTGAACAGCGTTTCAGCAAGTTAGTATTCACAGAATTCGTCAGAATCGGTAACCTTGCTTCTCATCAGAACTTCATATTTATAGGCACTTGAGAAGATGACCGTTGGGAGCATTTAATGCTTTGCGTATTCCGTACAGCATTGCATTTAATGTTTCACTCTTTTGTCAACTACCTCGAGCCTTGTTTACGCTGTGTCTACTGACGTTGCCTTTAATAGCTTCTAACGTTCCTTTTGTCAGTCAGCGTAGCCTGCCATCTTGTACTTGCTTCTGATCTGATGTTTGTGTATACAACGTTTGAATATCATTAGAGTCAAACAGCTTGGTGCAGAGCATCTTCTTGTCTTCTGACCTTGAAGTGCTTCTGAGCGTGATACCATGAGAACTTCAGTGCTTCTGCTTCTGATCTCAAGTTCTTCTGATGCTTCCATAGACCCATGTTCTGATTCTGCTTTGACCATCTTCTGATGTCTTGCCAAACCATGTTCTGATGTTGCATGCTGAATCTTCTGAGTCAAAGCTTCTGAGCGCTGATTTGTGCATACTCTTTATATATTTCCTGAAAGGGAAATTGCAGTGTATTAGAGTACCACATTATCTCATCCAAAATTCATATCCTTGTTATCATCAAAACTAAGAATATTGATCAGAACAAATCTTGTTCTAACAATCTCCCCCTTTTTGATGATGACAAAAACATATATAAATGATATGAATTTGCGATCAGAAAGAGCAGACGGCTAAAGACAATTACACAGCTAAAGCATAAGCATGTGAATATGTCTCCCCCTGAGATTTATAATCTCCCCCTGAGATAGATAATCTCCCCCTGAAATAAATACTAGAAGAATTTTAATAATAAAATACTTCCCTGAGTATTTCAGTAGAGACGTTCACATATGCTTGATCTTCAGAACATTCATGACTTCTGATTCTTGCTTCCATCGGACAGCTTCAGAACTTGAATTTCTTTGATCTTCAGAACATTCACAGCTTCTGATTCCTGCTTCCATCGGACAGCTTCAGAACTTGAATTTCTTTGATCTTCAGAACATTCACAGCTTCTGATTCTTGCTTCCATCAGACAGCTTCAGAACTTGAATTTCTTTGATCTTCAGAACATTCACAGCTTCTGATTCTTGCTTCCATCAGGACAGCTTCAGAGCTTGAATTTCTTCTTACATCACTTCATGCTAGATTGTATCAGAACATTGTTGAATGTACCAGTGCATCATCAGAGCATCTCTACATCCTGAAATGTTACAGAACAAAGCTAAACGACAAAAGTCAGCATGAATGAGTCAGAACACATAATATGTATCAGAGCCACATAATATGTATCAGAACAAATAAACATAATGTTTCAGAGCATATTCTATCATCAGAATATCTGAACATTCTTCCTTCTTGCTTCTGATTCTGAAGCTTCATAGCACTCAGCTTGCTTCAAGAATCCAAGAGCTTGATTCTTTAGAATTGCTTCTCCTCATGATTTTGCTTCTCATGTTGAGCTTTAAAGAGGATCTTCAATTCCTGCAAGTCAACAAAACTTAAAGCATAAAACTTTGCAAGTTCTGTTAGCAATGCGGGGCCTTTTTACCCGGTAACTGATAATATTAATCAGATCATTTATCACATTTTCTCCCCCTTTTTGTCATAACATCAAAAACATAAAAGATTCAGATGAAAAACAAAAGGAAATAGATGTAAGAAAAAGATAACTTTCATTTAGGCTCAAGAAGACATAAGTACAGAAGTACAAGAGGATAAGCAAGAGAAGATGCACAAAACAGATGCAGCAAAGCTAAAAACAGAGAAAACAAAACAACTAAGACTCAATCTAAGATGACCCTAGCTTCGACAAGATCTTGGCCAGCATATCTTGAACCACATTGTTGTGCTCATTCTGCCTCTCCATGAAAGCTCTAAACTCAGCATTGACTGAGCTTTGCTCATCCTGGTTCTTCTGAATAACTTCCAGAGTCCTTGCAAGACGGGAAGGTTCATCAGAAGAAGCTTCACAGCTTCTATCCACAGGGATGGCATTGTGATCTGTAGCTTCCATTGATAGATCATTTGCAGGGTTTTCCTCAACAGGAACTGTTTCAGCAACATGATCTTCTACATCTGCTTCTTGCATAGAAGCATCTTCATATTCTGCAGCCGGAATCTCAGAATCTCCATTCTCAAGTGCCTGAAGAATGGCAGCTAGATTCCTAGGGGCAAAAGGACCTTCAACTTCTGGTGGGTCAACAACTTCTGGAATGACCAAGCTTGGGTCTTTCTTAGAAGGGTTTTCCCTCAGAAAGTCAAAGAGAGTCTTGAAGTCTCCGAGCAGAACAGGATATTGAGGTCTCCAGACCACAATTTTCCTGCAAGGGTTAGCTTCCATTGCAACAACAAGTCTTACTTCTTCCAATTCATCCACAAAGGGCTTTTCTTCCAAGGTATATCTCCCTCTGAGACGAGCAAACCAGAAGTCTTCATAACTTCTCAGAATTCCACGAGGCCGTGGAGCAGCTTCTACGCAAGCTTCCTGAAGTTCTATAAAGTAAGCATTTGTTTCTCTGCGTAAGATTCTCCAGAACTTCCGCATAGCGACGTTATTCAAGCCAGAACTTTCAGCAATTCTGAGGGTATCAAAGATACTTCTGAGATTTGTAACACCCTTCTAATACCCCACATAAATAATAAACAATAATCAGAGTAAACATGAATAAGGGCATTACAACTTCCAAATAATTAAACAATAATACTCATGTCATGCCATAAAAGAGAACGTCAACCAAATTTATTCAGATCATCATGTTTAACACAGCGGAATTATCTTTAACATCTGAATAACAAACAACCAAGTCACAGACTTAAAACATCAACATAAAAGTCCATCCAAAATAAAAAGAGTTTAACAAGTAACTCTAAACGACGCCCCCAGTGTTACACGACCAGAGCATGACACGGATCCAACTGACTCTAACGAACTACTTGACGAGCTAATCCTCACCAAGTACGAGAGCTACTCCTCAATCTGAAAAATAACAACAATAAGGGTGAGTCTCATCCACATTTAACTAATGTTATAAGATATAGATAATAAAATATCATTTCACATGCCATTCACCCAATCACAGTCATGATCAGATTCAAACCATACAATCAGTGAGCAAACAACCAAATTAACACATATTATAACATTGGACAATCTTCCATTCATGTTATAATAGCAAAACAGCCTAATGCAATGCAACTACATGCATGTGGTACCAAATCTGGGATAACCCAACTCACCGACCCACCATCGTCAAGGATACGGTAACACCCACTCACTAATTCCACACAATGGGAATTAGCTACCACTGATCCACCATCGTCAAGGACCAGCCACATAATGATTATGAATGCATGCATCAACCATAACATGCTCATCACCCACATACATCGATCAATGTCATAATCATCAATAAAACACATATTTCATACCAACAATTCATGTATAATAAACACCAGTTATAACCACAACATCATACAGGTAAGACATTCATTAGTGTACCTATAAACATATCCCACCACAAACAAATAAGATCGGGTGTTTTAAAAATAATTCAAGCCACAACTCAAAACACCATTTGAGTATATAAATTATTTGATTAGCTTCACTGTACTCGAAACGGCACCAAAATCCGGTTTACGGTTTAAAAGTTACACATTTTTAAACTTTTCAAAACGGCCTATCGCCAACAGCACGCGGCGCCACACACAGTTCGCGGCGCGGAACGAATAGGAACTACGCCTTCGCGGCGCAAACAAGGGTTCGCGACGCGGAACGAATAGGAACTACGCCTTCGCGGCGCAACCAAAGGTTCGCAGAGCGGAACGAATAGGAACTACGCCTTCGCGGCGCAACCAAAGGTTCGCGGCGCGTACTGAACACAACACAACTTCCTGGCTTTCTGCCAAGCAGTTCGCGGCGCCAACTCCTGGACGCTGCGCGAACTGGCGATTTCCAGAACTCCGAATCGCAGAAAATAGCCTGCGATTTTGCCCTTCCTTCACCAATTCATGACCAAACCAATCCCATTCCAACCAGATTTGCATACAGTGAAACAAACACATATTATAACACATTTATAATACATTCAACCATCCAATTATCACCAATACACGATCAGTATAATCATTATGCATCAATCCTCCCAAAACCTAACACTTCTATAGCCTAAGCACAACCCAATTGAATCGAATAACACGATCAAATTCTATCATACTACCTATAATCCCATAATAGAAGATAAACGGAAGAGTCCCCCCTTACCTGAAGGTTGATTCTTCGCTCTTCCTTGGGTCGCACTTCTCCGCTCCTCTTCTCTTTTCACGTTCAGACTCTTCTCTTCTCCTTAGTTCTATTCCTCTTTCCCACAATTCCTCTAATTTGTGGAAAATAAAATAAAACTATTTTAATTAGTAATAGGGCCTATCAATACACCCCCCTCTTTACTAAAAGCGACACTGGCCCATCAGTCTCATTATTCCCATTTTTCTCAGTTAACTCAAATAGTTCTAATATTTAATCCAAAAATTAATTAAATTAAATAAAGATTTTTATGGGGTGTTACAACTCTCCCCCACTAGAAAAGTTTTCGTCCTCGAAAACATACCTTAGGCAAAGAGTTTCGGGTAGGAGTCCTTCATCTGGCTCTCCAATTCCCACGTAACATTTCCACCGGCTGGTCCTCCCCAAGCTACTCTGACTAATGCTATCTCCTTGCCACGCAATTGTTTCACCTTCCGATCTTCAATCCTCATAGGGAAGGTTTCAACTGTCAGATTATCCTTTACCTGTACATCATCGACTTGGATCACATGAGATGGATCAGCAATGTATTTCCTCAACTGCGATACATGGAATAGATCATGCAGATTCGCAAGTGTCGGTGGCAACGCAATGCGATACGCCACTTCTCCAACCCTCTCCGTAAATTGAAACGGACCAATAAAACACGGAGTCAACTTCCTTGACTTCAGTGCTCTACCAACACCAGTTGTAGGAGTCACCCTCAAGAACACATGATCTCCTTCTTGAAATTCAAGCGTCCTTCTTCTTTTATCATGATAACTCTTCTGACGATTCTGAGAAGTCTTCATCTTCTCCTGAATCATCTTAATCCTTTCTGTTGTCTCCTGAACAATTTCTGGCCCAATCACAGCACCTTCGCCAGATTCGTACCAACATAAAGGCGTTCTACATCTCCGACCATACAAAGCTTCAAACGGAGCCATACCAATACTCGAGTGAAAACTATTATTGTAAGTAAATTCGATCAAGGGTAGATAACTATCCCAAGCACCGCCCTTTTACAACACACAAGCACGCAACAAATCTTCTAGTGATTGAATAGTTCTTTCTGTCTGTCCATCCGTCTGTGGATGATAAGCAGAACTCAATCTCAGCTTAGTACCCAAAGCCTTCTGCAAACCTTCCCAGAATCTGGATGTAAACCTTGGATCTCTATCTGACACGATACTCGAAGGAATACCATGTAAACTCACTATCTTTTCAATATACAATTGAGCCAGCTTCTCCATTGGGTAATCCATTCTCATTGGTATAAAGTGAGCAGACTTTGTCAACCTGTCCACAATAACCCAAATAGCTTCACAATTCTTCACCGTCCTCGGCAAACCTGAAACAAAATCCATAGATATACTATCCCATTTCCATTCCGGAATAAATAACGGTTGCATAGCTCCATACGGTTTCTGATGCTCAATCTTCGACTTCTGGCAAGTCAAACAAGCATATACAAATTCAGCTATTTCCTTTTTCATTCTAGGCCACCAAAACAGCTTCTTTAGGTCATGATACATCTTGGTAGCACCAGGATGAATACTCAATCCGCTACGATGTCCTTCTTCAAGAATACTCTTCCTCAATTCGGCAATGTCAGGAACACAAACACGGTTACCAAACCTCATTATACCATTCTCGTCGATTCTGAATTCACCTCCTTTATCTTGGTTAATCAGAGTCAACTTATCAACCAACTCTACATCAGTCTTCTGACCCTCTCGGATTTCCTCAAGAATACCACTAGTCAGCTTCAGCATACCCAATTTAACACTGGTAGGAGTGTCTTCACATACTAAACTCAAATCTCGGAATTGCTCAATTAAATCCAATTCTCTCACCATAAGCATAGACATATGCAAGGACTTCCTACTCAATGCATCGGCAACAACATTTGCTTTACCCGGATGATAATTCAGTTCAAAATCATAATCCTTGAGAAATTCTAACCATCTTCTTTGTCTCATATTCAGCTCTTTTTGGTCAAAGAGATACTTCAAACTCTTGTGATCACTAAATACTTCAAACCTTGAACCATATAGGTAATGCCTCCACAATTTCAACACAAATACCACTGCTGCCAACTCTAAGTCATGAGTCGGATAGTTTCTCTCATGCACTTTGAGTTGTCTCGACGCATAAGTGACTACCTGTTGATTCTGCATTAGTACACCTCCTAATCCCGACAACGAAGCATCACAATAAACAACAAAAGATTCCGCCGGATTCGGCAAAATCAAGATCGGCGCACTAGTCAACCTCTTCTTCAACTCTTGGAATCCTTCTTCACATTTTGAATCCCAGACGAAAGCTTGACCCTTCCTAGTCAACTTAGTTAACGGCAACGCTAACTTTGAAAAACCTTCAATGAACTTTCTATAGTAACCCGCAAGACCAAGGAAACTACGGATTTCGAAAACTGACTTCGGAGCTTCCCACTGAGACACTGCTTCTACTTTCGTTGGGTCAACGACAATACCATCCTTGGAAATTACATGCCCAAGAAAGCTCACTTCATTTAACCAGAACTCACACTTTGACAATTTTGCATAAAGTTTCTTTTCCTTCAATAGTTCCAATACCACTCTAAGATGATCCGCATGTTCTTCGTCATTCTTAGAATATATTAAAATATCATCAATAAATACTACTACGAACTGATCCAGATAAGGATGGAAGATCCTATTCATATACTCCATGAAAACCCCCGGCGCATTGGTTACTCCAAATGGCATCACTGTATATTCGTAATGACCATACCTCGTTCTAAATGCCGTTTTCTGAATATCGTCCGTCTTCACCCAAATCTGATGATATCCCGACCTCAAGTCAATTTTGTTGAACACACACGCTCCAACCAGTTGATCCATCAAATCATCAATCCTCGGCAAGGGATACCGGTTCTTGATAGTAACCTTGTTCAGTTGCCTGTAATCCACACACAACCTCATTGAACCTTCTTTCTTCTTCACTAGTAACACCGGTGCACCCCACGGTGAGACACTAGGACGAATAAATTTCTTCTCAAGTAACTCTTCCAATTGACTCTTCAACTCAGTCAATTCCGATGCCGACATACGATAAGGTGCCACCGACACAGGACTAGTTCCAGGAATTAATTCAATAGCAAAATCCACCTCCCTCTCTGGCGGTAATTCTCTTACATCTTCTGGGAAAACTTCCGGAAATTCACATACTACCGGTAAGTCACTACTCACCGCTTTCTTTTTCACTTCCATGGACGCAATCAACATAAACACGACAGCCCCGTCCTTCATTGCTTTATCCACTTGTCTAGCCGTCATCTCTAAGTCCTCAACAATGACATCTTCAGGAAAAATAACCGTTTTCGTGAAACAGTTAATATGAACCCGGTTAAATTGCAACCAATTCATGCCCAGGATAACATCCAGTTGTTCCAACGGAAGGCACACTAAGTCCATTCCGAATTCTCTACCAAAAATATCAATTGGACAGTTCAAACAAGCAAACGAAGTAGTCACTGAACCCGACGCAGGAGTGTCAATGATCATACTTCCATTAATATCAGATATTTCCAAATGCAGTCGTTTAGCACAATCCAATGAAATAAACGAGTGAGTTGCTCCAGTATCTATTATTGCAATTAAAGGAGTGCCATGGATAAAACACGTACCTTTAATCAACCGATCCTCTGGAGTAGTCTCTGAACCAGATAAGGCGAACACCTTACCACCAGCTTGATTCTTCCTCGGCTTAGGACACTTAGGACTAATATGACCTTCTTCCCCGCAGTTGAAACAAGTTACAGTGTTCCCTTTGCACTCAATAGCAATATGACCTGCCTTTCCACATCTATAGCACTTCTTTTCCTCACTTTTGCACTCGTAAATGCGATATCCAGGTTCTCCACACTTGAAGCACTTAATAGGGGCACTAGAGTCTCCCCCACTAGGCTTCTTCCAGCCTCCAGCTTTCTGGTTACCCTTACCATATGGCTTACCACGATCCATATGCTTTTTCCCTTTCTTGTCGACTAACTCGCGAGAGTGTGACGACTTCAATTTAATATTGTCCTCTTCAAAGATTCGGCTGCAGTCAACCAAATCGACAAACCTGCGAATCCTCTGGTATCTGATACCCTGTTTAATCTCATCACGGAGACCATTTTCAAACTTAACACACTTCGAGAATTCACTAGCTTCATCATTATTGTAGTGGACATAATACTTTGCCAGCTCAACAAACTTGGACGCATACTCCGGCACAGTCATGTTACCTTGTGTCAGCTCCAAAAATTCAATCTCTTTCCTGCCTCTAACATCCTCAGGAAAGTACCTCCGCAAGAATTCTCTCTTGAACACAGCCCAAGTGATTGCAATACCTGCAGCTTGCAGTTCGTCCCTACTAGCCATCCACCAATCATCAGCTTCTTCAGACAGCATGTGAGTCCCATATCTCACCTTCAGATTTTCGTCACAATCAATCACCCGGAAGATCCTTTCAATTTCCTTTAGCCACTTCTGGGCGCCTTCGGGATCGTGAGTGCTTCTGAACAACGGAGGGTTGTTCCTCTGAAAACTATTCAGCTGCCTGTCAGCACCAATTCCAGCTCCATTGGCATTCCCTCCCAACACACCAGCAATCATACCGAGAGCCTCAGCAATCGCATCGTCGTTCCTTCCTCCTCTTCCGGCCATTGTTCTGCTAAATATCAAACAATATTTATTAGAACAAGAAGTATCGACAGTGTCAATCTTACACTAATCGCATACGAGGGGTCAACCGACACTAAGACTCTGACTCAAACGACCGACTATGCTCTGATACCACTATTGTAACACCCTTCTAATACCCCGCATAAATAATAAACAATAATCAGAGTAAACATGAATAAGGGCATTACAACTTCCAAATAATTAAACAATAATACTCATGTCATGCCATAAAAGAGAACGTCAACCAAATTTATTAAGATCATCATGTTTAACACAGCGGAATTATCTTTAACATCTGAATAACAAACAACCAAGTCACAGACTTAAAACATCAACATAAAAAATCCATCCTGTCATACCCCAAAATTTGCCCTCATATATTTACAAACGCCATTTTATTTCGAATAAATGAATTGGCACAGTCGGTAAGAATTTGAGCGTGAATGGTACAATAGCACGAGGTCCCATGCTCGAGTCACATTATTAACATTTTTTAGTTTATTTGTTACTAACTTAATTTCCGTTTAATTTACTTTTTTTAAAATCGTAAAAAATTTGTTTGTTTATTTGCAATTAATTTTTTATTTTAGTTGTTACTAACATTTTAGGCTAGTTTTTTAATTGGTTAAATATAATTATAAAAACTCAATGAGAATAATTCCTTCTATTTGGGCTTTTAGTTATTTTTAATTAATTTTGGTCCATCAAGTTTAACCTAATTTTATATATTATAAATAGGACAACCTTTACACAAGAGGGGGGGCGAACCCTTATTCCGAATCCACCTTAAACCTCTCCCTCACGCTTTTATCTTCATCGTACAACTTCTAACCTGAAAAACTAACCATCTTCTTTTACCTCACATCCACGACCAATTCCCAATCCTAATTAACACTATTTCTTCTTCCTAAATAACAAAACCCAAGCGACCCAAGCCGTGTATTTTCTTTATCACTGTCATTATTTGTTTTCAGTTTTGTTACAGATTTTCAAAGAAAGATGATGCGGATCCAAACTAGAGTAATCACCGTCGCGGTTGAATTGAAGCTTCGGTGCCGAGCAACATCTCCCCGATCTGCACACGGACAAGCCAACGCCCACAGACGCAAACATCGACACGGAGTAATCGCTTTACGCAACATGATTTCACCTGCAAGATTCGAACCAAAACAAGGACCGATTCTCCACCGATTCAACTTGTGACAACAAATCCTTCAGCAACGAAAATGCATTATCATCGTAGTTTCAACAGCACAATGCCGATACCAACTCAGTCACGATTCACCGTGACAACACACATTAGCGAGTACCCAATCGGCCATCATCAACGACGCGCACCTGCATCAGTTCGGCGTCTGATTTTCGAAGCAACCGAATGGCCGCAAGCTCCATCAATTCACAGCATCCTAATCATTTACAAACTAACGGTATGTGGTTTATGTTTATTTTGCAGAAAATAGTTCACAGTGAATAAAAACTCAAATTCAAGATGGAGAGGAAAGGTGAAATCGAGGAAAATCCGAATGTCCGCGAAATCTCTGACGGCATCGTAAATCACCATGAACGGCATCACCTCTACGCACAACGAGCAGCGGATCCGTAAACCAAAACGCAGCAGCATTCGTTCAACCACGTATTCAGATCCCATCCTCGATGACGAAGCCATCGCCGTCACAAACGGCCGACTACTCACTGCGTCCGTACCGGGCCACACTTGCTCTGCACTACGTCCGTACCGGGGTTAACCTTGAAGGCGCCCTATCAACCATATCAGATCAAATCAGAGCTAAGTACCTTTGCCTATATCATTGTTTTAAGCTTATTTATTCTTTATTTTAGGGTTAATCTCGTTCGCCTTCGAACTAGCCATACACTCACCATATTTTTGGTTTGTTTGCCTTTTCAGGGTTCGTTGATTGCCAAAGCTCCGAGTTTGGTAACCCTAAACTCTAATCTTTTATTCTTTCTGTTTAATTATTACTTATGTCAAACCCTACTAAGGGATCCGCTGGTTTCATCTTCCCTTCCCTCCGCTGGTTTCAATTTCCCTCTCCCGTTATTACTTTAATTATTAATTGTTATGGTTAGTAATCCTAGGGAGTGCAAGTCTTGAATTGAATTAGAATCACATAATTACAAGATAATATAATTGAATATAATCACGTGATTGTTGCACCCACACACCCTTTTGGGGTAACCCCTCTGTTGCCTGGTTGCCTGTTGCCTTGTTGCCTGTTCCTGTTGCCTTGTATTTTTTGCAGAATATCCAGTCCCTCGAATACGAGGATACCTCAGCCATGTTGCCTCGATTAAAGGTCATGGTCCCTAATGATGCTGCCTTCGATACACTAACATGACCTCGACCCTCGGAAGTTGCCTACGGAAAAAGGCTGAGGTATCTTCTGGTTGCCTAACGAAAAATGGCTTATTCTGATCCTTGCCTTAGACTACCTGCCCTTCTATGGCATGGGACAGTCTCATGGCAAAGGATGCTTCGACGACCCTTCAACCTCCAAACGAAAGGCTTCCTGCCCTCTTATGGCAAGGATAGACCCTTTCATTCTGAAAGGCTAAAAAGAGACCTATCATCTGAGTTTAAGGTAATTGCCCCTAATTGCCTTGCCATGCTCTATTTTCTATATTCTTTCTCAAAATTCTTCAAAACTGGCTACGCTCATTTACGAGCTAAAGTCCATTTTTTTTCCTCTTTCATCTACATTTTCTGAAAACGAGCAAGCAAAGCAATTAAGAGCCCATGGAAAACCATGGATGCAAAGGGTGCCTTACACCTTCCCTTTGCATAAATTACCCCCCGAACTTAGATTTCTTTAAAAGGTTTTTTTCTGTTTCTTTTTGCCTTTCTGAATTTGTTTGGATAAAATAAAAGTCGGTGGCGACTCATGCTTAACCGCGACATTTCGATCGATAAAAAGTCAGTTCACCGTATTACAGAACTGGCGACTCTGCTGGGGATTCTCGATAAAAAGAGGGGTTACCTTAAAAGCTTAGGATCACTTAATTGTATTCTTTTGTTTGCTTTGCTTGCTTTATTTTTCAGGGCTGTTTTGGGAATTAGCAGAAGGACGAATCCTACACCCGGATTCAAGTACATCTAAGATAGGAAGTGGCATAGTCATGGCGACCTCCTTCATGTATGTGGAGGATTGGTCAATATGAGAGTTCACGCTTAAGTTAGGCCTCTATGGGTGTTTGCATGCTTCTCTTGTATGAGGGAGGTTCGTGCGGATGTCCGTGGGTGAGTCGGAGCTTAAGGACCTTTAGTTACCTTTAACCCATCCTGACTTTTAGGAACGTAGTGGGGGGACTACTCTTGATGTATGTTGAGAGCATAGTCGCTACCCGATACTACAACTGAGATAGGCCTTTTCTCAAAGTATCATTGCATGGTATGTATGTATCATGTTCGAGGGTGCTTTAGAGGGGCTGACAATTCTGGATAACTTTTAGAACCCGTTGCAGAAATCTCCTTATCCATAGAAGTACCCTTGGAAAGGACACCTGATCAGACTCCATGCAAGCCTTAAGCCAAAAATTTTGTGACTTGTGTGACTTGTTTGTGCTTGCTACTAACCTTCATTTCCTTGCAGGATTTGCTTGTGGGACATCTCGTCCTTATTACCTTATGTTACTAACCTTTCTATTTCCTTGCAGGATTTGCTTGTAGGACATCTCGTCCTTATTACCTTATGTCTCGCTTAATGCATTACATTCGCATGACATCATGACATCATAACATCACATGTTAACTAACCCTTTCAAGGATCTTAGGAATTTAAGGCGCACAAATTCAGATGCCCTTATCAAGGACTAATTTCTCATCAGGGGGCAAGAGGATTTGTTTTCCTCTGGCCACATGTCTTCCAATTCAGAGATTCTACACCTATCAAGGGGCAAGAGGATTTATTTTCCTCTGGCCGTATGCCTTCTAGTTCAGAGACATCATACCTATCAAGGGGCAAGAGGATTTATTTTCCTCTAGCCATGTGCCTTCCAATTCAGAGGTATCCCGAATCAGAGGCGATGACCCACTCGATATGGTGAGCTTGATTCTTAAAGAAGGACGCTTAAAAATGAAAGCCAAGGTTCTTCAGACGAAGCTGTGACTGATTAAATTCCTAAAGTTGCTAACTAAATTCCTTAAAGATCCTTGAAAACATTTCATTTGCATTCATAACATTGCATAACAGGTTTCCTATGATGGGTTTCTCATCCTTCCTCGCTGTTTATTTCAGCATCATGAATCTCGAACAATCAGTTAAGGATCTTCAAGCTCAAAACACCGAGTTCCAAGCCTTGATTCTGAATTTGTCCAAAGGGCAAGAAGAGCTGAAAGCCATGTTGACTAGAAAGAAGAAGAAAAAGGGTAAGAAGACTCGAGTAAAAAAGCTTAGACCAATCTTGCAACTCAGGGATGCTGAAACCTCTGAAGACAGTGATGAGGATGAGCAAGATGATAATGCTAGTATCAAAACCGATGCAAAAAGTAACCACGATTCTGCCAAACTCTCTGAAGAAGAAGAGGACTATTACCATGAGGGCGAACATCCCGATGACAAATACCAGATGTTAGAAGAGCGTCTGAGAAGTGTGGAAATTCAGAAGGTACCTGGGCTGGATTTTGAAGAGCTTGGACTTGTGCCTGGGGTCGTTATTCCTCCAAAATTCAAAACTCCCGCCTTTGCTAAGTATGATGGAGTCTCTTGTCCTAAACTACACTTGAGGTCTTATGTAAGGAAGATTCAGCCTCACACTACTGATAAGAGGCTCTGGATCCATTTCTTTCAGGAAAGCTTATCTGGAACTCAACTCGAATGGTATTATCAACTGGAAAGTACCAACATCCATACCTGGGAAGATTTAGTTGTTGCTTTCTATAAGCAATACCAATATAATTCCGATCTCGCACCAACTCGCATGCAACTACAAAGCATGTCCATGGGACCTAAAGAAAGTTTCAAGGAGTATGCTCAAAAGTGGAGAGACCTAGCTGGAAGAGTCAAACCCTCCTTAGCTGACAGAGAATTGGTCGATATATTTATGAGTACACTGACTAGTCCTTTCTATAGTCATTTATTGGGGAGTTCATCATCTGGATTCACTGAACTCATACTGATTGGGGAACGTGTCGAGAGTGGTATTCGAAGTGGTAAGATTCAAATGGCTACATCCTTAGGTACTACAAAGAAGCATTCTAATGGGAGGTCAGATTCCAATGTTGTGTATGGGCAGAAAAGTATAAGCCATGATCAATCTATTGGGGCAGTTCTGAGCTCCACACCGGCGCCTCAATAGGGTCGTCAAAACAAACAAGATAAACCCAGACGTCAATTCACAAAGATCAATATGTCGCTAGCTCAAGCCTTACAACATCTGCAAAAGGCAAATTTGATCACTCTGAGGGATCCTCCTAAAAATCCTAACACTTTTGCTCCTAGTTACAAACCCAACGCGAGGTGCGCATATCATTCTAACAGTCCTGGACATGACACGGAGAATTGTTGGCCGTTGAAGAATAAGATCCAAGATATGATCGACGCTGGTGAAATTGAATTTGACCATCCTGCAACTCCTAATGTGATCACTGCTCCCATGCCTAATCACAACAAGATTGCTAATACTATGGGTGGCTAGAAGGATGAACTTTTTAGATCATTAGATTTACTTTTGTTTGCAATTTCTATTTTGTTTGTTTAAACATTCGACTTATGATAGACATTATCTATTTTAATAATTATCATCAGTGCATTCAATATGTTTGTCTTGAATACATTATTTCGTTATCATTCATTTCGAATCACGTATTTACTTTGCATATGTTTTGTGTTTATTCAACTCCTGCTAAGCTGTAAGCCTTTTGAGGGAGGATGACGAAAACGATACCGCAACCTCATATAGTATGCTTTTGAATGGACTGTGTTGACGATGTACAGGCATTATTTCAACTCCTAAACAGTGGAGATATAAGGATGATAATCCCTCGTTAACCCTTTTGAGCCTAAGTTGTAGGAGTTTTCTTTCTTGAATAATTCAAAACCTGTGATCATAACCTGGGGCATGGTAGTTCTCAGTTAATTCGGCTGTGCATTCTATTTTAAGAGAACCATTCAGTACACCTTTCAACAAAGGTTTCAATCACAAACGTTCAACCGCACGCATCAAAGAAGTGTTGGAAATGTCAATCAAAAGACAATGACGGTTCATCAATCAAACAAGGCAGTCATTATCTTTCAAAAAGGAAAGAACGAAAAACATATATACAAAGAAAAGCCTGCTAAGTCAAAAATAAAAAAGATGACTTAGGCAAAAATCAAGGCATCCCGCTGACTGTACGCTCACAATAGACAGTTCAGGCAAAAGTTAGGGATATCAAAAAGATGAAAAAAGAGAAATTCTTGAACAACACAAAGTTGTGACTACCAAAAGGAAGAAATGATTGCCATATCAGAAGTTCTCATTACTTGCGAACCATCAACATTATCAAAGGTGCAAATCCAAAAGTCTCTTGGAACCTGAATGCATAAGTTGAATTAACTGAGCTTAGGACTGAAGAACATCACGAAGAAGGGGATGGGTATAAATAAATTTTGAGCCATTATCCTTTGTTTCTTAAACCGTGAACCAAGCCACGTTACAACCTTTGAAAGTCCTAATTGAAACATGGTTAGTTCGAAAGCATACTGTTACCAAAAAGGTATCCTGACTCCTTAAGGTTTACCATAAATGCCAAGTTGATGTCATGTTTTTACAAACGACATGTTGTTATAAATATCATGTTCTTACAAATGTCATGTTTTTACATCTCATGCTTTAATGTTTTTCAAAAACTCAAGACAAACGTATGCATTGCATCTCATGAATTCATTATTAAACAAATTTTGCTACATAATTTCAAATGTTAGCAACAGAGAGAATTTGCACAGGATACAACTAATGACTGAAAGTTATCCCGACAGACAATATTACTCTAAGAAGCAATGTCTCCTACGTATACAAGGGGGCATGACACGTTTTTCCCAATCAATCTGGGGCAATCAAGTCAAGATTCCAAGAATCTCTCAAAAGCCAAACAGTCAGGGGCATCATCCTAAGTTTACGATTACTAGGGGCATGTCACCTATAGTATACACTTCATAAAGTCCTCGTGAGGTGAATCTTTTCAAGTTCCTACTAGCAGGGGGGCAAAGTATACAAGGCATGTTCAATGCTTCGATCAAAATTCATTGGTGTTTTCCAATCAATATGAGTCCAGGAATGACAAGTGCTATAATCACTAGGGGAAATGTTCAAGGCATCCATGCTTCTCCATAGAGTCGACTTCACGAGAATCATATCCCCACAGAGCAACTCTCAAGAAGATATCTTCAAACATACTCGTCCCGACAAAGACATGACTCCCCAACAGAGTTTACATCTTCAATACTTTGCTCTTCTCCAACATGGTTTACTAATATCTTTCATCCCCAGTCCGGGTCCATCAAATTACTGATCATCCCCAAGCGGAAACCATGAATCCCCAGCTGAGCATCCTCAAGACGAAATCAAACATCAAAAACACAAAGACCTGGAGATTTATTTTCTCGACGAAGATAACATAAATCATATTCGCATACCACATGACACAAACATACATCGCATACATCACTGCATAACAAATCCATAACATATGAAGTTTCTTATTTATTTTGAGATACTCATTACATAAACACATGCATCATGACATAAGAAAACTAACCTCTACATTTCAGGATACTACTACCTCTATTTTCAAGTATTAAGTCGACACCTTTGACGGTTCCTTAATATATCAAGAGTTAAGTCGACACCTTTGACGGTTCCTTAATATATCAAGAGTTAAGTCGACACCTTTGACGGTTCCTTAATATATCAAGAGTTAAGTCGACACCTTTGACGGTTCCTTAACAACACACTTCAGATATAAGTCGATACCTTTGACGGTTCCTTATACAATCTATCTACATATTTGAGTCGATACCTTTGACGGTGCCTCAATGATATGCTTCAGAGTTAAGTCGATACCTTTGACGGTTCCTTAACAACCCACATCAAGAGTTAAGTCGACACCTTTGACGGTTCCTTAACGACATACTTTAGATATAAGTCGACACCTTTGACGGTTCCTTATACAATCTATCCGCATATCTGAGTCGATACCTTTGACGGTGCCTCAACAATATGCTTCGAATTTAAGTCGATACCTTTGACGGTTCCTTAAATAACCCAACACAGATTTGAGTCGATACCTTTGACGGTTCCTCAACATTCAAAAGAGGGAAGACAGCAAAAGCAGAAATTGCGTAACAATCTATACTCCAACAACTATCAGATGGCATCTACAAGCCCATCTCCGACAAAAGTCCCTACTTCAAATAGGGCAAATTTCTTGGTATTCTTGTGTTCAATCATCTCCAACCTTCAGATACCGACTGGCATACAGACCACTCTACATCTTCAGGTTTAAGATAATTGAACAGGGGCAGCTGTCATACCCCAAAATTTGCCCTCATATATTTACAAACGCCATTTTATTTCGAATAAATGAATTGGCACAGTCGGTAAGAATTTGAGCGTGAATGGTACAATAGCACGAGGTCCCATGCTCGAGTCACATTATTAACATTTTTTAGTTTATTTGTTACTAACTTAATTTCCGTTTAATTTACTTTTTTTAAAATCGTAAAAAATTTGTTTGTTTATTTGCAATTAATTTTTTATTTTAGTTGTTACTAACATTTTAGGCTAGTTTTTTAATTGGTTAAATATAATTATAAAAACTCAATGAGAATAATTCCTTCTATTTGGGCTTTTAGTTATTTTTAATTAATTTTGGTCCATCAAGTTTAACCTAATTTTATATATTATAAATAGGACAACCTTTACACAAGAGGGGGGGCGAACCCTTATTCCGAATCCACCTTAAACCTCTCCCTCACGCTTTTATCTTCATCGTACAACTTCTACCCTGAAAAACTAACCATCTTCTTTTACCTCACATCCACGACCAATTCCCAATCCTAATTAACACTATTTCTTCTTCCTAAATAACAAAACCCAAGCGACCCAAGCCGTGTATTTTCTTTATCACTGTCATTATTTGTTTTCAGTTTTGTTACAGATTTTCAAAGAAAGATGATGCGGATCCAAACTAGAGTAATCACCGTCGCGGTTGAATTGAAGCTTCGGTGCCGAGCAACATCTCCCCGATCTGCACACGGACAAGCCAACGCCCACAGACGCAAACATCGACACGGAGTAATCGCTTTACGCAACATGATTTCACCTGCAAGATTCGAACCAAAACAAGGACCGATTCTCCACCGATTCAACTTGTGACAACAAATCCTTCAGCAACGAAAATGCATTATCATTGTAGTTTCAACAGCACAATGCCGATACCAACTCAGTCACGATTCACCGTGACAACACACATTAGCGAGTACCCAATCGGCCATCATCAACGACGCGCACCTGCATCAGTTCGGCGTCTGATTTTCGAAGCAACCGAATGGCCGCAAGCTCCATCAATTCACAGCATCCTAATCATTTACAAACTAACGGTATGTGGTTTATGTTTATTTTGCAGAAAATAGTTCACAGTGAATAAAAACTCAAATTCAAGATGGAGAGGAAAGGTGAAATCGAGGAAAATCCGAATGTCCGCGAAATCTCTGACGGCATCGTAAATCACCATGAACGGCATCACCTCTACGCACAACGAGCAGCGGATCCGTAAACCAAAACGCAGCAGCATTCGTTCAACCACGTATTCAGATCCCATCCTCGATGACGAAGCCATCGCCGTCACAAACGGCCGACTACTCACTGCGTCCGTACCGGGCCACACTTGCTCTGCACTACGTCCGTACCGGGGTTAACCTTGAAGGCGCCCTATCAACCATATCAGATCAAATCAGAGCTAAGTACCTTTGCCTATATCATTGTTTTAAGCTTATTTATTCTTTATTTTAGGGTTAATCTCGTTCGCCTTCGAACTAGCCATACACTCACCATATTTTTGGTTTGTTTGCCTTTTCAGGGTTCGTTGATTGCCAAAGCTACGAGTTTGGTAACCCTAAACTCTAATCTTTTATTCTTTCTGTTTAATTATTACTTATGTCAAACCCTACTAAGGGATCCGCTGGTTTCATCTTCCCTTCCCTCCGCTGGTTTCAATTTCCCTCTCCCGTTATTACTTTAATTATTAATTGTTATGGTTAGTAATCCTAGGGAGTGCAAGTCTTGAATTGAATTAGAATCACATAATTACAAGATAATATAATTGAATATAATCACGTGATTGTTGCACCCACGCACCCTTTTGGGGTAACCCCTCTGTTGCCTGGTTGCCTGTTGCCTTGTTGCCTGTTCCTGTTGCCTTGTATTTTTTGCAGAATAGCCAGTCCCTCGAATACGAGGATACCTCAGCCATGTTGCCTCGATTAAAGGTCATGGTCCCTAATGATGCTGCCTTCGATACACTAACATGACCTCGACCCTCGGAAGTTGCCTACGAAAAAAGGCTGAGGTATCTTCTGGTTGCCTAACGAAAAATGGCTTATTCTGATCCTTGCCTTAGACTACCTGCCCTTCTATGGCATGGGACAGTCTCATGGCAAAGGATGCTTCGACGACCCTTCAACCTCCAAACGAAAGGCTTCCTGCCCTCTTATGGCAAGGATAGACCCTTTCATTCTGAAAGGCTAAAAAGAAACCTATCATCTGAGTTTAAGGTAATTGCCCCTAATTGCCTTGCCATGCTCTATTTTCTATATTCTTTCTCAAAATTCTTCAAAACTGGCTACGCTCATTTACGAGCTAAAGTCCATTTTTTTCCTCTTTCATCTACATTTTCTGAAAACGAGCAAGCAAAGCAATTAAGAGCCCATGGAAAACCATGGATGCAAAGGGTGCCTTACACCTTCCCTTTGCATAAATTACCCCCCGAACTTAGATTTCTTTAAAAGGTTTTTTTCTGTTTCTTTTTGCCTTTCTGAATTTGTTTGGATAAAATAAAAGTCGGTGGCGACTCATGCTTAACCGCGACATTTTGATCGATAAAAAGTCAGTTCACCGTATTACACATCCAAAATAAAAAGAGTTTAACAAGTAACTCTAAACGACGCCCCCAGTGTTACACGACCAGAGCATGACACGGACCCAACTGACTCTAACAAACTACTTGACGAGCTAATCCTCACCAAGTACGAGAGCTACTCCTCAATCTGAAAAATAACAACAGTAAGGGTGAGTCTCATTCACATTTAACTAATGTTATAAGATATAGATAATAAAATATCATTTCACATGCCATTCACCCAATCACAGTCATGATCAGATTCAAACCATACAATCAGTGAGCAAACAACCAAATTAACACATATTATAACATTGGACAATCTTCCATTCATGTTATAATAGCAAAACAGCCTAATGCAATGCAACTACATGCATGTGGTACCAAATCTGGGATAACCCAACTCACCGACCCACCATCGTCAAGGATACGGTAACACCCACTCACTAATTCCACACAATGGGAATTAACTACCACTGATCCACCATCGTCAAAGACCAGCCACATAATGATTATGAATGCATGCATCAACCATAACATGCTCATCACCCACATACATCGATCAATGTCATAATCATCAATAAAACACATATTTCATACCAACAATACATGTATAATAAACACCAGTTATAACCACAACATCATACAGGTAAGACATTCATTAGTGTACCTATAAACATATCCCACCACAAACAAATAAGATCGGGTGTTTTAAAAATAATTCAAGCCACAACTCAAAACACCATTTGAGTATATAAATTATTTGATTAGCTTCACTGTACTCGAAACGGCACCAAAATCCGGTTTACGGTTTAAAAGTTACACATTTTTAAACTTTTCAAAACGGCCTATCGCCAACAGCACGCGGCGCCACACACAGTTCGCGGCGCGGAACGAATAGGAACTACGCCTTTGCGGCGCAAACAAGGGTTCGCGGCGCGGAACGAGTAGGAACTACGCCTTCGCGGCGCAACCAAAGGTTCGCGGCGCGGAACGAATAGGAACTACGCCTTCGCGGCGCAACCAAAGGTTCGCGGCGCGTACTGAACACAACACAACTTCCTGGCTTTCTGCCAAGCAGTTCGCGGCGCCAACTCCTGGACGCTGCGCGAACTGGCGATTTCCAGAACTCCGAATCGCAGAAAACAGCCTGCGATTTTGCCCTTCCTTCACCAATTCATGACCAAACCAATCCCATTCCAACCAGATTTGCATACAGTGAAACAAACACATATTATAACACATTTATAATACATTCAACCATCCAATTATCAACAATACATGATCAATATAATCATTATGCATCAATCCTCCCAAAACCTAACACTTCTATAGCCTAACCACAACCCAATTGATACGAATAACACGATCAAATTCTATCATACTACCTATAATCCCATAATAGAAGATAAACGGAAGAGTCCCCCCTTACCTAAAGGTTGATTCTTCGCTCTTCCTCGGGTCGCACTTCTCCGCTCCTCTTCTCTTTTCACGTTCATACTCTTCTCTTCTCCTTAGTTCTATTCCTCTTTCCCACAATTCCTCTAATTTGTGGAAAATAAAATAAAACTATTTTAATTAGTAATAGGGCCTACCAATACACCCCCCTCTTTACTAAAAGCGACACTGGCCCATCAGTCTCATTATTCCCATTTTTCTCAGTTAACTCAAATAGTTCTAATATTTAATCCAAAAATTAATTAAATTAAATAAAGAATTTTATGGGGTGTTACAAGATTCCTCTTTACCTTTTCAATAGTTACACCAATTGGGTAGACTAGGCGGGATTTTATAATGGTTCGAGAAGAAACAGGGTTAGGGACAGAATACGGTTGAGGGTCTCTATCCAACCTATAAGAAGATTCTGCTTCATTATCAGACTCTAACACAACCAGTTCAGCTTCAGGACGAGGCTTTGGAGTGTAGTTGTAGTCACGGAGCAGTTGCTCATGTGATGCAGAGTTTGGAAGATCAGAATCATTTGGTTGTTTTGAGAGGTGGAAGGAATGGATTCAAAGTTTGCATGGGGAGGAGGTTGAGAGATGGAGATATTTGTGTGAGGTGGAAAGAGAGTTTGAAGGGGTGGTATATCCAAAACAGGATTGATGGTGGGTGGAGAAGAAGGAATGGTTACAGGAGAAGATGGAGGTGTAAGAACATGGATGTTTATAGGTGATTCTGATGGGGCTGTTTCTGGTTCAGGGATAGGGGCAACCGCTATTAATGCAACTTCTGAACGTAAAGAAGGAGTAGAATCAGGTTCAGAGATATGTATACCTTTGGATACCTTCTGAACAGCTTCGACCACAGCCTCAAACTTCTTCTGCTTCTTACCCTTCGGCTCTTCAACAACCTTTGTTTTGCCACGAGAGATTTCTCTCCTTCTGACGGTCTCCATAGCTTCCTGCTGATTCACAGCCTCTTGAACAACCTCTTCTTCATCGGAGTCATGAATTATTAGCTTCCTTTTTCTGATTTTCTCCTTCTCAACAACTTTAAAAATCTCAGCATTGTTATTTGACTTCTTCTTCTTCTTCTTAGCCTCCTTCTTATTCTTTTCAAAATCAACAGAGACAACCTTGACAACGTTTGCAATGACTTCTTCTAGAACCACTTCTTTCTCAGTGGTAGCAGCAACTTTCTGAACTACCTTCACCTGATTAACAGAAGGATGATCAAATTTTCTTTTGGTCCTTCCTTCCTTCTTGCGGTTTACTTTAACAGGAGCACCTTTCTCTTGACCTTTAACACCTTCATCTTCTTTTAGTGACTTCAGATACCTAGTTCTGACTCCTGGTACCTCACTATTGAAGAAGGTTTCAAATTCAGCTAGAACGGGTTCTCTTCTGATTCTTGTTCCAGCAAGAGGTTGGGGAGTTTTGATGATAGTATCAATCACCTTCATCTTCTTTAAAGTGAGAGCATTCAGGCAACTCCCAGAGGTGACAGCAAGGTCTTTGATAATACCTTTAGTTTCCAGGTTCTCAACAATCTTGGAATGAACCAGAAGATTTGTGATGCTTCTACCAAAAGGAATAGTGGTACAACTTTTTTCTCTGAAGGCATTTCTGGAATCCCTCACAGCCTTCCGCATATGGTTGAAGATAATGTAGATAGCATCAACCTTCTTCTTAGTGGCAATGCAATACAGAATGTATTTTTGCTCATTGTTGATGAAGTCTGCATCATGCGTACTCTTCCTGTGATAGAAACACCCAAGAAGAATCTTGGTCCAGATTTTGTAGAGGTGTCTCATGTCCTTGACATGCTTTGTTTTATTTGCGTTGGTGTAGAGAGTAGACAACACAACTTGCCAGTCAGCCCTTTGATCAATTTCAAAAGCCCCCTCGGCGTTTCTCAGATCAAACATCATTCTTAGAATGTCCTCAGTTACTACCACAAACATTCCATGGACGAAAGACAAGATGGATTTAGGGGCGACAACTGCATGTACCCAGAATTCCTTGACAAGATCTGGATAGACTGGTCCACAGAACTCAGCGAACAGTGAAGTCCATCCTTGAAAGATGATTTCTTCTTTAAGATGATATTGGTGTTCTTCAATGTTATCAAAATCAACCATGAGTTCACATAGAACTTCCAATTCATCCTTAGGAATGGAGCACGCAACAACCGGAGTGAGTTGCTGATTTTCTTCGTCTTGAAGATGGAGAGGAGCAGATGAACCAACATTTTGAGATGAAGAAGCAGCCATTGAAGCAGAACGAACAAATAAGAAGAACAAATTCTGGGTTTTTGTTTAGGGTTTTAAAAAAATGCAAGAAGAAAGAGAGAATGGGAGCGAAAAGGATAAACAATATGATTTGAAAAGAATTTATAGAGACGGATTTTTTAAAAAAAAATGCAATAAAAGTTTTGAGATTGAACAGTTACAGAATCAAAGGAAATCAATTGCATTAAATGATGAATGACGTTAGGCGAGAGAACGTGGTAAAAGAAATGATTTAACACAGTTACCTAGATCGGCGTCTTTTCAACTAAACGCTTGTACTGTCCGTACAGACACGCGTTCATTTTCAGAAACTTATAGATGACAGCTGTGTTGTTTTGAAAAGATTGTGCATCTTCTGATTCTGATCACTACTTCTGATAGTCATTCTTTAGAAATGATCTTGTTCTGATAGGATCATCTTTCTTCCCAAGAATCACATCTTCTGTATGAGCTGATGCAAGTCTAGATGATCTTCTGACTGTTGGCTCTTCTGAAATCATGAGATTCTCTAAAGATGCAGCAACTTGATCTTCTGATCCATTGCTTCTGAGACTGCCAGCTTCTGCAGCTTTGCTTCTTGGTTCTACAGCTTCTGATATATCAATATCTATATCTGCAAAATTCTCAAACTGCTTTGGTTTTTCAAGACCAAGCTTATCATCAAACCTGATATTGATTGATTCTTCTACAATCAATGTTTCAGTATTGTATACTCTGTAGCCTTTAAAGCGTTCAGAATATCCAAGAAGGAAACACTTTTGTGCTTTATAATCAAACTTACCAAGATGATCTTTAGTATTAAGAATAAAACATACACATCCAAAAGGATGGAAATATGAAATGTTGGGCTTTCTGTTCTTCCGCAATTCATAAGGAGTCTTATTTAGAATAGGTCTGATAGAGATTCTATTCTGAATGTAACATGCAGTGTTTATTGCTTCTGCCCAGAAATGCTTAGCCATATTGGTTTCATTGATCATGGTTCTGGCCATTTCTTGTAGAGTCCTATTCTTTCGCTCTACAACTCCATTTTGCTGTGGAGTTCTAGGACAAGAGAAATCATGGGCAATACCATTTTCTTTGAAGAACTCCTCAAAGAATCTGTTCTCAAATTCGCCACCATGATCACTTCTGACCTTAATGATCTTGCACTCCTTCTCAGATTGGATCTGAGTGCAGAATTCAAAGAACACTGAATGAGACTCATCCTTGTGTTTTAAGAACTTTACCCATGTCCAGCGGCTATAATCATCTACGATGACTAATCCATATTTCTTTCCTCTAACAGATGCTGTTTTGACTGGGCCAAACAGATCAATGTGCAAGAGTTCTAGCGGCCTTGAGGAAGAAACAACATTCTTAGACTTGAATGCAGGTTTGGAGAACTTGCCCTTCTGACATGCTTCACAAAGAGCATCTGATTTGTATTTTAGATTTGGGAGTCCTCTGACCAGATTTAGTTTGTTAATCTGAGAAATCTTTCTCAAACTAGCATGTCCTAATCTTCTGTGCCAGACCCATTGCTCTTCAGAAACAGACATAAGACAAGTCACCTTCTGCTTCTCAAGATCAGAAAGATCAATCTTATAAATGTTGTTCTTTCTCTTGCCTGTAAATAGGATTGAGCCATCCTTCTGACTTACAGCCTTGCAAGACTTTTGATTGAAGATTATATCATAACCATTGTCACTTAATTGACTTATGGACAATAAGTTATGCGTTAATCCTTCTACAAGAAGTACATTAGTTATGGAAGGAGAGTTACCAAGACTTATGGTTCCAAAGCCAATGATTTTGCCCTTCTGATCTCCTCCAAACTTGACTTCTCCACCTGGTTTAAGCACCAGGTCTTGGAATGTAGACCTTATTCCCGTCATGTGTCACGAGCACCCAGAGTCCAGGTACCATGACATTTTGCTTTTTGTCCTCTTTGCAGCCAAGGATATCTGCAACAGAAATTATCTTCTCCTTAGGTACCCACAATTTCTTGGGTCCTTTCTTGTTAGTTCTCCTCAAGTTCTGATTGAACTTGGGTTTAGCATAATATTTAACAGGAGGAACAACATGATATTCTTTAGGTTTGTCAGCATGAAATTTCTTAGGATGTGTCACATGCTTCTTGGTGTGAACAATGTTAAAACTCTGTGCATGTGAAGTGAGCCTAATATCATGTGCATGGCCATATTTGAACTGATCATACAATGGCTTGTATGTGATCTTCAGATCATCAATAGGTTCAAATTTATGTGAGGTATCACCCTCATAGCCAAAGCCAAACCTTCTGTTTCCAGAAACACCATATATCATCGAAGCAAGATGACTTCTTCCAATACTTCTAGATAAGAACTTTCTGAAGCTCGAGTCATATTCTTTCAGAATATGATTGAGACTCGGAATGGATTTTTCTGTTTCAGAAGGAGATCCACTATCCTTGGATAGATTTAAAACTTTTTCCTTCAGTTCAGAGTTTTCCACTTCCAGCTTCTTAGTTTCAAATTCAAACTGCTTCTTCAGCTTTTTGTATTTGATACTAAGATGAGCCTTGAGTTCCAGAAGTTCTGTTAAACTGGAAACTAACTCTTCTCTAGATAGTTCAGAAAATACCTCTTCAGAATCTGATTCTGATGTAGATTCTGATCCATCATCTTCTATAGCCATCAGCGCGAAGTTGGCTTGCTCTCCTTCAGAGTCTGATTCTGATTCTGATTCAGAATCATCCCATGTTGCCATAAGACCTTTCTTTTTATGAAACTTCTTCTTGGGATTCTCCTTCTGAAGTTTTGGACATTCATTCTTGAAGTGTCCAGGCTCATTGCACTCATAGCAGATAGCCTTCTTCTTGTCAGATCTTCTGTCACCAGAAGATTCTCCTCGTTCAAATCTCTTTGAACTTCTGAAGCCTCTGAACTTCCTTTGCTTGCTCTTCCAGAGTTGGTTTACCCTTCTGGAGATCATGGACAGTTCATCTTCTTCTTCTGATTCTGATTCTTCAGAATCTTCTTCTTTAGCCTGAAAAGCGTTAGTGCATTTTTTAACATTAGATTTTAATGCAATAGACTTACCTTTCTTTTGAGGCTCGTTTGTGTCCAGCTCTATTTCATGGCTTCTCAAGGCACTGATAAGCTCTTCCAAAGAAACTTCATTCAGATTCTTTGCAATCTTGAATGCTGTTACCATTGGACCCCATCTTCTGGGTAAACTTCTGATAATCTTCTTTACATGATCAGCCTTGGTGTAGCCTTTATCCAGAACTCTTAATCCAGCAGTTAGCGTTTGAAATCTTGAGAACATCTTCTCAATGTTTTCATCATCCTCCATCTTGAAGGCTTCATATCTCTGGATTAGAGCAAGAGCTTTAGTCTCCTTGACTTGAGCATTTCCCTCATGGGTCATTTTCAATGACTCATATATATCATAGGCCGTTTCCCTGTTAGATATCTTCTCATACTCAGCATGAGAGATAGCATTCAGCAAAACAGTTCTACATTTATGATGATTCTTGAAAAGCTTCTTCTGATCATCATCCATTTCTTGCCTTGTAAGCCTTACGCCACTAGCTTTCACTGGATGTTTGTAACCATCCATCAGAAGATCCCATAGTTCACCATCTAGACCAAGAAAGTAACTTTCCAGTTTATCTTTCCAGTATTCAAAGTTTTCACCATCAAATACTGGTGGACTAGTATAACCATTGTTACCATTGTATTGCTCAGCAGAGCCAGATGTAGATGCAGGTGGGTTTGTTGGAATTTCACCAGCCATCTTTTACTGAAGCGTTTTTCTCTTCCTGAATCTTTTCTAAACACAGTTAAGTGCTTGCACCTTAGAACCGGCGCTCTGATGCCAATTGAAGGATAGAAAAACACTTAGAAAGGGGGGGTTTGAATAAGTGTAGTCTAAAAACTTGAACGATAAAAACAAATTACACAGTTATTTTTATCCTGGTTCGTTGTTAACTAAACTACTCCAGTCCACCCCCTTGGAGTGATTTACCTCACCTGAGGATTTAATCCACTAATCTCAACAGATTACAATGGTTTTCCACTTAGCCCGCGACTAAGTCTTCTAGAGTATCCTGATCACAACCTGATCACTCCAGGAACAATTGCTTAGACACAAGCTAAGACTTTCTAGAGTATCCTGACCACCACGTGATCACTCTAGTTACAACTGCTTAGACACAAGCTAAGACTTCCTAGAGTATCCTGATCACACTTGATCACTCTAGTTACTTACAAATTAATGTAATCAAATTCTAAGAGTATTACAATGCTTCTGAAAAGCTATAATCACAACAGTGATATTTCTCTTAAAGTTTAAGCTTAATCTCACTAATATATTACAACAGCAATGTAGTGAGCTTTGATGAAGATGAAGTTTGTGAGCTTTGATTTGAACAGCGTTTCAGCAAGTTAGTATTCACAGAATTCGTCAGAATCGGTAACCTTGCTTCTCATCAGAACTTCATATTTATAGGCACTTGAGAAGATGATCGATGGGAGCATTTAATGCTTTGCGTATTCCGTACAACATTGCATTTAATGTTTCACTCTTTTGTCAACTACCTCGAGCCTTGTTTACGCTGTGTCTACTGACGTTGCCTTTAATAGCTTCTAACGTTCCTTTTGTCAGTCAGCGTAGCCTGCCATCTTGTACTTGCTTCTGATCTGATGTTTGTGTATACAACGTTTGAATATCATCAGAGTCAAACAGCTTGGTGTAGAGCATCTTCTTGTCTTCTGACCTTGAAGTGCTTCTGAGCGTGATACCATGAGAACTTCAGTGCTTCTGCTTCTGATCTCAAGTTCTCCTGATGCTTCCATAGACCCATGTTCTGATTCTGCTTTGACCATCTTCTGATGTCTTGCCAGACCATGTTCTGATTCTGCTTTGACCATCTTCTGATGTCTTGCCAGACCATGTTCTGATGTTGCATGCTGAATCTTCTGAGTCAAAGCTTCTGAGCGCTGATTTGTGCATACTCTTTATATATTTCCTGAAAGGGAAATTGCAGTGTATTAGAGTACCACATTATCTCATCCGAAATTCATATCCTTGTTATCATCAAAACTAAGAATATTGATCAGAACAAATCTTGTTCTAACAAAAAGCACCTTATTGGATCGTATGACATTACAATTGAATAAGTCAAGATTTGGATCCAACATTGATTATGATATCGCAATCTTGATTCTTGACATTACTATTGACTTACAACCAGAAACAATTCAATCCATCAATCTTTTTTTTTGGTTTATAACCACCGGTTTAGTCCGATTCGGGGGTCAGTTCTGGCATCAAGTGGTTCCAGCCCCCTCCCGATCGTAAATGCGGGGGATCGAACCGTGGTCCTCCCTACCAAGTTCAGCGCCAATCACCACTGAACCAACTAACGATTGGTTCAATCCATCAATCTTTTACAAACATGGAACACAAGGTTTATTGTAGCCTTGAATCACCTTGAGAAGATTTCTGGATGGGAAACATGCCTTAATTCTGATTTTTTCCAATCATATAAGCTCCAGAGTTATGTTGTTAAACATAGGTTTTATGTTAGGGTTCCAGAGGTAACAAACATGTTTATTTTTTATTTGGTCGTTTTTGTCATTAATATGTTTAATTTTATTTTATTTTCTTTCATTGCTAGATTATTACTCAGTTCAAAGAGCTTGGGATAAGTACATGTATACATGTTCAAAACAAAGAAATAGGAAAAATCGTAAGCCTTGTGCCTACAAGTGCAATAAGGTAAAACTATCTCTTTAACATGATATATAAAATATTCTTGATAATGAGATTTGATCTTACCGAGCAGATGAGATGGCCAACAACGGTGAAGCTTGAAATCCGGAACGGTTGAAGGGGGGAAAATGTAGTTGTACTTGCAAGGCACTCCAATGCCAAAGTAAGTGTTTGAACAACAAGGTACAACAAAATGAGAGATTTTGGGTCAGAAAAAGATTACCTTGCCCTCTGGGACTAGAGGGCTATTTATAAGATTATCCCATACGAAAATGACTCCTCTTTACGAGGCGCTGAACTAGACGGCACGCGAGCTGGTCGCTATCGAGCACGAGTTTCCGGTCTGCTCGATTATGTCTGGTGTTTGCCCAGAATGGACTGAGGAGGGTTGTTGCGTGCGCGGGTCAGGATGCCTTGGGTCAAAGAGTGGGTTGGCCCAATTGATATAATTGGGCCGGTCCAAAACTGGAGCCCCCCAAGTTGTTGCTTCCGCTCATGGGAGGGGCGACTTTGAGGATGATGGGCAGAAGAGATCTGCCGGGGATACGGGTCTGATGCTTCCGAGGGGAGCAGCCCGGAGCTACGAGGAGGAGAAAAATTATACCGGAAGCTAGGAAGCGTGTCGCTTTAGAGTTTTCAGTTGGGGGACATGTCACATTTAATGCGTGATGATGGCTAGTATACCTATAGGCTACTAGGGTTAATGATGGCCATCCCATTTCTAGAGGTCGCATACGGCGCGCGTGACGTCCTTAGGCGCTTATAAATACCAGGGGTTTCCACTTTCCCCAAACTTTTCAAATTCGTTTCCTTTGCTTCTCCCCCCTCCATCGCCGATCGTGTGCTCCGTTGCAACGTTTTATCATCAACCTCCGTTTCTCCTTCTAGAATCTTACTTGTAAGTTTGCTTTTCCCTTCGTTTCCAGTTTTTTGTGCTTTGATTATTCTAGAAATCGTCTGCATGCGGTTAGGATAGGGTTTTTAAGGTGGTTTTGAGAGAGAGTTTGAAGTTTTGTTGGTGGTAGACGGCAGAGATGATAAGTTTCTCCGCCGCTGAGGGTTGTAGGAGATTAGGCTATCAGTTTTCAACTTCAGTTTCTGATTTTCCGATTATTTTTGGGGTTTCGATTATCCTTTAGTGTGTCACTAGGTTTTCTTCCGAAGCGTATTCCCTTGACGCAACATGGATGTTTAATCTTCCCTTTGACGCGAGTCGCCTTCTTCTCGGTGGCCGTTTCCTCGGGAAAGGTATGGTCGGGGGTCGCTTCATCCCCGGATCGTTGGTGCGCCCTTTCACTCTGAACGGTGGTGGAAGGGTGGATTTGATTGTACTGTCGAATTCACTATTCTCCCCTGTTTTTCAGGTGAATATGGCCGATCCAGGGACGCCCATCTACGTCGGGCTCGTCGGCTACGACTCCCCCGGCCCAGCGGGGGGTGCCTCTAGAGTCTTGGGTGCTGTAGGAGGCGCTCGAAATGGAAAGCTTTTTTGTAGAGGACAGTTCAGATGTTTTCCTGGAGATTGGGGGTTACGTGGATCCTGCAGGGGATGCAACCAGGAACGGGTGCTCCGTGCTCATCCCCACCGGGGAGGACCTTATTTGTGATGTGTATGCCCCTGATTTTATTCCGATGTATGAGGTGGTCTTCAGAGAAAGGGGATTTCGTGTGCCTTTCACTGAATTTCAGATGGCAGTTTTTAATCATTGGGCAGCTCCATCCCAATGTGATCGCGTTTATCCGGGCGCTTGAGCTGACCTGCTCATACTTCAAGATAGCGGAGACTATTCCCTTGTTCTTCTATATCTTATGTGTGCAGCGGAAGGTAGCTGATGGTCGTTTCGGGTGGGTGCCCCTGAAACAGTCCAAGAAGATCTTCAAGTCTTGTTCGGACTCTTTGAAAAATTACAAGCCGCGTTTCTTTCTCATTCGTCCCCAGTCTCGAGAGGCCCGTGATAGTGTCTTTGCCCGGGTGCCAACCTTAGATGTACATGGTTGCCCAGTTCTCAACAACATAGGAGAGCCTGTTACTGCCCGGAGGCAGAAGTTTAGGTTCTTCTGGTCACGGGACCACTTCGTGTACGGGACCAATCAGTACATCACCAAGGTATCGGATTTGGACGAGGATGCTCGGGTTGATTATGCCATCCTCCTGAAGTTTGTGCAGGGTCTTCCACCGGTTGCGAAGCTGAATCGGTCGGGAGGCATGTAGTCGATGATAGCGGGGCTCCCATCACGGAGCCGGGTGTTATTAGTATAAAGGACATGTTGGCCAGTGGGACCGATGAGGGCGCAGTGGTTTATCTGGGTATCTGCCCCTTCTTTCTTCTTGTTTTGTGTCTAAGTCCCTTTCTATAATAGTAATTTATGATGGGCTGACTCTTACGCGTTTGTGTTTCCTTTTTTCAGATAAAATGGATCGGGCACGCCATGATAGGATGCTTAGAAGGCAAGCAAAGCTAAGGCGGTCATCAAGAAGAATGCTGGCCCTCGGTTAGCTGTTGTGCAGAGGTCTCCGGCGACTGGTTCGGGTACTTCCTCTTCCTCTCTGGTGGCCGTCGATTCTCCGCTACAGGCTTCTGACCAGGGCGAATCACTGAGGCCTGCTATGGTTCATCCTTCTCCCCTTCGCCAGCAGCCGAATCTGGACGCATTGGTCTGTCACAAGCGGCAGAGGGTTGAGGCTGTGGATTTGACCCGGGAAGAAGTTGGTGACGTCTTCACTCTGCCCTCGTGTTTTCTCCAGCCCCGGTTTTTTGAGGGAGGGCCCTCTCTGACTATTCCTCGGGAAGAGTCTCTTTATATTTAAGGTCTGGAGTCGTCTATTCGTCAGCGGTTCTTGGTGCAAGATGCTTCCGCTGTGGTCAGGGTCCTCGAGCTTGCTTCCCTGTACGCCCGTTCAGCGCCTTTGTCCGCAGAGGCCGCGAGGAGGCTCGAGGAGGATGTCAAGAGTAAGGCATCTGCTCTAGAGGAGCGAGATCATGAGTTGAAGGAACAGGGTGAGGAGCTGGCGGTCGTGAAGGCTCGGTTGAGCGCTAAGGAAGATCCTCTGGCGGACGTGCAGGGGCAGTATACTTTGCTCTATCGGACTCTGTATGGAGTGATGTCGTCTTCCTCGGTGAAGGAAGCTTCTCTTCATTAATCTCAGGCTCTATCAGGCGGATTTGATTCAGTACATACGAGTTTTGGGAGGCGACTGTGTTGCTTCCTCCAAGGACACCTACAATTCCACTGTTCCCCAGCTTAAGTTGAAGAACCCTAGGGTGGATTTGGTGACCGAGAGCACCGGGCCCTATCAGCGTGTGGAAGGCGACCAAATCGTCTCTCCAGATTTCGAGGAAGAGCCAGCAACCCAGGAGACCAAGGAGACCCAGATGGAAGAAGGTGTATGAATTTTTATCATGTTAAGTTTTTGGCCTGCGTGCCATTTGTTATTTTGTTGTGATGTGCCGGGGGGAATGCCCCCCGTTTTTTGCTTGTAAGGATATCACCGGATCGACCTTCATGGTCGTTAGTCGGGCATATTTTCGGGCTTCTTGCTCGATTTTAATTTTGAACGTACTTTATTTTTAACGCTTTTATTTTCTGTGTGTATCTCTCGAAGTCTGTGTGCATGCGTAGACTCCTTGGGCAGCATGTCGCTGGTTTCCAAGGGTTTTGCCTTTTAATGCTTTGTTTGTTTCCCAGGCGCCTTTCTTCCCTTTCTTTATCCTATAAAAGGAGGTCTCATGGGCCTCTTCTTCTTTAATTTTTTTGCAGGAATGGGAGGCGCAAAGGGGAAGAAGGTTTCTACCGTATCTTGCTCTCGCAGAGCGAAAGGGGTGAAGAAAAGGGAGGTTGCCGCAGGGTTCGCTTCTCGTTCTCAGGGTGCTCGTGGCTCGAATGCGCAGGCCCGGTCCTCAAGTGTGAGGGTGGTGACCAACGCAGACGGTACGAAGACAGAGCGGGATGAGGATTGGTACCAGTACCTCCATTCGGAGGAGTTTGTTCGTCGGGCATAATGATGTTTTTTGCTTTCGTTTAATGCATGTATTTTGTAATTTTCGTCGAAAATAAATAAAGTGTCGTTGTTGTTGTAGTTTTTGCTCACATTTTTGCTTGGTTAGGAGGTTTGCTCGATTATAATGTACTGATCGCCAAGTGTGTGGAACTATGGTCGATGGGCGGGGACAAGTGCCTGTCGAGGGTGAGTCTCAGGCCTCGTTGTGCTGAGTTATGAGTCTCATGGCGTGAACGGACCCCTCGCGAGCGGGGTGTTCTGCCGTCATGGTACTTGATTACAACCGGGATGCTCGGTATTCGTGTCCCCGAAGGACAAGGAGTCCGCTCGATTAAGAGAGTGGACTTCTGTCATTTTGTTTCGTAATTAGGTGCTCGGCGTGTACCCGGGCCGCACCTGTGTTTAGCTGTAATACTGCTTGAGTTTTTCAGCGTTCCAAGGTCAAGCGAGTTCTTCTCCTTGCAAGTTTTCTAAGTAGTATGCTCCGTTTTCGGTTTTTTCTCGGACACGATAAGGGTCTTCCCAGTTTGCGGCTAGTTTGCCCTCGCGGGAATCTTTGTGGTTTCTTCTGATGACCTTTGCGTCATGTCTTAGGGAAACTTTCTGTTTGAGCGAAGCCTCGCGCAGAGCGGCTCCTGTTCGGATTTCTTCGACCAGGTCTAGCTCTTATCTGATGGCCTCAAGGTTGCCTTCTTGCCTTCCCTCTCGAGGGCTTCCTCGACACGCCTGGAGGGTACGTGTACTTCGACAGGGATCACGGTTTTTGTCCCATACGTGAGCCGAAAGGGAGTCTCCCCGGTAGTAGAATGTGGGGTGGTGCGGTAGGCCTAGAGGACGCTGTACAGTTCCTGGACACATCCTTTTTTGATTTCGTCCAACCTCCTTTTGAGGCCCCTTAGGATTACTCTGTTAGCGGCTTCGGCTTGCCCGTTTGTCTGGGGGTGTTCGACCGATGCGAAGTGCTGTTTAGTTCCTAATTTTGTGATGAATTCTTGGAAGTGTCTGTCAGTGAACTGGGTGCCGTTGTCGGTGATGATGGCCAGGGGCACTCCGAATCGAGCAAGGATGTTTCTTTTATAGAAACGTAGCACGTTCAGGGACGTGATTTTGGCCAACGGCTCGGCCTCGATCCATTTGGTGAAGTCGTCGACCGCGACTATGAGGTATTTATTCTGGTTGCTTCCGGTTACGAATGGTCCGAGGAGGTCCATGTCCCACCACGCGAACGGTCAAGGAGATGATAAAAACTTGAGTTCGTTGGGGGGTGCGAAGTGCATGTCCCCGAAGCGCTGGCACTTGTCACATTTTTTATGTATTCTTTTGCGTCGTGCTGCATGGTGGGCCAGTAGTATCCTGCTCGGAGTGCTTTCCTGGCGAGGGATCTTTCTCTAGGTGTTGGGAGTTGATTCCCTCGTGTATTTCTCGGAGTACGTGGGGGCGGTGCCTTCGTCGACACATTTGAGGAGGGGAATGGAGAACCCCCATCGGTAGAGTCGATTTTCGACCAGGACGTACGAGCAAGCTCTTCTCCTGGTTACGGAGGCTTCTTTAGGGTTGTCTGGCAGGAGGTCGCTCGTCAGATAGTTGTATATGAGGGTCATCCAGCAGGACGCATCTCCGATCGCGTTCACATGTGTTAGCCCGATCGGAGGTTCGGTGCTGGGTCTGGGTAGTATTTCTTGGATTACGGACTTATTGCCTCCCTTTTTTCCTCGTGCTGGCCGGCTTTGACAGAACATCTGCCCGGGAATTATGTTCCCTTGGGATATGCCTTACCTTGGCGTTTTTGAACCAGGCCATCCTTTCGCGTACGAGGCTCAAGTATTCGGCGAGATGGTCGCTTTTGACTTGATATTCACCTGAGACGTGAGACGCTACCAGTTGGGAATCAGTGAACACTTCGATTTCCTCGGCTTCTAGGTCATTAGCGAGACGTAGTCCTGCGAGCAACGCTTCGTACTCCGCTCGGTTGTTGGAGGTTGGGAAAGAGAGCGATACTGATACTTCTATTAGGTTTCCTTCTCCGTTTTCCAAGATGATACCTGCCCCGCTTCCAGACGAGCTTGAAGCTCCGTCTACGTATAAGGTCCACCTCCGAGCGTTGCAGGTTGTTGTTTCGGGGAAGGCCATTTCGGCTACGAAGTCCGCTAGGACCTGTGCTTTAAGGGCTTTCCTTCCTTCATACTTTATGTCGAATTCTGAGAGTTCTAGTGACCAGCGGAGCATCCTTCCGGCCATGTCCGGGCGTTCGAGTAACTGCTTTATGGGTTGCTCCGTGCGCACGATTATGGTGTGAGCTAAGAAGTAGTGTCTCAGTGTTCTGGCTGCGGTGATTAGTGCGAGCGTGACTTTCTCGATCTGCTGGTATCTAACCTCGGGGCCTTGGAGCACTTTTCCCGTGAAATAGATGGGCTTCTGACCCTCCGGGGTTTCTCTGATGAGGGCTGCACTGATAGCCTCGATGGCGACGGCGAGGTAGAGGTAGAGGGTTTCTCCATTCTCAGGCCTCGAGAGGACAGGTGGGCATGAGAGGGCTTGCTTGAGGTGGGAAAGGGCGCGCTCACATTCGTCTGTCCAATCGAAAGTGGTTTCCTTACGTAGGAGTTTGAAGAGTGGGAGGGCTTGTTAGGCTGATTTGGCTACGAACCTGGATAGTGACGTGAGCATGTCATTTAGGGATTGGATGGATTTCTTTGAGTACGGTGTTGGGAAATATGAAAAGGCTCTGCACTTGTCCGGACTTACTTCGATTCCTCTCTCTGTTAGGTATAAGTCGAGGAATTTTCCCGCTCAGACTCCGAAAGTGCATTTTTTGGGATTAAACCTCATCTTGCACTTCCGGACCTGTTCGAAAACTTTTTTTAGGTGGACGGCGTGATCGATTTCCTCTTGGGATTTGACGATCATATCGTCCATATAAACTTCGAGCATATCGCCGATTTCCGCCCTGAATACTTTGTTCATCATTCGTTGGTACGTTGCTCCAGCGTTTTTCAGGCTGAAGGGCATTACGTTGTAGTAATAGTTGCCCGATTTGGTCATGAAAGTCGTGTATTTCTTTTTCCGTTCTAGACATGGGTATTTGGTTGTATCCAGAGTATGCGTCCATAAATGATAGTAATTTAAAACCTATCGACTAATCTATCTATGCTAGGTAGAGGATAAGCATCTTTTGGGCAAGCCCTATTAAGATTGGTATAGTCAATGCACATGCGCCATTTTCTATTAGATTTATTTACAAGTACAACATTGGAGAGCCAAGTAGTGTACTTGGCTTCCGATATAAATTTAGCCTCTAAGAGGTCCCTATCAGCTAGTTCGGCCGCAACCGTTTTCTGTGGGGACTACTTTCTTCTCCTGTGGGCGACGACCATGCATGCGGGATCGATCGTCAGGTGGTGACATGCTACTTCCGGGTCGAGGCCGGGAATTCCAGCTGCGCTCCAGGCGAATAGGTCGAAATTCTCTCTGAGGCAGGCCTTGAGTTTTCTCCTGGCCAATTCAGGCAGGTCCGTCCTGATCTTGATGCCTCTGGTCGGGTCATCGCCGAGGGCTATTGATCAGTGCATTTTGATGCACATTTCTCTACGGTTGTACTTATACATTTCCATGGTTTGCTTGTCTTATTTTTGTATTTTATAATGTTTTTATATTTTAATTTATTTTTATTGTTATTTGATTTTCGTATTTAATTTTCAGCTTTAACAGTCTGCACGAAAACGATCATATCTAGAGTTCCAGGAGTCCGATTGAGGCGTTCTAAAAATCGCCGGAAAGCTAAGAGAAAGAGCTACAATTCTTATGTTGGAGTCGAAGTCAGAATCGGACTGTAGAAGGGCCAGAAAATTCGTTGAAGTTGCAGCACTAGTTTTAGTTAAGTTTCGGGTCATTTAGTTTTGGGCCTGGGTCGTATGTTTGACCCAGTTAGATTGTAAAACGGGTTGCACTCTTTCCCCTTAGGGTAGCAGCCGCGGTACGGATCACCATTTTTCACATTTTTTTTGGAAGAGCTTGTACGTTTGATCATGAAGAACTAATTCCTATAGGTTAATCTGCTGTAAACGGTTTCCGCCGATACTTTGAGGTTCTTATATTTTTCAATTAATCTATTTCCTTTCAATTCTAATCTTTGATATGTTGTTTGCTTAATTCGATATTATCCAAGGTTAGATTGATTTATTTCGATGGTTGCATGTTCCTATACTTTAATCGCGTTTGCTTAATCCGCGTATGTTTGTCGTGTTTGCTTAATTCACGATTGCTATATATAATCTGTTTGCTTAATTCGGGAATTAGGAACATACATCACATAATTTCAATTGCGCTTGTATAATTGTTTTTATAATCGAAAAGGGAATAGAATCCGCTTGTGAGTTGGAAATTATTTGGATCGATGATAAGTTAGGAAGCCAAAACAGTAGATTAATCATCTCAGCTTATTTTGATAATCACTTATTTTCACTATTTTGTTTAATCGAAATCTAAAACCAACCCCCCCCCAATTCGATTTTAGTTAGTAATAACCAAGAGTCCTTGAGAGACGATATTCGAGTTACCGTTACCGTCGTACTACAGTTTTATTCAAAATAACTCGTTTTTGATCCGCGTGCGATAGCGGATCAAATTGGCGCCGTTGCCGGGGATTCTTGTGAATATTAACTGATATTAGAGTCTTAGGTGTAGTGTTTGTGTGTTTTGGCCATAGTTTCCTCACGGTTTTGGCCAATCCGCGTTAAGAGTCGAAAAAATCAGTTTTTGCAAAAATTGTATTCGATTGTAATACATTTTTGCCTAATGCAAGTAGAAAAATCATGCGATCAATACTCCCTTACTCTAGAAGAGTAAGGGAATTCGACCCAAAATTGCCAAATTCATCGTTTTTCTATTTTTAATGAATTTTTTACTGTTTTTATAGAGTCAAAAAATCCAAAAAAATTCTCAAAATTCTTATTTGTCTTAATTAGATTAATTTTCGTGTTTTTATATATTTCTGAATTTATTTTAATCGTTTTTATTCTTTCTATTCGTTTCTGCATGTATGGGACATAATCGGTATTTCGGTGTTTGTTGAACCCATGGCTGAACAAAGAACACTAACGCAGTTGGCTGTCCCTAGTGTGAACTATAATGGTTTATGTATTGACTATCCTACGGGTGATGCACCTTTTGAATTGGAATATGGTTTTACACATTTGTTGCCTAGGTTTAATGGTTTTGCAGGTGAGGATCCGAATAAGCATCTGAAGGAATTTCAGGTTGTGTGCTCTGCACCTTCCGAACCTTCACTAGAGGATATTGTCAAACAAATGGCTGCAAATAATCTTCAGTATCAACAGCAAGTAGATTCTACTCTCCAGACTTTGCAAACACAGATTGGACAGCTTGCCACTTTGATGAATGCCATGCAGCAAGCTCAAGGATCAAACCAACAATGCTTGGAAGAGCATTCTGTTTTTCAAATAGAGTTTCTTTCTGAAAATGTTGTTGGTACTTGTACTGATTTGTTTGCAGATGATTTTCCATCATTGTCTGGTTTTGATGATGTTTACTCTTGTGATGTTTGTACTGACACTAAAATTTGCTCTGTTTGTACTGAAATTGAGGTTGCCTTGAAAGTTGATATTCTTACTACATATGAGGTTGCAAATGAAGTTGTTCATGTAGATGAAGCTCTCGACACCCCGGCTGCCCGGATCAAACCATCCATTGAACAACCACCTTCCCGGGAGCTGAAACCAATTCCTCAAAATCTTAAATATGCTTATTTAGAGATGAATGAAAAACTTCCGGTTATAATTTCTTCTAAACTTTATTTTGATCAAGAAAGTAAGTTTTTGCAGGTTTTGAAGAAGCATAACAAAGGAATTGGATAGACCTTGGATGACATTTATGATATTAGTTTGTCCATGTGTGTGCATAGGATCACACTTGAAGATGCAGCAAAAGTAGTGAGGCAGCCCCATAACCTTTGGTTCCTTGATGTTGTGAAAGATGAGAGCACCTTCACGTGCCCATTTGACACTTTTACTTTTAGAAGAACATTCTTTGATCCTGGAATAAAAGGCGAAGGAGCTAAACCACTTTTTAAGGACGATGAGCATTACCGAAAGCTACTCCATGAGAGCTCCAATTTGGAAGAAGAGAATATAGAAGACCTCTCTTTGGGAAAGGCAGCTTATGTGATCACTTATCCTCCTTGACTACTCGGGTGTGTTCTTTCCTTTCTCTCACTCTTATTTTATATTAATGTTCTTTCATTGAGGACAATGTATGTCTTAAGTGTGGGGGAGAGAATCATTTATTTGTTTTGTTTTCTTTCAATTTTTTTTGTTTTTGTTTTAATTTCAACCAATAAAAAAATGCATCTTCTTGAAAGTTTTAGGCTATAGACTGATTTGAGTCGAGTTTGCGGAGACATGGGAAAAATTCACAAGATCGGTATCATTCTAACACCGTACGTCTCCTGCATATGGAAATCGATTTGAATTTTTATTATGTTTTAGCCTTAAATTCTCATTCTCTGACAACTCTTGAGTAGTTTATTTCAGCAGTCGGCACCATCTCTCACACACTTTACGCAGGGAAGCCGATGAATATAAGTGAATGTTCCGAAAAGAAAAAAAAAGAAAAGAAAAAGGTAATACACCTTCTAAGTTTGGTGATCCTCACCCGGTCACTTAACCCAACGGTTGTGTAATCTTTAAAAAAAAAGTTTTCAAAACTCTTTGTTAGTTGGTTCAGCGGTTTCTGGTGCTGAACTTGGTAGGGAGGATTACAGTCTGATCCCCCGCAACTACATCTGAGTAAGCAAAGGGTTATGCCACGCAAGTACCGGAACCCCGTGCAAAAGGATCAGAGTCACTAACCGGTCGTCCTGCTATAAGTGTGTGGAGATAACGGGCTTAATGTGATTGCGCCTGAATGAAAAAGAGCAAAAAGGATGAGTAAGTTAGGCTATGGTATAATAATATGATTTGAATTGGTTTGTGTATTTAGGAGGCTTATGTCTGCATATCTGTGGTTAGTGTTCTTACGATGTCCTTAGTGTGCAAGATTAGTACCTGTCGATGCAAACTTACCCGAAGAAGATTTGTAGCCTAGGATGAATAACTGTTGATGTATTTGTGCTTTCTTTGTTTTGTTTTTCATTTTCCTCGGAGTGCAAAAGTTCAAGTGTGGGGGAATTTGATCAGTGCATTTTGATGCACATTTCTCTACGGTTGTACTTATACATTTCCATGGTTTGCTTGTCTTATTTTTGTATTTTATAATGTTTTTATATTTTAATTTATTTTTATTGTTATTTGATTTTCGTATTTAATTTTCAGCTTTAACAGTCTGCACGAAAACGATCATATCTAGAGTTCCAGGAGTCCGATTGAGGCGTTCTAAAAATCGCCGGAAAGCTAAGAGAAAGAGCTACAATTCTTATGTTGGAGTCAAAGTCAGAATCGGACTGTAGAAGGGCCAGAAAATTCGTTGAAGTTGCAGCACTAGTTTTAGTTAAGTTTCGGGTCATTTAGTTTTGGGCTTGGGTCGTATGTTTGACCCAGTTAGATTGTAAAACGGGTTGCACTCTTTCCCCTTAGGGTAGCAGCCGCGGTACGGATCACCATTTTTCACATTTTTTTTGGAAGAGCTTGTACGTTTGATCATGAAGAACTAATTCCTAGAGGTTAATCTGCTGTAAACGGTTTCCGCCGATACTTTGAGGTTCTTATATTTTTCAATTAATCTATTTCCTTTCAATTCTAATCTTTGATATGTTGTTTGCTTAATTCGATATTATCCAAGGTTAGATTGATTATTTTGATGGTTGCATGTTCCTATACTTTAATCGCGTTTGCTTAATCCGCGTATGTTTGTCGTGTTTGCTTAATTCACGATTGCTATATATAATCCGTTTGCTTAATTCGGGAATTAGGAACATACATCACATAATTTCAATTGCGCTTGTATAATTGTTTTTATAATCGAAAAGGGAATAGAATCCGCTTGTGAGTTGGAAATTGTTATACCCCAAAATTTGCCCGCATCTTTTTTCAAGAAAACTCCAATCTGAAAATTAAGAGTCTCATATAATCATGGATTTTTATTTCAACAAATATCCTGACATATGAAACACTTAGTTTTTAGAATTTTTCTTATACAGTAATTTGGCTTGCAGTTGAATTTATTCTTACGCAAACGCCAAATACTGTTTATTACTTCACACATGCTATTTATTTATTTACAGATAAATAGTACTGACACAATTGGTACAGAGTTAAATATTTTTGCAGGCGCAGAATCAGGAAACTCAGACTGTACTGGTAACAAGTAGATTATTATTATCTTTTGTTTCCCACTAATTTTGTACTATATTCCATTATTTTCAAAAATCTTTTCAAATCTCTTTTTCAAAAATCACATCTCTCTTTTTCCAACACTATCTCCACTTTCTTTCAAATCTTACTTCCACTCAAATTTTCCTTTTGTACGGAATCACATCATTCCCCAACGTCTCTATCCTTCTTTCCATTCTATAAATACCTCTCATTTTCTTCCATAAAATCTCACATCAAACTCTAACTCATCTTTCAAATTCCTACCTCATATCTATTTTCTCTTCTTCCCTGGCAAGAATGGCAAAGTGGATAGAGACACTGTTTCTTACAGTCATCACCATTGCTACGGTGATCATGACTTTCTTCTGCCTACATAGTCCTGAAGAGTGTGGACCTGCAATGGTTGCACTCCCAATCATCTACATGTTATTGTTCATAGCATGGGTCATTAACCGTCATTCCTGAAATTTGCCGTATTTCTTATTTCTTAAATGTACCGTTTATTCGCCGTACTGTTCAATATAGTATGTAATATTTGTACTGTCAGTATTAAATGTCGTACTATTTGTCATAATATTGCTTAATTACTAAGATAATATTTTGTGTGTTTTCTGCCAGTCAAATATTCCTATTTCTGTGCATTAAATGATTTTCAGGGTTATTTTCGGTAATTTTGCCCGCATACCGTAAATATTAGTTATTATGTCTATGTTTTTTTTTAACAAGCCATGTAAATAAACTTTCATTTTTCACATAAAACATAAAACAAAAACAAAAAAAAAAAGAAAATTAACTTTGACTGTTGATTTTTCACTCTAACTGCTACGTCAATACCTGGACAGTCAGTTGACAGCCAAACTGCTGGCAATACAATTCTCAGTGTTTTGTACCATCAATCAAATCAATCTTTCACAATTCAAAATTCCAAGATCTTTTGTGCTAGAAGTCTTCTGAATATCACGCGATTAGCAGAAACTCAACACTGCACAAAAATCAGGTACGCTTAACTGTCTCCTACATAAACAATCCCTAATCAGGGTTTTTCTTGTTTTTACAGGAGCAACAAGTTTTTGAGAGCTCAAATGGATTTCATACACAACCATATATCTCAAAGTACCATCATACAAATTTTCAAACTTCAATTCACTCAGACGCACCGTCAGCAGCTCAAACAGTCAACAGACGACCCGTTTGACCAAAAAAGTCAACAGACAGTCAAAAATGAAATTTTTTGTCAAAGTCCATATTTTGTCAAAGGATTCATCATTTGATCATTGGATGATCATAATTCATCAAGGAAAGATCAAAAATCAACAAAACCCTAAGATTCAAAATTAGGGTTTTTGCCTGAAAAGTCAACTCAACTTTGACTGATCATAACTTTCTCATCCTTCATCCAAAAAATTCAAACCAAAGCTCATCTTGAAGGAAATTCAATTATCTTTCAAATGCCATTGATCCCATGGTCATTGGATTCACCATTTGAAAAATATGATCAAAGACATTATAGGTCATTTTCAAAGTCAACAAAAAGACACTTTTTTCAAAAGGACACACAAGGAGCATCAAAAATCATTTTGACATGAGACCAAAGACATTGGTTAGAGGACTCTTTGAGGTTTCCAAAAAGTGCAAGATCTCCTTCATATGACAAAAATTGAAGGATTTACACCTTGTTGAAGTTGGCTAAATTTTGGGAAAATACATGAAATCTACATTGCTCAAAAATGTATTTTTTCCAAATGGGGCCAAGTTTTCAGCATTCAAACATCATTTCCATGATGATATGGGCCTCCCACGACCAAGACTAAGCCCACACCTTTTTTTTATCCATTTTTGGCATAATTTTGTCTTATTTTAAGATTAAATTAAAAGAAAAATGGATGGATAAATGGTAGCTTAACTTCCAAGCATGACTCACCCAAGGAATCTCTACCTTTCTGCAGAGAATTGAAGAGCAAGGCAGGTGCATTGAAGGCAAGGGGACTTGGTCAAGAATTCAAAGCTTTTTTAATATTAAAAAATGCAAGATTTCAACAAAGGCAACTAGTTGCATATTAGCTTCAATTCTAAGCACTCAATGCTTATAAATAAGCTATCATAGTTCAGTAACAGAAGGGGGCAAGTTCAGAAGCAAAGCTTAGCTCATATACACTTGTAATCACTTGAAAAGTTTCAAAGAAAATTCAAATTCGAATTTGTAATTTCAGTCCATTTCAATACAAACTAAGCATTCAGACACCTTCCTTGAACATCACTGAAACTATCCCAATCAGTTACAAGCCTTGAAGCTCACTGAATCGAGCTATACAGGTCCAAGTTTGTTCAAACTAAAATCAATTCGTATCTGGTTATTCACACATGCTTAACAAGATGTAGACATACTATTAAGTTTGGTTTGAGGTGTAGATCATTTCTGGAAACTTAATTGAAGTTTGAACACGTATAAACGAAACTACCATTTTAGGGTTCATAGCTTCAAAATTAGGGCTTTCCAAATTAGGCAAAATTAGAGGTTCTAAATAGTACCATTAGATTCGTATGGACAAAACGAGTTGAATGGTACCATCGCGCCAAATTTATGTGCTTGTTTACCCCTATTCGTTATTTTGCAGAATTAGGGCTCACTTACTATAGCGCTTTTTTACAAAAGCGCTGTTAAAGGCCTTGTCTGAAGGTTGAAGACGAAGACGTGTCTTCCTCCTATTGGTTCAGCAGCGCGCGTACTTTTTTAAACTTTCCACTAATCCAGTGTTTTGCAGGTGTAACGTATACCACGTGCCTCAATTTCTGGACCACCTGATCTTGCTTAACAGCTCATCCAACGCTTCAGAACGCGCGTGCACATCATACTCCCTCAATCAAACCACACAGGATCAGTATCCTTTTATTTTCTATTTTATTTTCTATTTTATTTTAATTTCTTTGTTAAATTAATTAAAAATAGTTTTAAAAATCCAAAAAATACACAAAAAATATTTTTAGACTTCTAAAATAATATATTATTTTCTGAAATAAAAATATTTTATTTTTCTTTAAAATTTCAATATTTTGCATAATTAATTAGTATATATTTATATATTTGCTTTTTAATTATTCTAACCAATCAAAAAATCATAAAAAAATTTGTTCTTTATATAAAATATTGTTTATATATTATAAACTAATTTTGTACATATTTTGAATAATTTTCTTTTTAAGTTTTAATTATTTGTATAATTATTTACATAATTATGTTTTAATTAACTTAAATCAATTCCAAAAAATTCCAAAAAAAAATTAGTTTTGTTTAAAATTAATTAACAAATATTTTGTACATATTTTAAACTTAATTTCTAGGTTTAAATCTATTTTCATCTTTTTCTTCATTTTAATTTAATTAATCATGCATTAATTATAATTAAAATCAATCATAAAAATCCAAAAACAGGCCTTTTATTTTCCTTGCAATTTAAATTCCTAGATAAATGTATAGGATGTCAAATTCATGTAAATAGGCTAGTTTACATTTCCTGCACAATCGATGTAATAGCGTAGATTTACTTTCCGCGCTTTACATTTCCGCATTTTAATTTCCAGCAAATATAAACTGCGTGTATGTCAAAGATAAAATTGAACCGTTAGATCACTAACTTCAAAGATAAAATATCTGAATCCAAACACAATCACACTTGCACCTCTTAAGGTAAATCCCTTCTCATTCTTTTCAAAATCAAAGTCAAAATTCCACTGTTTTGAGTACAAAATCGAACCTTGCGTTTATATCCGGTGAAAGGATAGATTTTTAAAGGAAATAGGATAAAGACCTTACAACTCAGGGTAGACCTCCTAGTTTGCTTGCTCAAATCAAAACAAACAAAATTCTCATACACTGTTGTTTTTCAAAACAAAACTTTCCAAAAAGACAATACTTTGTATACATCCAAACACGGATTATTACAAAGTTAACGTTCTTTTCAAAACATCGTTCGAAAGATAAACAAGCATTTTGTATACATCCACACACGGATCATTACAAAATTCAATTTACAAAAGTATTTGAAACCACATATGAGCATTCTAAAGCAATTGAAAAGTCATCGAAAAACAAGTGAGCTAAGCAAACTTAAGAGCCCATGGATAACCATGGATACAAAGGGTGCTAACACCTTCCCTTTGTATAACCTACCCCCTTACCCAGAATTTCTTAAAGGTCTTTTTTCTGTTTCTTTTATAAACCTTTCCTTAATTGGATAAAATAAAAGTTCGGTGGCGACTCTGTGAATTTTCAAAAATGCGAAAGCATTAAGCGATAAAAAAGAGTCAGTTCACGTATCTCTACAGATCAGAGGTATGGCCCGGAATTAAAAATCGGAGGTCCACAGAACTGGCGACTCTGCTGGGGAAATACTTTCAAAAAACAAAATGTTTTCAAAAGGGGTTACCTTAAGAGAATAGATCACTTCGATGTTTTCAATTGTTTGACTTGATTGCTCTATTTTTCAGAGGTTTGTTTGGGTATTTTGCTTGTGTGAAAGATTCTAACCCGAATCTCGAGATACCTTAAGTATATGACAATAGACCAAGGAAACTGTACGGCATGTACCGATACGGTTGATCTGGTAGTCATCGTTAGTGCGATACTTTGGTTTATACTGATGTCCTTTGAAAATGATCAAGGAGTATATTAGGCTTCCGAAATGTCATTAAACACTAATTTGTCTTAGAACCTTTTTAGTTGAACTTGACTTGTGGCCTATTAAGTGGCTGGCTTTGAAATTGATCGAAGTTAGTTATCCTCGAGGAATATTTTGATCGGCCGCTCGAGCGCCATATTGAGATGTTACTTCCAAGGATCATAGAACCCGAATACTATTCTAGGACAGGTTTTAACCAACTCAACTTCAGTGGGGAGGGTATCACCTATCAGCTCCATGCAAGCCTTTAAACCTAAGGCTATTGTTTGATTTGTCTTTGTGTGCCACATGTTTGCATCATAAGCATATCATTTTTGCACCAAACACTTCAAGGATCAAAGAGTTTACCTTTGTTTTTGCAGGTAATGGCTCCCGCCACTAAAGATTACATCCGAATCAACATCTCAACGGTACCATCTGAACTAAAAGACTTAGTGTCAGAATTCCCCAGGAATGTTCAATTCACTGAAAGGCATGGTCACCTACTCCATTTGGTTACCTCAAAATTTGAAGAAGACATGATACGGGTCCTGTTCCAGTTCTTTGACCCTGAACATCATTGCTTTACCTTTCCTGATTACCAGTTGGTACCCACTTTGGAAGAATTCTCTGAACTAATGGGATTACCTGTTCGAAATCAATTACCTTTCACTGGTTTAGAAAGGATTCCAAAACCTGAAGTCATTGCTGCTGCTTTACATTTGCGGAAATCAGAAATCGAGTCCAATTGGGAAACAAAGAGTGGAGTTAAGGGTTTGCTTGCCAAGTTCTTGTTGGAAAAGGCTCGACTACTGCTAGAAAACAAAAGTTATCCAGCTTTTGAGGAAGTTATGGCACTTTTGATATATGGGTTGGTTTTATTCCCAAATCCCGACCAGTTCATAAGTGTACACATCATCAACCTTTTCCTAATCCGTAACCCGGTACCAACATTGCTGGGAGACATTTTACATTCTCTACACACTCGTACCATGAAGAAACGAGGAACTCTCATGTGCTGTATACCACTACTGGCTAGGTGGTTTACATTTCATCTTCCCCGATCAGTGTTGAGAAATGAACAAAGAATGCAATGGTCTCGCAGGATTATGTCTTTGTCTCATTCAGATATCCGGTGGAACAACTTCTTTCAAAGAGACATTACTATCATTGATCATTGTGGAGAGTACCCTAATGTGCCACTCCTTGGCATCAAAGGAGGCATCACTTACAATCCCTCTTTAGCTTTACGCCAATTCGGATATGCAAGGAGCAACGGTCCTCATGACATGATTATCCGTGGCATTGTGTTTGATTACGAGAATGATTCTCATAGACACCGACGAAGGTTCATACACGCATGGGGCAGTGTCTATAGAATAGAAAGCAAAACTCTGGGGCAATGGAATTCTATTCCTATGGAACCTTACCTCAGATGGGTCCGCACTCATGCTCAGAAACTCCTTATGCCATATCCTGCTGTTCTACCTGTGACTATTGAACCAGAGGTCGAAGGATATGAACCTCAAGTTATTCTACACCCAGACATGCCAACTGACCTAGAAGAGTTGCAAAAATCTTGGGTTCAACTCAAAGAGGAAAGAGACACCTTCAAATCATACTGTCAAGACTATGAGAGAAGGATATTGGAGCTCACCGGACAGCTTCAAGAAGAACAGCAGATCAACACATTCCTGGGCGCAAAGAGAAAGCGTCCACGGGAGACCTGAAGGATCATTTATTTTATTTCTGTCTTGTAAGCCCAAATGAGGCAAAGAAAAAAGAAGCAAAAAAAAAAGAAATAAGTTGATTAACTAACGTTTGTTTCTTCTTTAACAAATCTAAACTCTAAGATCCTTGAAACATTGCACACACATTTCACTTCATGCATTGCATATACATTTCATACATTGCATTCATATACATTGCATATACATTTCATTCATACACATGGCATCCGGTCATACACATTGCATAACAGGTTCACATGACGGATTTCTCATCTTCTCGCTGTTTATTTCAGTCAGAAGAGATGGAATCTGAAATGAGCATCAAGAATCTCGAAGCACAGAATGCCCAAGTTCAAGTGGCAATTCTGGAACTGGCAAAGGGGCAACAAGAACTGAAAGCCCTGATAATCAAGAAGAAAAAGAAGCCCAAAGGATCTGTAGGTGTGAGTCACCTGAGAAGAAAGATCAAAATTCCAGTCAAAAAGTTCAAAAAGCCACCGATCCCTGAAACAGTCGGTGATGATGAACAAGAAGACAATCAAAGCAACCAGGGTTCAGACAAACCCTCTCTCTCTTCAAATGAAGAAAATGATCATTCTGGGGACGAACCGGATAATGAAAAATACCAACAGCTGGAAGACCGTATGAAAGCTATGGAGATACAAAAAATACCTGGCTTAGATTTCAATGATCTGGGGCTCATCTCGGATGTTGTTATCCCTCCAAAATTCAAAGTTCCTGTCTTTGCAAAATATGATGGAGTTTCTTGCCCGAAACTACATCTGAGATCCTATGTGAGGAAGATACAACCTCATACAACAGATAACAAATTGTGGATTCACTTCTTCCAAGAAAGTCTGTCGGGTACACAACTCGAATGGTACTACCAGCTGGAAAATACCAAGGTTCATACTTGGGAAGAATTAGCTGCTGCTTTTTACAAACAGTACCAATACAATGCTGATCTTGCGCCAACCCGTACTCAACTAAGGGGCATGTCTATGGGACCAAAAGAAAGTTTCAAAGGATATGCACAAAAGTGGAGAGATATGGCTGGAAGGGTTCAACCACCCTTATCTGATCGCGAACTAGTCGACATGTTCATGGGCACTTTAACTGGCCCTTTCTATAGCCATTTGCTGGGAAGTTCATCATCAGGTTTCACTGACCTGATACTGACCGGAGAACGTGTCGAAAGTTGCATTCAAAATGGAAAAATTCAAATAGGTTCCTCCTCTGGTACTACAAAAAGGCCCATCGGCGGGAGAAATGAGGTCAATGCAACACAAATTCAGAAAAGTCGCAAAAGTGAGCAACATCAATCTGTAGGGGCAGTTCTGATCTCCGCATCTGCACCTTAAAAAGATCAGCAGCCAAAATATACGCATCGACCAGATGCACCAAGAAGAAATTTCACCAGAATCAACATGCCAATCTCTCAGGCATTGCAGCACTTGCTAAAAGCAGATCTGATCACATTAAGAGGTCCTCCAAAGAATGTCAACACTTCCTCTCCGAATTATCGCCCTGATGCGACATGTGCCTATCACTCAAACTTTCCAGGGCATGACGCAGATCACTGCTGGGCCTTGAAAAATAAAATACAAGATATGATAGATGCTGGTGAAATTGAGTTCGATCCTCCAGAAACTCCAAATGTCATCACAGCACCTATGCCAAAGCATGACAAAACTGTCAACGCTATCCTGGACACTGTTTACATCTATGATGTGAACGAATTATCAACTCCACTCTGCGAAGTCAAAGGAAAGCTAATCCGAGCTGGTTACTTCCCAGGATGTGGCCCCGATTGCTTTTATTGCTCATGCCTGCCCAATGATTGTGAAAATCTGAGGATGGGAATTCAAAAATGGATGGATCGCCGTATCATTATGTTTGAGAGGCTCCCTTCTATGGACGTGCTGTGCGAAGTCTTTGCAAACGGGATAAGAATAGAGGATGCCTCAGTGATATCCAGCTTACCATTCAAAATCTCTGCCAAGGCTCCATTCAAAATTTCTGCTACACTCAAAGTGGCATCAGTAGTCATTGCTAGTCCAACTCCATTTCCATACTCCTCAGACAAAGTTGTCCCATGGGGATATGACACTAATGTTTACGTTCATGGAGTTAAGCAGGGTACCTCGACTGAAGAGGTCACAAAGTTAACTACTCCAACTGTGGGTAATATTGTGGGTACCAGCAAGATCACGAGAAGTGGAAGAATCTTTTCACCAGAAATTTCTCCAAATGTTGCTGCTGGTCCAGTCCGAGTCCCAGTTCCTAATCAAAATGTCAACGCTCGAGGCAAAGAGCCACAAGTTGAACAAGTTCAAACCCCGGTGGAGATCACTACTGAGGATCCATCAAAGCAAGAAATGGAGGAAATATTGAAAATCATTTGCAAAAGTGATTACAATATTGTTGAGCAACTGGGGCACACTGCTTCAAAAATCTCAATGCTATCTCTGCTAAAATATTCAGAAGCTCATGCCAAAGCTCTGATGAAGTTCCTGAAAGCTGCGCATGTGCCTCAAGAGATCTCAGTCGACCAATTTGAGAATTGTGTTGCCAATCTAACCGTAAGCAATGGTCTCCTATCTCTGCTAAAATCTTCGATTCTATCTTTTACGTAATGGAAATTCACCCAGCATACTCCTGTTTACTTGGACGTCCTTGGATACATGGGGCAAACGCTGTAACTTCTACCCTGCATCAGAAGTTAAAATATCCAGTAAAAGGAAAGATTGTCACAGTCTATGGCGAAGAGGAATATGTGGTTAGTCACCTAAGCAATTCCAAATATGTTGAGTTGGAGGACGAATTCATCGAAACTCCATGCCAATCATTTGAGGTGGTCTCTCCAAATGTCTCTACCACCAAGCATATTCCTGCTACTCCAACTACAGTTATGGCTTCTCTCAAAGATGCCAAAACCATGATTGAACAGGGTGATTGCACAGTATGGGGACAGCTTCCCGATATACCCTACAAGTCTGACAAGCTAGGTCTGGGCTATGATAGTGAAAATCAAAAGAATGATCAAAGTCCTCGTTCTGAAGGATTGATGTCACACTTCGTCAGCCAAGAAGTAAACGCTATTGAAGATGAAGGGGTGCTCATGAACCATGTCATTCAGCCATGTCCAGATGAGATTCCACCCATTTCCATGGGAATGTGGGATGCTGTGGGAGAACCAAATGGCGGGTATAATTATCAGTATGCCGCACCTCAGAATTCTTATATTGCTATGGAGGACCTTACCCCGACTGGATGGGGTGATCAAATTGGAAATGATCAAATTTTCACAAGTCCTGTCACTGAGCAATATCAAAATCCACCCAAAGAAGTATGGGACACGCTAGGAGAACCCAGCGGCAAATATGACTATATGGTGAAATATTCCGCTCCTCCAAGCTCACAAATTGCTATGGAGGACATTGTCCCAACTGGATGGGATGAACATTACGATGACAATTTCGCTCTTGAAAAAGCCAGGGAAATACCAAATAACGAGGGTTGCTTTCTGTCAGCATACACTCCTCACCAAGATGCACAAGTCTCTATTCAAAGTATCATCCCGACTTCATGGGACGGCCTTATCGAGCATCTCGCTCAGCCAACAGAGATATCTCAGCCTGGGCTCTCGTATCCAGCAGAGTATATCCCTTATCCCGAAGGATCACCGGCTCATTTTCCCACTAATGAAATCAATGCTGTGGAAGATGAAAAAGACAACTGCAACTGGAACAGCTGGGTACCCCCTGCTCACAACAGTGGATTGAACAACTGGAAAGCTGAGGATGTGATCTCCTTTGACCAGGAGTAAATGCCATTTCCTGTTTTCTTTGTGTATATTGTGCAAAGATAAAAATGGTTCCTGAACAATCGAACCATGAGCTTGAAAGCCGTGTGCCTTAGCACACTGGTCCTTCTATAAGGGCTTATCATATCATGATCATGTGCATTCAATAAAATCATGGGACGCTTGCATATTTAAATTTTGTGATCCTTTTTCCTTCTTTCTTCGCTTTCAAATAGCTATGTTTTTCTTCACACATACTCACATAATTAACATGCAGATTCACATACACTCTGGATCCAGTCAACAACGATTCTGCTATTGCCCGTCATGACTTTGAAAATCCGATCTACCAAACTGAGGACGAAAGTGAGGAAGATTGTGAAGTGCCAAGAGAACTTGCAAGGCTGCTAGAACAAGAAGACAAGGCCATACAGCCTCATGAGGAGCCAATTGAGGTCATCAACTTGGGCAGCAACGAAGAAATGAAAGAAGTCAAAATAGGGGCTGATTTAGAACACAGCGTCAAGCAAAGACTAATTCAAATGCTGCGAGACTACGTCGAGATATTCGCCTGGTCCTATGAGGATATGCCAGGCCTTGACACGGACATCGTAGTTCATCGCCTACCAATCAAAGAAGGTAGCATTCCAGTCAAACAGAAACTACGAAGGAGTAGGCCTGATATGTCAAAAAAGATCAAAGACGAGGTTGAAAAACAGTTCAATGCCGGATTCCTAAAAGTTGTAAGTTATCCTCCTTGGATAGCTAACATCGTGCCTGTACCTAAAAAAGACGGGAAAGTCAGAATGTGCGTGGACTACAGAGATCTGAACCGGGCAAGCCCCAAAGATGATTTCCCTTTACCACATATCGATGTACTGGTTGACAATACCGCACAATGCAAGGTATTCTCCTTTATGGACGGATTCTCAGGGTACAATCAAATCAAGATGGCACCCGAAGACATGGAAAAAACAACCTTCACAACACCCTGGGGAACCTTTTGTTACAAAGTAATGCCCTTTGGTCTAAAAAACGCAGGAGCAACCTATCAACGTGCAATGGTAGCGCTATTTCATGATATGATTCATCAAGAAATAGAGGTGTATGTCGATGACATGATTGCAAAATCCAACACCGAGGAAGAACATTTGGGTCATTTACACAAGTTGTTTGACAGACTCAAGAAATATAAGTTGCGACTGAACCCAAATAAGTGTACCTTTGGAGTAAGATCCGGCAAACTCTTAGGTTTCATCGTCAGCAGCAAAGGTATTGAGGTTGATCCCGCCAAGGTTAAAGCCATTCAAGAAATGCCTATACCTCGTACTGAGAAACAAGTCAGAGGATTCTTGGGACGTCTAAATTACATCGCCCGATTTATTGCCCACATGACTGCTACTTGTGTGCCGATCTTCAAACTGTTGAAGAAAGATCAAGTGGAAAGGTGGAATGACAAATGCCAGTTAGCCTTTGACAAAATCAAAGAATATCTCCAAAAACCTCCAATCTTGTTGCCACCTGTGGAAGGCAGACCTCTGATAATGTACCTAACTGTGTTAGAAGACTCAATGGGGTGTGTGCTAGGACAACATGACGAATCCGGCCGAAAGGAGCACGCAATCTACTATCTTAGCAAAAAGTTTGCCGATTGTGAAACAAGATACTCACTACTCGAAAAAACTTGTTGTGCCTTAGCTTGGGCGGCTCGCCGACTAAGACAGTACATGCTAAATCACACCACTTTCCTAATCTCCAAGATGGATCCCATCAAATACGTGTTCGAAAAACCTGCTCTCTCTGGAAGAATAGCGAGATGGCAAATGATCTTAACAGAATATGACATTCAATACACTTCACAAAAAGCAATCAAAGGAAGTGTGGTAGCTGATCATCTGGCTCATCAAGCAGTGGATGATTATCAAGCATTGAACTTTGACTTCCCAGACGAAGACATTATGCTAGTCAATGACTACAAACAATCAAGACCAGAAGAAGGACCCGAGCCAGGATCCCGGTGGACTATGGTTTTTGACGGAGCTTCTAATGCACTTGGCAATGGCATCGGAGCTGTGATCATTTCCCCCGCAGGAAGTTACACGCCGTTCACTGCCAGATTATGTTTCAATTGCACTAACAATATAGCCGAATACGAAGCATGTATTCTGGGTCTTAAAGCTGCAATCGATCTAAGAATCAAATTCCTGGAAGTCTACGGAGACTCGGCCTTGGTAATCTACCAAGTCAAAGGGGAATGGGACACGAGGCACCCAAATCTAATTCCTTACAAAGAATATGTGCTGAGTTTGATTCTTTACTTCGAAGAAATCACTTTCGAACACATCCCACACGAGGAAAATCAACTAGCTGATGCTTTAGCTACCATGTCATCCATGTTCAAAGTCAGGTGGGACAACGAGGCGCCTATGATCACCATTTACAGGCAAGATGAAACATCCTATTGCAATGAGATCAATACCGAAGGAACCGAGGAAAACCCATGGTTCCATGAAGTAAAAAGATATCTCGAAGCTCAGGAGTACCCTGAAGGGGCATCCATTAACGACAGAAAGTTTCTAAGGAGATTTGCTGCCAAATTCTTTCTAAGCAATGGAACCCTATACAAACGCAACCATGACTCGACTTTACTTCGCTGTGTAAACAAGAAGGAAGCAGAACAAATCATGGAAGAAATACACAATGGTGCCTTCAGTACTCATTCCAGTGGGCATACAATGGCTAAAAAGATCCTGAGAGCAGGTTATTACTGGTCTACCATGGAAACAGACTGCCATCATCACTCCCGAACATGTCACAAATGCCAGATATACGCTGACAAAGTACATGTACCTCCAGTTCCATTAAGCGTCCTGACTGCTCCTTGGCCTTTTGCAATGTGGGGTATTGATATGATTGGAGAAATCAAACCTACTGCCTCCAACGGACATCGCTTTATCCTGGTCGCTATTGACTACTTCACAAAGTGGGTAGAAGCAGCTTCATTTGCTTCTGTTACCAAGAATGTGGTGGCCTGGTTCATCAAATACAATCTCATTTGTCGGTACGGCATCCCTGAACGGATTATCACGGACAATGGCACAAATCTAAACAACAGAATGATTACTGAACTTTGCACACAGTTCAAGATCAAACATCATAATTCTTCTCCATATCGACCAAAGATGAACGGCGCGGTGGAAGCTGCCAACAAGAACATCAAGAAAATCATACAAAAAATGACAGTAACCTACAAAGACTGGCATGAGATGTTGCCTTTTGCTCTTCATGGTTATCGCACATCTGCGCGTACTTCAACAGGGGCAACTCCATTTTCCTTAGTCTATGGTATGGAGGCAGTTCTTCCAATTGAAATTCAGATTCCTTCCCTAAGGATTATGAAAGAAGCCAATCTAGACGAAGACGATTGGATTCAAACACGGTTGGACCAGATAAACTTGATTGATGAGAAAAGGCTCGCAGCTATTTGTCATGGTCAGCTATACCAAAAGCGTATGATCAAAGCCTTCAACAAAAAAGTCAAAAGTCAAGCATACCAAACTGGTGGCTTGGTTGTCAAACGCATCATCTTACCACAAGGTGATCCCAGAGGCAAATGGACTCCCACCTACGAGGGACCATTCATAATCAAGAAAATATTCTCCGGCGGCGCCATGTTGCTTACCACCATGGATGGCGAGGATTTCCCACACCCTGTGAATGCTGACATAGTCAAAAAATACTTCTCTTAAAAAGAAAAAAAAACAGCTCGCTAAGTTGAAAACCTGAAAGGGCAACTTAGGCAAAAATGAGCGTCTCGGTGGATTGAAAACCCGAAAGGGCGGTCCAGGCAAAAATTAGAGACTAAACAAATACTATCCCGGTAGGCTGAAAACCTGAAAGGGCGGCCTAGGCAAAAGTTAGGGAATGAAACATACAACTGTGTTCCGTTCAGCTGCCTACTCACCATCAAGATTCAACACCTCAAAGACACCGATCAGTCCAATCACTTTCTTCCAACAAGTGAGGGATGAGATGCTCGAAGACAGATTGGCAATAGCAGAGTTGAAACTTGACTGGATCGTTTTCACATAGCTATTTATCTCTATAAATATTTTCCAAAACTTTCTGACAGTTTCCTACTTCTAGGATTGTTGTCTCCCTGTGCTAACCAGCCTATCATGGCTCTTTTTCAAAAATCAATGCAGCTTAGGCTCAAAAATCACCATTTTCACTTTTTCTGTTTAAATACGTAAGCGTCCCAATGATAATTTTGAATGAACATGTGCATTTGAATATGATTGATGTTTACCAGGAAAAACAGGAATAGCATTCAGGAAATGTCCTAATTATCTGGACATCATCCCATCAGAAGAAAACCACCAAGAGAAGCGAATTTCTCAGCAAATTCCTCAAAAAGATTTTCTCTTCAAAAGAGGTCTTATCCCCCAGCAGGGTTGCTCCAGATTACTACCTTCAGAAGGTATGATCCCCGCACCCGGACTTGGTCAGATAGTGCATCGGAGGATTATGCATCTTCCTCATTCCCATTTGAAAGGGCATCAGAACTTCCAGCTACCTTTCATTCTCAAGAGATATTCAAAGATCCTTCAACAGAATACCAGGATTCTCAAAGAATTTCCCCAGCCAAGGGTACTCAAACAAGACAAAAGATCATCAACGATCACAATATAGTCATGTCCAGATGACTGGCGGAAATTTATTTTCCCAAATAAAAGCTCGACATCTCACATTCATACATCACACATTCACATCATACATCACACATTCACATTCATACATCACATATTCATATTCATACATCATATTCATACATCATGCATCATGCGCATATTCATACGCATATTCATACACAACATCACATGCATATTTCTTCGGGAATATCTCACATTACATGCATCATAAACATTGCATATCACTAACTTGATTTTTCAGGCAGACGGATATCGTCGACAAAGATGTTCTCAATCACATGCAGTGTTCACCTGAATTCCATGAACGGTTCTCTCAGATATAATCAAGCCGAAGATTCATTCTGATCACTAACCAACTCAAAAACAGGCATTGTAGATCTAAAGTCGATACCTCAGACGGTTCCAGAACGATCTAACATCACAGATCTAAAGCGATACCTCAGACGGTTCCAGAACGATCTAGCATCAAAGATCTAAAGCGATACCTCAGACGGTTCCAGAACGATCTAGCATCAAAGATCTAAAGCGATACCTCAGACGGTTCCAAAATGATCTAGCATCACAGATATAAAGCGATACCTCAGACGGTTCCAGAACGATCTAGCATCAAAGATCTAAAGCGATACCTCAGACGGTTCCAAAACGATCTAGCATCACAGATCTAAAGCGATACCTCAGACGGTTCCAAAACGATTTAACATTGCAGATCTAAAGCGATACCTCAGACGGTTCCAAAACGATCTAACATTGCAGATCTAAAGCGATACCTCAGACAGTTCCACAATGATCAACTTCCAAAATCTAAAGCGGAAAAACTTTGGACAAGTTCCGTAACGATTATCTTCCAAGACTTAAAGCGGTAACCTTGGACGGTTCCGAAATAGTCAACACAAAGACTTTCAAATCCTTCATCAAGATATAATCAATGGATTCATTCTGATGAACAAAACATCAACACATTCACCAGGTGGCATCTGAAAGCCCATCTCAGGTAATGTTTCAATCTGCCAACAACATTTCGCAGACGACATTCAAATGCAACTTCCAACATCTCTTCTGATCAAGGTAAGTGCAAATTTTCAGGGCATCTAAATATTCAATCATCTTCTACCTTCAGATTTCAGACAATCTCTTCAAGTTTAAGAAGATTGAATAGGGGCAACTGTTATACCCAAAAATTTGCCCGCATCTTTTTTCAAGAAAACTCCAATCTGAAAATTAAGAGTCTCATATAATCATGGATTTTTATTTCAACAAATATCCTGACATATGAAACACTTAGTTTTTAGAATTTTTCTTATACAGTAATTTGGCTTGCAGTTGAATTTATTCTTACGCAAACGCCAAATACTGTTTATTACTTCACACATGCTATTTATTTATTTACAGATAAATAGTACTGACACAATTGGTACAGAGTTAAATCTTTTTGCAGGCGCAGAATCAGGAAACTCAGACTGTACTGGTAACAAGTAGATTATTATTATCTTTTGTTTCCCACTAATTTTGTACTATATTCCATTATTTTCAAAAATCTTTTCAAATCTCTTTTTCAAAAATCACATCTCTCTTTTTCCAACACTATCTCCACTTTCTTTCAAATCTTACTTCCACTCAAATTTTCCTTTTGTACGGAATCACATCATTCCCCAACGTCTCTATCCTTCTTTCCATTCTATAAATACCTCTCATTTTCTTCCATAAAATCTCACATCAAACTTTAACTCATCTTTCAAATTCCTACCTCATATCTATTTTCTCTTCTTCCCTGGCAAGAATGGCAAAGTGGATAGAGACACTGTTTCTTACAGTCATCACCATTGCTACGGTGATCATGACTTTCTTCTGCCTACATAGTCCTGAAGAGTGTGGACCTGCAATGGTTGCACTCCCAATCATCTACATGTTATTGTTCATAGCATGGGTCATTAACCGTCATTCCTGAAATTTGCCGTATTTCTTATTTCTTAAATGTACCGTTTATTCGCCGTACTGTTCAATATAGTATGTAATATTTGTACTGTCAGTATTAAATGTCGTACTATTTGTCATAATATTGCTTAATTACTAAGATAATATTTTGTGTGTTTTCTGCCAGTCAAATATTCCTATTTCTGTGCATTAAATGATTTTCAGGGTTATTTTCGGTAATTTTGCCCGCATACCGTAAATATTAGTTATTATGTCTATGTTTTTTTTAACAAGTCATGTAAATAAACTTTCATTTTTCACATAAAACATAAAACAAAAACAAAAAAAAAGAAAATTAACTTTGACTGTTGATTTTTCACTCTAACTGCTACGTCAATACCTGGACAGTCAGTTGACAGCCAAACTGCTGGCAATACAATTCTCAGTGTTTTGTACCATCAATCAAATCAATCTTTCACAATTCAAAATTCCAAGATCTTTTGTGCTAGAAGTCTTCTGAATATCACGCGATTAGCAGAAACTCAACACTGCACAAAAATCAGGTACGCTTAACTGTCTCCTACATAAACAATCCCTAATCAGGGTTTTTCTTGTTTTTACAGGAGCAACAAGTTTTTGAGAGCTCAAATGGATTTCATACACATCCATATATCTCAAAGTACCATCATACAAATTTTCAAACTTCAATTCACTCAGACGCACCGTCAGCAGCTCAAACAGTCAACAGACGACCCGTTTGACCAAAAAAGTCAACAGACAGTCAAAAATGAAATTTTTTGTCAAAGTCCATATTTTGTCAAAGGATTCATCATTTGATCATTGGATGATCATAATTCATCAAGGAAAGATCAAAAATCAACAAAACCCTAAGATTCAAAATTAGGGTTTTTGCCTGAAAAGTCAACTCAACTTTGACTGATCATAACTCTCTCATCCTTCATCCAAAAAATTCAAACCAAAGCTCATCTTGAAGGAAATTCAATTATCTTTCAAATACCATTGATCCCATGGTCATTGGATTCACCATTTGAAAAATATGATCAAAGACATTATAGGTCATTTTCAAAGTCAACAAAAAGACACTTTTTTCAAAAGGACACACAAGGAGCATCAAAAATCATTTTGACATGAGACCAAAGACATTGGTTAGAGGACTCTTTGAGGTTTCCAAAAAGTGCAAGATCTCCTGCATATGACAAAAATTGAAGGATTTACACCTTGTTGAAGTTGGCTAAATTTTGGGAAAATACATGAAATCAACATTGCTCAAAAATGTATTTTTTCCAAATGGGGCCAAGTTTTCAGCATTCAAACATCATTTCCATGATGAGATGGGCCTCCCACGACCAAGACTAAGCCCACACCTTTTTTTTATCCATTTTTGGCATAATTTTGTCTTATTTTAAGATTAAATTAAATGAAAAATGGATGGATAAATGGTAGCTTAACTTCCAAGCATGACTCACCCAAGGAATATCTACCTTTCTGCAGAGAATTGAAGAGCAAGGCAGGTGCATTGAAGGCAAGGGGACTTGGTCAAGAATTCAAAGCTTTTTTAATATTAAAAAATGCAAGATTTCAACAAAGGCAACTAGTTGCATATTAGCTTCAATTCTAAGCACTCAATGCTTATAAATAAGCTATCATAGTTCAGTAACAGAAGGGGGGCAAGTTCAGAAGCAAAGCTTAGCTCATATACACTTGTAATCACTTGAAAAGTTTCAAAGAAAATTCAAATTCGAATTTGTAATTTCAGTCCATTTCAATACAAACTAAGCATTCAGACACCTTCCTTGAACATCACTGAAACTATCCCAATCAGTTACAAGCCTTGAAGCTCACTGAATCGAGCTATACAGGTCCAAGTTTGTTCAAACTAAAATCAATTCGTATCTGGTTATTCACACATGCTTAACAAGATGTAGACATACTATTAAGTTTGGTTTGAGGTGTAGATCATTTCTGGAAACTTAATTGAAGTTTGAACACGTATAAACGAAACTACCATTTTAGGGTTCATAGCTTCAAAATTAGGGCTTTCCAAATTAGGCAAAATTAGAGGTTCTAAATAGTACCATTAGATTCGTATGGACAAAACGAGTTGAATGGTACCATCGCGCCAAATTTATGTGCTTGTTTACCCCTATTCGTTATTTTGCAGAATTAGGGCTCACTTACTATAGCGCTTTTTTACAAAAGCGCTGTTAAAGGCCTTGTCTGAAGGTTGAAGACGAAGACGTGTCTTCCTCCTATTGGTTCAGCAGCGCGCGTACTTTTTTAAACTTTCCACTAATCCAGTGTTTTGCAGGTGTAACGTATACCACGTGCCTCAATTTCTGGACCACCTGATCTTGCTTAACAGCTCATCCAACGCTTCAGAACGCGCGTGCACATCATACTCCCTCAATCAAACCACACAGGATCAGTATCCTTTTATTTTCTATTTTATTTTCTATTTTATTTTAATTTCTTTGTTAAATTAATTAAAAATAGTTTTAAAAATCCAAAAAATACACAAAAAATATTTTTAGACTTCTAAAATAATATATTATTTTCTGAAATAAAAATATTTTATTTTTCTTTAAAATTTCAATATTTTGCATAATTAATTAGTATATATTTATATATTTGCTTTTTAATTATTCTAACCAATCAAAAAATCATAAAAAAATTTGTTCTTTATATAAAATATTGTTTATATATTATAAACTAATTTTGTACATATTTTGAATAATTTTCTTTTTAAGTTTTAATTATTTGTATAATTATTTACATAATTATGTTTTAATTAACTTAAATCAATTCCAAAAAATTCCAAAAAAAAATTAGTTTTGTTTAAAATTAATTAACAAATATTTTGTACATATTTTAAACTTAATTTCTAGGTTTAAATCTATTTTCATCTTTTTCTTCATTTTAATTTAATTAATCATGCATTAATTATAATTAAAATCAATCATAAAAATCCAAAAACAGGCCTTTTATTTTCCTTGCAATTTAAATTCCTAGATAAATGTATAGGATGTCAAATTCATGTAAATAGGCTAGTTTACATTTCCTGCACAATCGATGTAATAGCGTAGATTTACTTTTCGCGCTTTACATTTCCGCATTTTAATTTCCAGCAAATATAAACTGCGTGTATGTCAAAGATAAAATTGAACCGTTAGATCACTAACTTCAAAGATAAAATATCTGAATCCAAACACAATCACACTTGCACCTCTTAAGGTAAATGCCTTCTCATTCTTTTCAAAATCAAAGTCAAAATTCCACTGTTTTGAGTACAAAATCGAACCTTGCGTTTATATCCGGTGAAAGGATAGATTTTTAAAGGAAATAGGATAAAGACCTTACAACTCAGGGTAGACCTCCTAGTTTGCTTGCTCAAATCAAAACAAACAAAATTCTCATACACTGTTGTTTTTCAAAACAAAACTTTCCAAAAAGACAATACTTTGTATACATCCAAACACGGATTATTACAAAGTTAACGTTCTTTTCAAAACATCTTTCGAAAGATAAACAAGCATTTTGTATACATCCACACACGGATCATTACAAAATTCAATTTACAAAAGTATTTGAAACCACATATGAGCATTCTAAAGCAATTGAAAAGTCATCGAAAAACAAGTGAGCTAAGCAAACTTAAGAGCCCATGGATAACCATGGATACAAAGGGTGCTAACACCTTCCCTTTGTATAACCTACCCCCTTACCCAGAATTTCTTAAAGGTCTTTTTTCTGTTTCTTTTATAAACCTTTCCTTAATTGGATAAAATAAAAGGTCGGTGGCGACTCTGTAAATTTTCAAAAATGCGAAAGCATTAAGCGATAAAAAAGAGTCAGTTCACGTATCTCTACAGATCAGAGGTATGGCCCGGAATTAAAAATCGGAGGTCCACATAAATTATTTGGATCGATGATAAGTTAGGAAGCCAAAACAGTAGATTAATCATTTCAGCTTATTTTGATAATCACTTATTTTCACTATTTTGTTTAATCGAAATCTAAAACCAACCCCCCCCCCCCCCAATTCGATTTTAGTTAGTAATAACCAAGAGTCCTTGAGAGACGATATTCGAGTTACCGTTACCGTCGTACTACAGTTTTATTCAAAATAACTCGTTTTTGATCCGCGTGCGACAGCGGATCAGCTATCAGCTCGAAATCCCCGTCGGGGATTAGCCGGAGACCCTCTTCTATTGTCTTCGCATCTATTTTCCCTTCGGATTTTTTATGGAGGCGACTGTCTAGGTTGATGGTGTAGATGCGGGGCATTAATTTGTTGGGCCCGAGACCTGTGTTGGTTGCCTCCTTGTCCTGAACTGCCGCTTTTATCGAGCTGAGGCCCTTGGCGGAGGCTTCGAAACACCTTCTGGCCGCTTCGATGTCTCTATGGAGCGTTGCGACTTGTCCTTTTGCCGTGTAGTATTTAAGTTTGAGATGCACGGTTGAGGGGACGACGATCAATTCGGCCAGCATCAGGTGCCCCAAGATGCATTGGTAGATCGAGGGGTTATCGATGACTAGGAACTAGACCTTGACAGCCCTTACGGTTTATGCCGACCCAACCAAAACGATATGCTCGACGAATCCCCACAGTTTTGTCACAGTGTCATTGAAACCTTGTAGGTCAGAGCCTATGTAAGGGGTGAGGTGGTTGTCATTTAGCTACAATGTTTTGAATAGCTGGGAGTACATAATATCCACCGAGCTCCCTTGATCGACCAAAATGCGGTGTACGTCAGAGTTGGCCATTCGAGCCCGGATAAGGAGAGGGGTGGTCGCGTTGGGTGCTCCGCCCGACAGTTCTTCCCTATAAAACGCTATGGGGGAAGAGCCGCCCTTGGCAAGGTCGAGAGTAGCGGCTTTGCTCGAATTCGTGGAAATTATCTCGTCGAACTTCCGTTTTACGGATCCGACGGTGAGTTTGCTGAATCCTCCTTCGGAGATGACCATGGAGGAAGGGAAGAACTCCCATGGGCTGTGAGGAGAGGAGGTGGAAGACACTCTAGCCCAGTCGGGGAGGTAAAAGTCTTCTGGTCTGGTGATACTTGATCGGTCATGATTCTCACTATGTTTTTGTCACTTTCCTGATGATAATCCAGGTATTTTGCACTGCTTCATGTCATAGTATAATTTTTTTTAGTCCGTTTAAGTATTTATGAGTGCAATTGCATTTTTCATCCTTTAATTTGTTTTCGAGTTATTTACCCATTTTATGCTTTGGTTTGTTCGTTTTGTGGTGCCTCAGATCGTAGGAGATGGTTTACTGTATACCTTGCAAGAAGAGTCGAAAGTAAAGAGCTAGAAGAAAGAAGGAAGAAACAGATTCAGTGAAGCAACACGGGCGCCCGTGTTGCTGGCCAAGCAAAAGAAGAAGAAAATGATGAAAAATAGTGGAGCAACACGGGCACCCGTGTTGCACAACACGACCCGTGTTGCTGCTACTGGGTGCTGAAAAATTAAATGGTGGATCCAGAGGACCAACACGGGTACCAGTGTTGCCTAACACGGCCTGTGTTGGCTTGTAACGCTGATTTGCATGTTTTTGTGTTTTTAACTCAAAAATTGATCCAGAAGGGCGTTTTGGTACTTTCTGACTTAAAAGAAGGGTTTGCAATATATAGTGAATGATTGAGAAGAGGTGAGGTATCTTTTACACAAGGAGAAATTGAAACACATTGAGAAAGAGTAACGTATGAGATTGTTGAAGAACGGAGATCATTCATGAGCAAAAGCAATTGAAGATCAAAACTTCCTCTATTATCTGTAATGTTTAACTTTTATATCTTTGAATTTCTTTTGAACAATATGAGTAGCTAAACCCCCAAATGCTAGGGGGTGTCCTTGATTTGGTTTGTAATGACTTTGATATTTTGGTTAGATCAATTCCATGTTCGTGTTATTCAATTCAATTGTATACTGTTTTTAATGCTTTCTTTATCAGACCAATAAAGATTGTTATGTGGTTAATAATTTGCCGGACCACAATTGTTAAGGTTTGTATACGATTGAACCATAATAGATATCACCTAGGACTAGGGATACCTATGGTCACTAAGAAACTCTTGATAGTAAAAAGCTTGGTTTTATCTTATTTCTCTAAGGACTTAGGTTTTATAGATGAAAAACCAAAGGTTTTCCCAATAAGGATTTATGAGAAAACACTCTAAAGATTTAGTAATTAAATATAATGAACTTGTTAAAGAGATCTCAATTCAGGATTCAGGGTTGTTACAGAGAAAATCATACACCTTGCCTTGGCATATACTCATATTAGTGAAAAGGCATAAATTTACTTTCTGTTTATTTTAATTTACCCTTAGAAATTATAATTCAATCAAAAACCCCCGATGTCCTTTTATTTAATTGAATAATTATAATAACTTATATTCCAATGCAGTCCTCGAGATCGATACTTGGATTTTCCCCTTTTATTACTACATCGTAAAAATAGTACACTTGCTATTTTACCGATCAATACTCATGGCCACTTGCATGGCAGGCGTGTCTTCTACTGGTTTCTCCTCGACGACCGGTTTTGCTTCCTTGGCGGCCTCTTGCTTTTTTGCGTACTGCTTCAGGTGTCCTTCTCGGATTAATATTTCTATCGCGTCCTTTAGGTGGATGCAATCTTCGGTGTTATGCTCGTGGCCTTTGTGGAAACGGAAGAACTTTGATTTGTCGACGTTTGGCCGTGCAGACATGGACTTTGGGAAACGGACTTTGCCCGTTTGAAACTCGGCGTTCGCGCACTCGGTTAAGATGCGTTCCCTCGATGCGTTCAGTGGGGTGTACTCCCGGAATTTTCCTGCTGGTGCTTTGTAGTCCTTAGGATCTCGACCTTTATCTTCTTTCTTCTTGTCGGAACCCCGGCGAGAATCGTCTTGATGGGCACCTTTAGTATTTTCTTCCTGTCTGGAGTTGCGGACCGCGTGAGCAGCTTCTTTTTCCTCGTATTGTATGTATGCTTGGGCCTTGAGGAAGAATTTGTCCAGAGTGGCGGGCGTCTCGATCCCGACGGCTTTGGCAAAATCTGAACGTGGTCGGAGACCTCGTTCGAGCAGGAACTTCTTCATGTGGGCGGTTGTGGACACCTGCACGGCCTCTTTGTTGAATCTCTCTATGTAGGCCCGGAGGGATTCGTCTTTCCCTTGGATGATGGCCTCTAGGGAGGCTTCTGATTTCGGGTGTCTTCGGGAGGCCGTGAAGTGCCTAGAGAAAAGCGTTTTGAGCACTTTCCATGATGTGATGGATTCATCGGGCAGACTCTTGTACCATGTCATGGCTCCTTTGTGTAAAATGGTCGAGAATAACCGGCACTTGATTGCGCCCGACACCCCTCTGTAATCCAGGAGGGCGTCGATGTTCTTGATGTGTTCGTCTGGGTCGGTTGTCCCGTCGTTTGTGCCTAGTGGCGGGGGCTTCTCAAGACCGGTCGGTAGGGGTGCCTCCAAGATTGCGTGGGACAGAGGGTCCCGACGCTCCTCCTCCTCGTCGCTGGCGGAAGGAGTGATGGATTGGCTGCGGCTTCGCCCGTGTCGCTTACGGTTGTCTCATGCCTTGCGGGAGGTGACTTGGATCTTCTTTTTAGTCGAGGGGATTGCGAATGGTGTCGGGAGCAGTGATCGTCAGACCCTTTCTTAGAAATAGGACCCACGTTTTCCCTGGGGGAGGGGGAACGAGGGCGTTTCTTGGGGACCGTCTCGCGATGGGAGCAATTTTTATGGCCGGGGGGGAGTCTTCGAGCGACGCTTCCATTCTAGGGCCCCGGTCCTATCGTTCTGTTGTTGGATAAGGGTGTTCGTCTGCGCAAGGGCGGCCAGCACGGCGGCCATAGTTTGATCTTGGGGAGTTGGACCCTTGGATGAGAAAGGGTTTTCTAGAACCTCTTCGTGGTTGTCTTTGCCACTGGTATCTCCGATGTGATGGACGGTGCCATCGTGGAAATCCTTCGGGGAAGGAGACGTCGTGAGGCCGTCACGAGGAATGGTATTTCTGGGTGGAGGAATGACGACAGAGATGTCGTTCTTGTTGATCATTGCAGCGTCCAGAGAAGAGGAGTCTTCGTTGTTGCTAGCCATGAATGATGGTTGAATTAGAGCTTTGGTTTCCGAATTCTTGTAGGGGACAAGAATGGATCAAGAATTGCAAGAAAAGGAAACGGGGGAGCTGATGTTTCCCACAGACAGCGCCACTGATCTTACCAAGCAGATCAGATGGCCAGCAACGATGAATCTTGAAATTCGAAACGATTGAAGGGGAAAAAAGGTGGTTGTACCTGCAAGGCACTCTGATGCCAAAGTAAGTGTTTGAGCAACAAGGTACAATAAAGTGAGAGATTTTGGGTCAGAAAAAGATTACCTTACCCTCTGGAACTAGAGGGCTATTTATAAGATTATCCCATGCGAAAAGGACTCCGCTTTACAAGGCGCTGAACTAGACGGCACGCGAGCTGGTCGCTACCGGGCACGAGGTTCCGGTCTGCTCGGTTACGTCTGGTGTTTGCTCAGAATGGACCGAGGAGGGCTGTTGCGTGCGCGGGTCAGGATGCCTTGGGTCAAAGAGTGGGTTGTCCCAATTGAGATAATTGGGCCAGTCCAGAACAAGATTATTCTTTGTGTGATATATTTTAGTGGCGAAGGAATTCAAGATGTACTAGGCCAATTGAATCTATTGACCCAGAAAACTATGTTTGAGAAATTTAAATTCAGGGAAGGATTGTTCAAGGTTAGTTATATTAATTAAACCCGGTTGAATGCTTTTTTATTGTTAATTATAGAGACATGATGATTGTTTTTTTTTTTTTGAGCAAGAGACATGATGATTGTTATTTGTTTGTGACTAGTGCATTATTTTGGAGGTAAGTAGAACCGGTATCAATGTTGTTTTACTTAATAGTGTTCTTTGTGTAGGAGAGCAAATAATTGTATGTAAAAAGCAGGCAAGCACCTCTTAATAAAACTGCATTATCTTAGAATACTTATACTATTTTTTTGCCTAATTAACTTTTCATTCTAGGGAGCAGTTGTTACCTCAATTCAAGTTTTATTGACACTCCCACCAATAAAAAAATTTGGTGATAAGGTGCATATAAATATTTTAATATATTCTAAAACAATAAACTTTTGTATTTTTGCTAATTAATGATAGTCTAGTTTCAGCCTCGTCATGTTCGTCATAAAAAAATCAAAAGTGTTCAATCCATCAAGATAGTTGCCAAGGTACATACATGTTCATCATGTTTATTCTATGACATATTAAATGTCAAATTTATGTTTTGAGATTTAAAACTTTGTATTTTTTTACAATATTTCAGGGACTTGAACATGCTATTGTTGGCTCTTACCTAAATCAGCGGAAGCCAAACCCAAGATTGAAAGTAAAGAAAGAATTGACCAAGATGTTTATGTACTACTGGTCTAGACTCATTAAAATAGATTCATTTACTATTATTATTAATTTCTCTTTTTTTGGATTATTGTGTGTCTCGTTTTTTTAAGAGAAACGGGTTGAAACACTGAAATTTGATCTTATTGAATACTTATATTACAAAATTTTATATCTATTATTTTTTGGATTTTTTTACTAAAAAATATTTATTCATTCAAATTGAAAAATACATCGATCATTACAAATTTAAAATCGCTAAAAACTAAAAAAAGTGAATCTGCAAGCATTCTTGTAGCATCTAGATTAATAGTATACAACGACAACATGAAAGTGCCTACAAATATGATAAAAGAAAAATCATCAGAATATTCATACTTCTGGATCTACAACATTGACGCCTACGTCTTGCTCAGATCTGCAATGTTTTGAAGTAAATGCAGGTAAATGTATTAATCTGAACTAACAAACACCGTATTAAGACAAAAAGCATGTTGAGGAGTGATTTCTAACAAAAAATGATAAAAAAAAAATCACCCCTACTATGCAAGAATGAAAAGAATGAAACGGTGTTGGATCTTATTTAGTAAATATATTAGAATTTTTATAATCCCCTTTGATTTATAACAAGAGAGAATAAATTTTAAAATTAATTTATATTTTTTATAAACTTACAAAACTTCATAACAATTTATATTCCTATTGACTATAATTTTTTTTTATTAAGATGCATATCTAACTCAATAAATCATTTTAAAAAATTAAATTTTATATAAACATCTAAAATAACAAATAATTAGGATTGATGAAAAAGGACCATTTATTCAAAATTTATGAATAAGATTTATCACAAATTGAAGAAATACCGTATTCAATTTTAATTTTAAATCATATCATAGGTTACAAATAAAAATACATTTATTTTTGTTTTCAGTTATAACTTTCCACAATCATATCAAATCTACCATATTCAATACAACAATTGTAACGTTAAAGATGAGTTTGAACAAGTTTTATTCTTTAGTTTTTAAAATCTATTTTATTAATTAATTTTTAAAAAATGTTGATCCTAATATGGGTTAGAAATAGAAATACTATATAATTATATAATTCTTGTTCCCAAGTATTCAAGTAAGAAAATAAATAATTTTCGTTTTTGGTTATAATTTTCCACAATCATATCAAATCTACCCTATTCAATTCCACATTCAATTGTAATTTTATGGTCCGTTTGGTTGGGGGATTTTGGAGGAGGAGAGGGAGGGGATGAAATATTTTAAGTTAAGTATGTTTGGTTTAATTTTTTATGAGGAGAGGAGAGGATTAGAGGTAATCAGATTATCTCCAGAAGTATTTTTTTTGTTCCTTCTAAATCGGGGGAATTTGGAGGGGATGGGAGGAAGCGGAGTTATGATAAAATCTATTTTTGTTATATTGACAAAATTTCCCTCACATTTTAATTAAAATTCTAAATTATTTTTAATAAATATTATACGTTAATTTTTGTCGCCTTATTAGGATTCCTCCATTTTTTTTACTTTTATTAATATGTAACACTCAACTTTTTAATTTTTTTGTGTTTTATTTTATTCATTTTTATTTATTATTTTTTTAAGCATTTAATTGTTTTATAAATTATTGTGTTGTATAAGATATCTATATATAATTGTAGTATATGAACTATATATATTATCTAGAATTTAATTTTATAAATATTTTATAGAATTAGATGGAACATCAAAACGATAAAATGATTCATCTGATCATGGATCATATTATTAATGTATAAAATTTTTATCAACATTTTATTTACACTTTAATATATTTTAAAGTATTTGAAGTATTAAATATACTATTATTGTATAAAATATATCAATATTTTATTTTCTCTTTAATATATTTTAAAGTATTTGAAGTATTTAATATTTTGTATTTGATTATCTATGTTGTTTATGAATTAACAAATTTCTTTTTTGTGAATATCACACTGTTTTCGTTTGATTTAGAATTAGTGATATAATATTTTAAGGGTTAAAAGGTGAATTAGTTTTAAAATCTCTCCCCCTCCCCTATTAAACCAAACATAAACCAAACATATTTTTGTATAAAAATTCACCCTCCTCTTCCCTCCCTCTCTTTTGAACCAAATATACTTTTAATTAAAATACCTCCCTTCTCCTCAGTCCTCCCCTCCCTCCCCCTCCTCTTTATTAAAATCCCTCTCTTCTGTTGAACCAAACTGAGTCTTATAGTCTGTTTAGAACAAGAGAAACGTGTAAAAAAGAATTTGATGTGAGAGAAATAGAGGAGAGAGACCACTTCTCTTGTTTGGAACATTGTTTGGAACAATAGAGAAGAGAGCCAAAAATCATATGGGACCCACACCTTTTACACTTCTCTCCAATGTGTGAAGAAAGGAGATGAAAGCAGTGTTTTAAAAACCGGACCGGTCATCGAACCGGTGAGGGTACTGGGTCACTGGTTTATTGGTCGAACCACTGGGTCACTGGTCGAACCGCACGACCAAACCGGATTAAACCGGATTAAACCGGATAACTCGGTTGAATAAACTTGTCATTATATAGGTATAAAACCGGTCGAACCGGATGATTCAGTCTCTAAAATAATATAACTAGCATTTAAATTTTTAAAAAATATCATATCATAAATTCACAATTTCATAACTTAAATTCAAATTTTAAACAAAGGTATCACACATAACAAAATAGTAAAAAATTACAAAATCTAATTGCAAACAAAGTATAATTACAACATAATCTAATTGAATAGTTTATAACAAAATAACTCCAATGTGTACCAAATTTAATTCAAAATAGGATCCTCCTAAAAAGAAAATCAAATAAAATTCAATATTTTTATGCTATTTAAGAAAATTTATTAGCAAAGATAACAAATAGTAGACAATAAAGTTTTTAATTTGTCACTAAGGAAAAAAACTATGTGAGAATGCTATTTAAGTAATACACTACTAAATATATTAAAAAAAAGTTTAAAAAAAAGTTTAAAAGAAATGTTAAAAAAAAATTTAAAAAAAAATTTTAAAAAAAAGTTTAAAAAAAAAAACAAAAAAAACAATTAAACCACCGGTTTTCCGGTTCTCCCGGTTTTCCCGGTTTTCCCGGTTTTCACCGGTTTCCACCGGTTTGATGGCATACCCGATCTGACTATTGAACCAGACCGGTTACCTGGCCGGTTCCCGGTCCGACCGGCCGGTCCGGTCCGGTTTTTAAAACACCGGATGAAAGAACAATATTTCACTTTTGCCCTTCCTATTAACAACAGTTTTTTTAATCAACACACTAAAATTCAGAAGCTGAAAAGTAAGATCCATGGAGCTTTGATGTTTCACCGTCATACAATAACAATAACATGTTGCTGGAAGAAATAAATCATGAATTTTTTAAAAAGAAGTTCACAAATTACAAGATCTATTAGGAAAAAAGTAAGGGTTTTCTTGGTGGACATGTTAGGACGATGGATGGGTTTGTGTCAATAGGTAGTATTTGTAATGAGAATGACTAAAAGGAAGGTAAGAGAAAGTAAGGTTTTTCTTTTAGTTTGAAGAAAGACAGAAATTTAGTAAACTAATATAAACTAATACTCCATTCGTCTCAACATAGAAGTTATTTAGGGTGTGTTTGGTTGTGAAGAGAAAGTAAGAAGAGAGAAAGAGATGAGAAAGAGTGTGAGAAGAGAGAAATAGATGAGAAATAAAATAGATTTGAAGTATTGTTTGGTACAAGAGAGAAAGAAGAGAAATAGAGAAGAGAGAAGTGTTAATTATTTGTAGAAGTACAAATATACCCCTCAATCATAAAAAAAACATTCATCAAATTTAGTTAAATATTTAATTTATACTCAATTGTTTTATAATTACCAGTACCTAATTTCTTTTTTATTTAATTTTAATTAAATATAATAATTACTTCTTATTTTATATATTAATTTTAATTTATATTAAATCAAATCAAATTTTCTACTCTCATACATAGGAATGGAATAATTCTATATATATATATATATATATATATATATATATATATATATATATATATATATATATATATATATATATATATAAACCATATTTTTATAGCTAAAAACAAAATCAAAACCATATTCCTAGTTTGATATGTAAAACGTTTTATACATAATTACATATATGATAATTAAATATTCCTTTCACGGATAAACTGGAAGATGAAATTGCACAACACATAACACACAGTACAGTACATGTTATATTTAAAATATAGTCATTTTACATAAGTAACAAGGGTATTGTAGACAAAATTTAAAAAGAAGTTCATTTCTCAGCCTTTCTTCGCTTCTTAGGAGAGAAGTGAAAAAGCTGTGGACCCCACTTATTTTGGGTCTATCTTTCCTTTTTCTATCCTTGCCAAGCAGAAGAAGTGTCCCACTTCTCTCATACTTCTCTCTTCCCTTAATCTCTCTTCTCTAACTCTCTCCTACCAAACACACCCTTAAGGTTTGTTACACACATAGATTAAGAAAAATAATAATTGAGTCAATAAAAATAATATTTTTACAAAATTATTCTTAATTACTATTGGTTGATATACATTGTCATATTTTAAAAAAAGTGTAGGTAAAGAGTAATGTTTGTAAAACTTAATGAATATTGCAATGGAAAATCAAAAAAACTATTATTTTAAAACATTTTAAAGTTAGAAAAATACTTATTTTAAAACAGAGGGAGTAACTAACTAATTAAAATTAAAAGAAACACAAACATGTTAAATTAATTACTAATAAGTTAAAATTATTATTTTAAATAATTATAATGAGTTAACAATGGTATTTTATTTTTTGTTGATTAGAGAAATTAATCTAGTTAATTTAATAAATAAGTTATTTTATTTTAGTTAAAAGATTCAATTAATTTTATTCTTTTTTTTTAAAACACGGGGTATTCGTGTATTTTCAAAAATAATCAATACTTCTTTCTCTTCTATTTCTTTTATACTTCTTTTATAACAAACAATACATCATATCAACTCTATTTCTCTCTTATCAAACTCTTTCTCACATCTTTCTCTCGTCTCATTTTCATATCACAACCAAACACACCCTTAAGGATGAGTTTGAACAAATTTTATTCTTTAGTTTTTAAAATCTATTTTATTAATCAATTTTAAAATATTATTTTTAAGAAATAAATCAAAAATAGAATTTTAAATTGTATTGTTCATAATTAATTTATCACACAAAAAATGAAAAAAATGAAACATATAGCTTTTCTTTTTCCAAATTAAAAAAAATATTTAGTGCGTTAATCTCTCCTTGTTTATAGGAATTTTTTACCATTGTATCATTAATATTCAATTCTTTATTTATTTTTTTTTGTAAGCAAGATATTATAAATGGGAGAACTAAGGATTCTCAAAGCCTGTTTACACATAAAATGGGGTAAACCCGCCAACAAAAAGGAAATTACAAACCAATTGACCTTAGGAAATTAATAACAAAGGAGCTTTGTTAAATTCGTAAAAATTATAAATGAGTTGTGTAATTTCACCTATGAAGGACCATTTCCAAACCAACGCTTTAATACTCCACACCGCATTATTCACCTTCTATACCTCATTACGGAAACAAACTCCATTCCGATATAACCACAACGTCCATAAAACAGCTAACCAAACTATTCCTAATTTTTTCTCTTTCACCTTCTTCATTTTACAAAAAGAAAACCAATCTATGAAGCATGCCAAATAATATTCTTCCAACTCCCCAACCGGCTTTCCAATCCAAATGGCTATCTCCTTTCAAACCACCTCCACCATTTTACAATCAAAGAATGAATGGCCCCTACTTTCCGGATCAATCTCACAAAAAACACACTTAGTATTTTCCAACGACAATGTTATCCGCCTCAGGGCCGGCCCAACCCGTTTAGAGGCCTAAAACAAATTTTAAATTGAGGTCTTTAAAATGTATTTCAAAATATTAATTTTGTGGTTGTTAAGAGTTGAAGCCTATATATTAACAATTCAACTACAATAATATATGTAATTCAAATGTCATTATATATTTTTATATCTAAATAAAAAAATTTTGAGGCCTTTTATAAGCTCAAACTTTTGAGGCCTAAAGCCCTTGCTTTATCAGCTTGGCCCTTGGGCCGGCCCTGATCCGCCTATTAACAAGTAAATCCTTAGTCGGAAGTCTATTCACAAAAAGTCTCCATCCAAAAGCTTTAATTTTTGAAGGAACTTTCAACTTCCAAATCAAAACTAAAGCTCCATCATTTTTGTTCAAAGGACCAAACAGGTTACGCCTACCAGCATAATGCTCACAACCATTAAGAAAATTACGAAAAGAAACATAATTCACCCCATTGCCCAAACTATAAATATAATTCGAAATAATACCACAACAACCCCATTTCCACACACCATTCTCCCACCCTCCCATAACCCCTATCGACACTTTTTTCAAAAAGGAAGCCGCATCTAAATCCGGAAACTTATCTTTAAAAGAAATATCATCCTTCCACCTTGCTTCCTAAAAAGGAGTTTTGAAACCATTACCAACCCTGAAACGTCAATGGGACACAATAGGATCCTCATCCTCCCTACTACTCACCGAAATCAAGTCTTTCCACCAAAGAGAAGAAGAAGTAAAAGATGAAGAAGAAGAGATAGAGTTAAAAGGAAACATACCTCCACAAAAGCTTTTCATGCATAAATCACCATATCGGGCTTTCAACAAGTTGAACCAAATCGAGTTGGATCCTTTGAGAATTCTCCATCTCCATTTGTTAAGGAGAGACAAGTTAAAGTCGACGATATTTTTGATGCTGAGCCCTGCCTTATCAAACGGAAGGCACACCATCTTCCAACTAACCCAATGAATCATTCTTTTACTATCCTCCACCCTCCCGCCCCAAAGAAAGTTACTTTGCATCCTAGTAAATTCTTTGGCCACCTTAACCGGCATGTTATAAAAAGACACAGTGAAAATATTAATAGAATTAAGGATGGATTTCCAAAGAGTGATCCTACCATCCAAGCTAAGAAACCGATTCTTCCAACTCTCTAAACGCTTCTTCATCTTCGACAAGAGAGGTAACCAAGAAGAATATCTACTTGGATTACAACCAATCATAATCCCAATAAAAGTAAATTTACACTCTTCCACTCTACAAGAAAGGACATAATAATGTATCTACCCACTTTAAACGCCCACACTTGCCTCCACGAACCTTCACCCACTAATAATGTATCATCCGTAAATTGAAGAATGTCAACGATATTACTACCATTAATTCCAACACCTCTAAACTCACCATTCTCCTTATACTTTCGCACTAAACCCGCCAACCCCACAGATGATATAACAAAAAGAAAAGGGGATAAAGGATCACCTTGCCTCAATCCTTTCTCCACACCAAACTCCTTCGTAGGACTACCGTTAGCCAAGACGGACATGTTACTTTGAAAAACCAACATTTCCATCCACCTCCTCCACTTCGCTCCGAATCACATCCTACACAACATATATCTAAGAAAATTCCAAGATACATTATCATAAGCCTTCTCAAAATCTACTTAAAAAAGAAGATAACCCCTCCCCTATTTCTTAGTGAAATCCACCACCTCATTTGCCACCAAAACTCCATCAAAAAGTTGCCTACCTGGAACAAAAACCATTTGACTCGGAGAAATAATCTTATGAAGAAATTTTTTCAACCTTCCCGCCAAAATTTTGGAAATAACCTTATACATACAACCCACCAAACAAATTGTCCTGTAATCATCCAAAGAAATCGGATTCGGAGATTAGGAACCAACGTTAAGAAGGAGGAAGTTATAGCCTTTGAAATTCGACCACCGGAAAAGAAATAATTGAGATATCTCACAAAATCATGCTCTATGAAACTCCAACACTTTTTTATAAACATAAAAGTAAAACCATCCGAACCCGGGCTCTTTAAACTACCACAACACCAAATAGCTTCCTTAATCTCTTCACTAAGGAAAGAGCTTTCAAGAATAACGTTGTCCTCGGGTGAAAGATTCTTAAAGGGAATGTCATCTAAGAGAATCCTATCCAAGTCCCTCTCCACAAATTTGTTAGCAAAGTGTTTTCTCACTTCCTCCCTAACATCCTCCACCTTTTCCACCAACCCCCCACGAGTTTAAATCGAGCCCAAGTGATTATGTCTTTTTCTTTCCTTCACAACCTTGTGAAAAAGACTACTATTGGAATCCCCTTCGTTAAGCCATTTAAGTCTAGATTTTTGCACAAGCATATTTTCCTTAATCCTCAAATTCAACCAAAACCTCTTATTTGCTTCATTCCTATTATTAAGAGAGTCACCAAAGGAACCCTCTGCCATATCTTCCAACCTTGAATCACCACTATTAATGTCCCTCACACTTTCCTCCACCTCCAACTCAATCTTTCCAAAAACGGATTTGTTCCACCACTTAAGTCTCTCTTTAAGCCTACTAAGCTTTTCTTTTAGAACAAAATCCCCTTTTCCTTCAATCACCATCGCCTTCCACTCCTTTTTAACAAACGGAACAAAAGAGATAAGAGAAAACCATTCATTATTAAATTTGAACAGTTTAGGGCCCCAATTTAAATTATCCACCACTAACCAAATAGGGAAATAATATGAAAAATCTCTTGTAACACCCTTCTAATCCCCTGCGGAAATTAATAATTAAATCAGAGTACATGCAAATAAGGGTGCCACAATTGATAATAAAATAAACATTATCCGTCACTGTCATGCATTTACTAGGGAATAATCTGTCATAACTCATCAACCTCATGTTTACACAGCGGAATAAATTATCAAAATTAGCATTTCATCATCAATGCCACAAATCCTCAAAATTAATTTAAAACAAAACAGATTTATCAAATTAATTTCAAAACATAACGTTCCCTAGTGTAACATCTATCAGAGCATGACACCTGACGCTAACTAAACAAAGACTTATGAGCTAATCCTCACCAAGTCGAAGCCGCTATCCTCAATCTGAAAAATATAGTGTAAGGGTGAGTCTCATTCGCAATTAACAAATATAATTGCATTATAAATGACAACACATCAATAGTTATATTATTCACCTAATTCATCTATATTCAGATAATCCATCATCCTGCAAAATACATATCACCAAACCATAACAATGAAGTACATTCAGTCATGTTATCAAATTCATGCATATGAATGCAACTGACTCTATGCATGTGGTACCAAACATCATCAATGGGAATAAACCGCCGACCGATCCAACATCATCAAGATACGGCCTTGTCAGCACAAATTCTACACAATGGGAATTATGCCCTTCACTGAATCCCCTCATCGCTAGGATTCAGCCCTCAGCAAATGACTATGAATGAATGCAACATACACAACATACTTATATCATCGTCATCATCATCATTATCATCATTAGGTATGTTCATATGTATATTAGCATCATTCAATATAATTCAAATCATCATTAAACACAAGATCATATCACAAGGTTCATCATCCTCAAAACGGCACTCAAAACAGGTCTACAGATCAAAAGTTACGCATCATTGAACTTTTGAAGAAAAATCACAAAAATAGAAAATTTAACACACAGCAGTCATACGCATATTGCCCTTCATCATACGCGTATCATACGCGTTTCACCAGAGCCAAAATTTCCCAGAAAGTATCCCATACGCGTATCGGCCTCTTCATACGCGTATCAGCAGAACCAAAATCTCCCATAAAAATTCTCATACGCGTATGGCCACTCCCATACGCTCCTCATACGCAATTCACTAGAACCTGGTTTTTGGGATAGGATAGCCGCGTATCATACGCGTATCTTCCCTGGGTATTGTCCCTCATACGCGTATGGCCTCATCCCATACGCGTATGACACTGTTCTATACGCAAAACACCAGTAATTTTCCAAAATCTGCAATTTCGTACCAGTCCAATTTTCACTCAATTTTACTCCTATCAGTCCACGATTTTGAGTCTACAACAGTCCTTTTTCACACTTTCATTCATAGGATTCATTCATACTTATTAGACTATCATCCTATATCAATTTATACACCAATAACCCAATTTCTAATCAATTCTTTAGAACCCGAATGTTCAGATTTAGGTTTCTATGAGGAACATCATAACATAGAAATTGACTCAATACCCACATTCAAAATTATCAATCATCACACAATCTATACAGAATTCAACAAGGTATTCATCAATTAAGCAACTTTCGTCAAACTAACCCAAAACCTAATTCTGACATATAATCAAATTGACCCAAACAACACAACCAATCACGCCCTATCATTCATAATTACGATAAGAGATGATAATTGGAAGAGTCCTCCCTTACCTTAGCCAAATTCTTGATTTTGGTCTCTTCCTCTTATGTTCCTCTTTACGTTCCTCAGCTCTTCTATTCAACTTCTCCTTTTTCACGTTCCTACTCTTTTCCCTTATTTCCTTTATTTTATGAAAACATAAATTAATTAGTGATGGACTTACTCACTTAGAACCCCCACACTATTAATCCCACCATCCGGCCCAATGGCCCTTAATCCATAATTCTCCAATAATCGTGATTTAAAATACTGATATTAATTAATTAATTTAATAATTCAATTCAATTAATAAATTAGAATTTATGGGGTGTTACATCCCTTTCCCCGACAAGTTGGCCAACCACCCCCCATCTATCAACAACTACATTCGACACTAGGAACCGGTCTATTCTACTCATGGATCTTCTATCCCCACTATACAAAGTATATTTTTTCCTTTGCACGGGACATCAACCAAACCACTATCTTCTATGAGTTTACAAAACAAATCCACTCCATTATCCACCTCCCTCGCCAACCTTCCCTTTCTCTCCGCAAGATTTTTAATCGCATTGAAATCACCACCAAAAATCCATTCTCCATCCGAGCCTTTCTCCTTTAATTTCAACAAAGTATCCCACAATTCTTTTTTCTTGGCTAAAAATCAAGATGAGTAAATATTTACAACATAATAACACTTCTCCTTCCAAATTACTTTAATACCTAAGAAACCCTCCCCTTTGAAACTATGAATAACCTCCACCCTTTTCTGCCTCCATAAAGTTAATATACCCCTCGACATCCCTATCGAGTTTGAGAAAGAAAACTTGATATCCATATTACTCCACAAGCTATTAGCAATAAAATCCTCCATCTTGGTTAATTTAGTTTCTTGAATGAAGACTATATCCGCACCACCTTTCTTCAAAATAGCGCTTATTCTTCTTCTTTTGAGAGCATTGCCCCCCTCTAGTGTTGAAAGAGACTAAAATCATTTTGTAATACGGTGAGAGAACTGACTTTTAGAAATGTTGCGGATAGCAAGAGTCGCCACCGACTTTTATTTTATCCAATTGGAAAGGCAAAAAGAACAGGAAAGACCTTTGAAAGATTTTGAGTTACACTACGCCGTACAATGGGCTATTACAACGCTTATTTTGGTCTTTTAGAGCGCTTAAAAGCGCTGCGAAAGCCAGCGCTGCCGTAGGTAACGACAACACTTTTTGGTACGCCAAAATCGCTCTCGTAGCCTCCCCTATAGCAGCGCTTTTTCCATAAAAGCGCTCTCGTAGCCTCCCCTATAGCGGCACTTTTCCCAGAAAAGCGCTCTCGTAGCATCCCCTATAGCAGCGCTTTTTCCAAAAAGCGCTTTCGTAGGTTGCATCTTTTTTTATGCTTTTTTTATCTTAGGCAGCGCTTGTAATTAGAAAGCACTTTCGTAGGTAAGCCTTTAAGAGCATTTTTGAAAGCGTTGTCGTTGCTAAATGCAGTATTTTAAAGTGCAACCTGTAATTTAAGCCTCCCAGTTCGACCTGTAATTTATATTTATTTTCAACCTGTAATATTTTCGACCTGTACTATATTTTCAACCTATAATATTTTCAACCTATATTTATTTTCGACCTGTAATATATTTTCAACCCGAAATATTTTCAACCATAGGTAGGATATTATATACCAATATAATACCATTATATACCAATATAACACCATTATATACCAAAATTAAATATATACACCATTAATATAGTTCAATTCACATGTTTACAACAGATACATATAACTAAATCATCAACAAAATACAAGCCCGAAATTCTCAAAATCTGACGAGCGCACGGTCCTGGTCCTGCAAAGTATGAACAGAATAACAAGGTCAATTAAACTAACTTTGCTCAAACACAATTAAAGGCTCCAACACAAAGTCATTATCAAAATCCGTCACACAATAATGAGCAAGCAACACAGAACGACTCAATCCCCTCATAAAATTCTGCACTAATAATATTTCCTCAATATGAAAACAACACTAAAATTCTATACCACATCAAAGTTTCAAAACAGACCCCACAACAACATCTATACTTCAAATTTTCCAAGAAAACAAATTCTCATTCAGAAACATCAACAATATTATTATTAGCAACAATTTCATGTGATTTGCAACTCAATCCACCAATGTAATGTGTCATCAATCCATTCTCAAATCAAACTATCAGCATCACTTGATTCATATAACAACGTCATCATCGTCAATTAATATTAAGCAAAATGAACCAACATCCACCAAAGAAACTCAAACACAAAGTTATTATCAAAATTTGTCACACAGTAATGTATTCATAAATTTTTTCACATAATATTGTATTCATACCTATATGAATAGTCGATGAATATAAAATTGACACAATTCCTCTTTGATTTCTTCCAACTTAAGTTTCATGTAAGAAGCAGCATATAAGTCATCAAAGTACTACATAACAAAAACATAATATGCATGATTTAGTTAAATGTAATCACTTATAAGAAATTATCCTAAGTTATAAATACATATCGTGATTGGAATCTCTAATTGATTCATTTGAAGGATTTCTTTCAAAAACCTCAAAACAAAGTATCTGCAATCTGTACTGTTTCGCTGTTACGGACACTACATAGAAAAACAAATAAGATTTTTTAGTTGTCTTTTTTTATCAAGTAGCATAACTATTATAAGCAAAATTTTGAAAATTAATGTACCTGCACTTTGATCCAAGTAATGTTGTTTTATTTAGTCTGGGATACCTGTGGGTCTCTTTGACTTCGGAACACTTGTATTGATCTAACAAAAATATAAAAGCATATATTAAGATCAATCTCACAAATAATTAAATATATAAATATACACGAATATTTAGAATGATCTCACTTACGTATCAATCGTTGACTTCATAGCCGGATAATTTGTCCACTCACCATCTACCGAATTCAGAAAATATACCACTTCTTTTATAGGGTTGATAGTAAGCAACAACCAGTGTGCTCTATAAATTAAAACAAAAACTTATATGAAAGTTTTGCTACACAAAAGAAACAAAGATTAGATGAACCAAGAATGAAAAACTAACCCTACTGGTCGGGTATTATACGCCCATAGATACAGGCTTTCTGTACTTCTGGACCTCATGAATCCATCGACTAAGCGTTGTCTAACTGAATCCGGTTCCGTAGCAATTGTCTGTCCGCTGCAATGGGAGGAAGACACGAAATGGAATCTGTTTGACAATTCAGTCCCGCGCAACACTTTGTCATACAAAAACCTTAAATAAAAACATAATAAACATTAGACTATTTTCATTGAAATGTATAAATAAATTGTTCAACTAATTAAATAATATATTCATCGGATTACCGGATGTATGAGTGAACATTACTGACGCCTAATTGGTCTTGCGTAAAAATCTCTTTCATGTCTTCTAGTGCAACATGCATGGGGAATTCAATACCAAAGACAGCTTCATCCATATTAATTTCACGGATACAACCTGTCTTCAAATCTGACATATCAACAAGTGTTCCGAGTGTCTGCCGGTATCGAGGCACAAAAGCACCTCTTTTTTCCACGGCCTTCGGAGGACCCTTTTCCTTGGGCGGTACGCTACGAACTTCTTGCGTCACTTGTTGGGACCCTCGAGCAGATACCTAAAAATCATATAACTCAGGTAAATTATAAAATCATGCAGTTTTAGATTCAGATCATATATTAACACTTTAAATGTACCTCTTTTAGTGATGCAACAGACTCGCCCTCCTGCAAAAATCCCTTTACCCTTAATTGCGGGTTTTGTAGGATAGTCTAAAATTATCATGTAAAAAATAGTTAACATAACGGTTCAGAATTGACATTAGAAAACTAAATGGTTCATAATGGTTTTCAACATACCTCATCACCAATGAAAATTAGCTCCGAGGGCTATGCAACAAATGACCCTATTGCATCTCGCAGCAATGTTGTCTCTGAGACCATGTCGGGTACTGGTAGCACCGCATCATGATATAATACAACATCAACTGATACTTTCAAGTGTCCATCCGGGAGCGGTCTATGGTGAAGTAAATCTCCCAAAGTGTTGTGCACTTTTCCCTTGCCAACTAGCCGATAATTCGGTGACGATAAGTATAGTTGGCAAGATGAAATGCCCTAAACCAATAATAAATATAGAGTCATTATCATTAATAAAACAGAACAATTGTAAGAAAAAAGAATCTATAATTACCTCGGGAAATTTTCTTTGACAGTTGATACTAGCTTTATCACTAGTTTCTTTCACCGATGAAGTATTGCACTTTTCTCTCATATACATCTCTTTATCTCTTTGCAATTCAGAGACTTGTGCTTGTAATTCCTGCAATTTTTGCAACACTTCTTCATTGGTAGGATTTCTTCTCCTATAATGCTTATAGAAAGAGGTTGGAGTCACACCATGACTTTTACCCCTCACCCGACCGGGATACTCAGGAACATCTAGTGCTCTACTAAGTACGCTCCTATTATCCTGGTCCTCACTGGTGGATACCGATTGCGATATGGTCTCCTGTAATTCATTTACATTTCAAAAATTATTAGTGGAGATAAAAAATCAATTATATATTAATAAAAATTTGATTTAATTAAAGACACAATGTTATACTTACACATTCATCATAAACTTTTTGAACATCGGGATCAACAACTCGATTCTTGCCCACTCGAGCTTCCTTCCATAACACATGTACTAGAAATGAGGTTTCCTCACTTTTCGTCTCCTCTAACTATGCATTGACACAAATGATAAAATCGTCAATTACAACACATTTAGACAATTAATAAGAACGTAGCATTTCTATTTACTTACAATTTTTTCCTCTAAGCGTGCATATCCCAAACGCCCTTTTTTGTATGGATACGCGGGTTTTGATGCTCTTGCCCTATTTACGGCCTCCTTTTCCAGAAAACTTCATCTCTTTAATTTACAAAGTCAACCCAATCTTCTTCTTTAATGAAGATCTCATATTGTTTTGGACGTCTCAGTGCCTCTTCAAGAAAGTTTCCTTCTTTATCCTTAAGATAGGTGTTTGTTAAAAAAGCTTTCCACCCTCTATATATTTTTCCGGCCAAACCAAGTATGTAGCGTTTAGGCTCATCTGGTATGTTAAAAGACCTTTGCGAAAAAACATACGCATAAAGTGTGTTAGTATAAGTAATTTAAACAAATTATCGTCAAGATAATAACAACAACCATATATGATACCTTAAGCTCATCCTAAATCATATCTTTTTTATCTTCCAACGGTTTGCTTTTCAGATTCCATTTAGATACGGAGATTGGAATATGCAAACGAACAAGTGTACCAATGTAGCTTGTCAACTTTGCAGCATTAGTACCAATTGCTTGGTTATCAGAATTTCATTCTAAATTATATATTAATCCTTCGTCTCTATCTCGAATGATTCCCTTCATAATGGTGATGCCTCGTGCAACTTCTGTTGATGATGTATCAGATGGAGGATTTGTATCTGGAGCATCTCTATCTTGTGAGTTTTCTTGATTACTAGCCATTTGACCTGTATCAAACAAACTAAAGCACATTAGTACACTGTTAATAAGTTAACAATCTACACAAGTCAAATGGAAGTCAAAGTAACCATGTACAAGTAAATCGGAATCAAAATCGGTGAAATCGGAATAAGTGTCAAAAAATAAAGTTGTCGGAATTGAACGAAATTTACATGGCTATGGTAAAAATCCTCACGGACTCAAAAATGAAGTCAGTTTTCCGAAATTCAGACCCTAAGCCAAACTTTTGATTATGGACAGAAGCAAAACCGATAAAAAACAGTCCCTAAATGCAAAGATAAGTGAACGAGCAGCTTCGGAATCGTCAAAATAGTATAGTTACATGTAAAGAAGTCGACAAACGGATACATGGTTCAAAAGTTATGTACAAGACGAAAATATGCACCAAAATCGGATGACAAGTATTGTAACAATCATAATACAAATTGAAAAAAACTATACAAATTGAATATATAACAATTGGTACAAATTTAATAAAGCACATTAGTACTTGTGTCAGAAAAATAAAGTTGTCGGAACTGAATATATATATTATTACCTTTTTCACTAACGTCTCTTTCTTTTCTTGGTAGGAATATGTTCTACGCGTCTCTTAACAACGCGGACGGTTGGATTGATCCAAATACCCTCATTATGATCATTTCTAGTACAAGATTCATTCTCATTTTGATCGTTCCTTGTACAAGATTCAATGCCAACACCAATATCACCTGAAATCTCCAATGTTTTCATCAATTATTTTGTTAGATAAAAGCACTATAAACCATTTCGTACTTGTCGGATCATTGACATAGAACACTTGTTTAGCTTGAGAGGTTAGAATGAAAGGCTCATCTTTGTACCCCACCCTATTGAGATCCACTTGCAAAAATCCTGACTTATCCATTCGTATGTGTAATACAGTGAACTGACTTTTAAAGAAAATGTCGCGGTAAGCAAGAGTCGCCACCGAGTTTTATTTTATCCAATTTAATAGAAAGTCTAAAAGAACAGAAAAAGACCTTTTAAAAAGATTTTGAGTTCGGGGGTAATTTATACAAAGGGAAGGTTTAAGGCACCCTTTGCATCCATGGTTTTCCATGGGCTCTTAATTGCTTAGCTCACTTTATTTTTAAAATGTTTGAATTGTTTGAAAAGTAGCGTGTGAATAGAAATTTGAATAAGAACTTTAGCTTGTAAATAAGCGTAGTCTTTTTGAATTTGATTTTGAAAAGAAGTGGGAAAATATTTTGATTTGAATTTGAATTTGAAATAAGAGCAAGCAATTAAAAAGCAATTACCCTAAGTTTTAAAATTCGTTCTTTTATCTTTTCAGGGCTATCCATACCATAGGAGGGTAGGAAGTCCGTTCATTGGATGTTGAAGGGTCACCGAGAAAGCACCGTTCGCCATAAAACTGTCCCTACCATATAGAGGGTAGGTAGTCTTTAGGGAAGGATAGAATAGTCATTAGGCAACAGGTGAAGATACCTTAGCAATGGGACAATCATCTTAATTTCTGAGGCAGCATCGAGGGACAAAATCTTATGATGATTTCAATGAATTTAGGGAGCACTTGCTTTAGGTATCCTCGGAATCGAGGGACTTGACTATTTTAGAATCGCAATTAAAAGGCAACAGGAAATATAAGAAGGGTTACCTTAAAGGTGTGTGTGTGGCACAATCATGTGATTCAATTCGAATATTTATCTTATAATTAGTGATTCTATGTTCAATTCAGGATTGCACTCCCTAGGGTTACTAACCACATCAAATAATATTAAGGCAAAATAAAAGGCAGAAAAATAAAATCCTACGCTATTACAATAAACACCTGCGGCGAAAGGGGAAATAAAGGCAGAAAATAAGAGGGAACAATAATTAATCAAAATCCTTGAATGCCTTGATCTTCCTCGAACCCTTGATCACTTCTAAAAATTAAAAGGAAAATAAATAAGGGTTAGTGCATTAAAGATCTCGACAGTTGTAATGTATCAAAAATTGTAATAATTTAGGCAAACAAATAAACAGACAAGGAAAAAGGCAAACCCTGAATGGGCCAAAAGTTAACCAGGGTTAATAGAAGAAATAGGTAAAAACCTAGACTAGGGTTAATGGGTAACAACTACCAGTAATGGAATTTTTAGGGTTAAGGGAGAATAGTGATTAGTAGTCATGATGAAAAATAGTTATCTAAAATAAAATCAGGGTTTAAAAACATAAAAATATTTAATTAGCCCAAAATTAAGTTATTACCTTAAAATAATTATTAGCTTAAAAACCTAACTTGATTAATTAATTAAAAGCAGATGTGAAAAACAATTATTGTAAAAGAGATTTTGATGTTATGAGAAAAATCGAGTTTTCGATTAAATAAGTTCGAAGGTCATGAACATATTATTTACCATATAAAAGATATTTTAAATAGTTTAAATAAAACATATTAAAGTAGAAAAGAAATAAATAAATAAATAACAGATTTATGTAATTAAAAAAATTAGAGGAACTTAGCATTCATTCGGTGTGGTAGCTTCCTGATGGTGCATGGTGTGCTGCAGTCTTCGTGTCCATCTGATCTAGATTCGTAGGAGATCCAATGGTGGAGAGCTGGGAGTGCATGGTATTTGTATGTGGTCGCGTGCCTTGGATCCGGAAGGAACAATTGTTAAAAATATATGTCACAGCCCTGGATCGAACACAAGTTTTCAAGGCCATATTCCCTCTTGTTTTGCCAATCAAGTTGCGTTTGTAGTCATAATATTAATGAAAGTTAAACAAGATATATCACAACAAGATTTACATGGGGAATTTAAAAAGAAAAGTGAAGCATGAGCCCCCCTGTATGCGCGCTGGCCAATGAGAACAAGAGAGAGGATCGAGAATTTTTGTCTGCCCAGTGGCGTTTTGACACGGAGACAAAGAGAGGGAGGATTCGGTTGACCCTCCAACAGTGACCGGCCACGCATGCGTCAAGAAAACCCTCATTACTGTTCATCATCTCCCTCACCGTACCTGCGGATTTAGTTGGGATTCTTCATGCGATTTTACCTGCGAAACAACAATATTTTCGTAGGAAACAAACTGCAACCATGGAACTCATGAAAGCACTCAAATCAAATAAAACCAAAGGTCAAGATCGACTTAGAATTACTCCCTGATTACGGATATGGACTCCGCTTGGCCTGAAAATGACGGAAAATCTGGAAACAAAACACTTGAAGTTTCTTGCCCTAGCCATGGTAGATTTTGTTATAGGTCTCAAAGCTTTGTTTCAACGGTTCAGAACCATCTTAAACACTCTCAGGAACATGTTAGTATGATTAGTTCTCATTGAAACTCCATAATAATCAGAAAACGAAAGTGATGCATGGATGAGCATGAAGAACGTAATACCTGCATCCTGAGCATCATGGGACCTGTCTCATGTCGTGTTCTTACCTTCTACTACCTTATAAGTGGAAGAGAATGGTTATTTTGCCCTGAAGCTTCCTTGAATCGGCCACACCTTTTTTTGAGTTTTCTTTAAAAGCTTTGCATTCTTGGAATCCTAGTTCTTGCTCCCCATCTCGTCCCCGCAGGCTTGCCGAATGTCTTATGTATATATATATATATGTGTGTGTATATATATATATATATATATATATATATATATATATATGTGAGTGAATTAGTTTATTTGTGGGCTTGAATATTGGAATATTGGTAAGATGGTAATTTGAGAAGATTTTTCATTAAAACTTTGTAATTTGTATCAACTCTATTCCAAGCATAGTTTACTCCTAATCTTGTCCATTGGAAGAGATTTGATTGATCGCGACTTTACGTGTCTATTAATCTGATGACTGCAAGTGCACAATCGTGTCGTGTAGTTTTAAAAGATATCGAATCCACAGGGACTATGAATCGACCTACCGTTATCTAAGATTACTATGTAAATCTAAGGCTACAAATATTTTGATTGTTTCTAAGGGGAAGTGATTGTGAATTCTAAGAAATATAATAATAGGCGGATATCAGCATGTATTTCGTTTAACTTAGGTGATCCGAAGGTCCATTGGCTAATGTATTAATTCGATTAAAAATCTTTATTAATTCTATTGATTAAAAGTCCTCTTCTCAAACTCTCGCTCTGTTGATTCAGACTACTGTCCTAACTCGTAATGTAATCTCTCGCCATCCCATTAGATTTAGAAAAGCTTTTTGGAAGCAACATAATTAATAAAATGCTTGTTTTATGAAGTTGTTATCTACTTAAATCTCCTAATCTCAAACTCTCGCTCTGTTGATTCGGATCATGCTAATATTCCTAACGTACGCTTTCGCCATCCCGCGCGGGTGTAAAAACATTTTTTGAAAATAAATAAGTTCTAATTAGTCTTAATACGCTTTCGCCATCCTTAAAACTAATGTCCTATGTCTACTATCCAATTAAAGATCTCAAACTTTCGCTCTATTGATTTTAATCTTTGACCGTCTTAACCCCTCAAACTTTCGCTCTATTGGTTTTAAGACTTACTAATTAAATTAGACATACAAACCAAAAACAAGTGATATTTAATAAAACATAATTTAGCCAATTTATTTCGGACCCCACGGTTAACTTTACATACCGATATCTTAATTAATTAGCCAGACATATTAATACGGTTAAACATGCATAAATAAATTCGGTTCATAATATTAGGCATATTAATTGGCATATAATATATCATGCAATAATAATAGTAATTAAAGCGGTAAATGATAAACCTGAATAAAATAAATTTAAATGAATTGAATCTTGAAGTACTCGAACTTCCACCACAGGTTGGCTGGATCGTTCTTCGGAAATTATCGGGCAGGAATTTAAAAACAAAGAATATAAAAATAAATCTAACGTAAGGTTAGATATACGAAAGATTCACAACAATTTCCGGTGTAGAAATTGTTGCGAGAAAAATAAAGCGGTTAAACGAAAGGCAGGAAATTAAATGCTTGAAGAAATAATTCGGCAGCACTTCGTTAGCAGAAATTCGGACCCTTTGAACTGAGGTAGCAGTCTCTATTTATAGCTGAGGGTCTGCAGTTGGAATGCGTGAAAAGAGGGACTTCTTGACTTGGACTTGGAGAAGTGCGTCTCCACTTTTTGGGGAAGGGCCTCTGAACAACTTGAGACGTGCGTCTCAAGTGGAGAGAATTTAGGGGGAGCTGAAGACGGGCGTCTCCTCTTGGGTGACGTGGCAAGAGACGTTGGAGACGGGCGTCTCCACGTGCTGAGATGGGTTCTTCAAATGTGGGCCACGCGCAAATGGGCAAGTCTAGTTCCTTCGTGGGCTGGGCTTGTATCTTGGCATAATTGGGTCCTCTTTGCACCCCTTTCTTACTTCAGCACCCCTTTTTCATCTTTTAGGCACAAATAGTAGTGATTTTAGCTCCATTTCTTTATTTTTCACAAATAGTCTCAATATGAGCGTAAAACATGAAATATCGCAAATACCCGCATAATATCACAATAAAACAATATAATTAAAGGAAAAAGCTAATAATATTTATGGATTTCAAGCTAAATATATGATATAAAATCGTGTTATCATTGATTTGATTGAATATTTTGTGAGGGCAAGGTGTTGTTTTCATGCTGTCAAAATATTGTGAATCAACCGCAACTTAAGTGGAAACATAAAAATCAAGCACATGCAACCAAGACAAGCATTTTTGGACACAAAACACCAATAGGTCGACTCACACACATCATAGGTCGACTCACACACATCATAGGTCGACCTATTGCAAGCCCTTTGTGAAGAAAGTTAGGTGAAGGATGAATGCGTCGACGCATCACCTTCTTAGATCGACGCATTAGGTTTTTGAGGAAGTCACGGGAATGCGCACGCCGACCCTTCAGGTCGACGCATCAAAGTTTGGCTGCTCAAGTGCAAGAATGGAATGCGTCGACGCATTACTTCATTAGGTCGACGCATGGCCTTTAAGGGAATCCACGGGAATGCGCACGCCGACCCTTTAGGTCGACGCAAGCATCACACATGGCTCAATTTTCAGGTGCAAAGCATTCAATAGGTCGACTTATGCAGAGAGCAGGTCGACCTGTCGCTAATAAATTGGGTTTTCTGCTGTTTTCATTTTGGCCTATGCATTGTATGTGGTATAAATACTCAAGTGATCATTCTCAAGCAAAATAACAAGAAACGTGAAATATAGACTCAGCTTCTTCTCATCTTCAACCTTTCGCTTATTGATCGAGAATCACACATAATCATCTTTCTCGATCGAAGTAAGGAACGTGTGTTTATAAGGTTCGATGGTAGAGTTTGTCTTGTTCGAGATTCGACGGTAGACATTCATCTTGTTCGAGTGAAGATTGTTGAGGGTGTTTCTTGTATAAAACCTTAGGGTTTTTCCTTCCTCATTAAAGATTTTGTTCGAAGGTTTTTGACGATCGATTCGCTTTGGTAATCAATTCAGCCGTGCATAAGGGTTTGAGAGATTGAAGATCTACTCAACAAACTTGCTACAACCAGAGGATTGAGAAAGGAACGATCGGGGTCTTGATCGTGAAGATCTTAGACATTGACTTGATTCAACTTGAATCAAGGGGAGGATCAAATTGTATTCAATTTTACTGCATGTGTGTAGTTGGTGATTGGTACTTTCTATCCTTGTTAAACATTTTGCAATCTAATAAAACTTTCCTAATTTCATTTGAAATTAGGGGCAGACGTACTCCTGCGAGGACGATAGAGGAACTGCCTAAACAAATATCGTGTTCCTTATCGCTTTTACTTTATCGCATTTTCACTTGTTTTCGTTTATTTCCATTATTGAACAAAAACTAAGGTTAGGTTAAATATCGATCACCAAGTGTTCGATAAAATTACTCAATCAAATTTTTGTTCATATTTTAGTGAAAACGTTCATTGTGAGTAATATACCATATAGTGTGTAATTGAGACAATCGAGATATCGTTAAAACATAATTCATCACTTGACATTCTCATCCGTTTGGTTTAGTGCACATATCCGGTCCCCGATAACATAATCATCTTAGACGATTAAGTGATTCAGGGAAGTCACGTTTCAAATAGCTAAAATTTTCTTAAGTCGAAAAAGGTGGTTTATTCACCCCCCTCTAGACCAGTCCTATCGTCTAACAAGTGGTATCACGAGCTCCGGTTCATTCTAGTGCTTGATATAACTTTTTAGAAAATGGAGAACGGTCAAAAAGGGGCGTATACTAAAGCGCCTGTTTTCACTGGAGAAAACTATAGTTATTGGAAAGACTGTATGTGCATTCATATCAACTCCGTTGATAGAAAAATTTGGGATGTCATCGTCAATGGTGCTATGGCTATCACCATAACCAACGATGCTGGCATCACAAGACCTAAACCTCAAGCACAATGGGATGAAAAAGATGAAAAGAATTACGGGTATGATTGGAAAGCTAGAAACATGATTATAGCTTCCTTAGGGGTCGATGAGTACTTTCGTGTGTCGCATTGCCAATCGGCTAAGGCAATGTGGGATGCATTACAAGTCGCCCATGAAGGAACTAATGATGTTAAGCTAGCTAGAATCAATACTTTAACGCAAGAGTTTGATCTCTTTCATATGAAGCATGGTGAAACCATTGCGGATATGCAAAAGAGATTTTCTCACATTATAAATCGATTACACACATTGGGACATATTACTCCCAATGCCGTAGCTACTAACAAAGTTTTGAGATGTCTTAGTAGGGAATGGCAACCGAAGGTCACGGCAATCAAAGAAGCCAATGATCTCACTACATTGGATCTCACAGCTCTATTCGGAAAGCTTGAAGAACATGAGCAAGACCTCATGAACCTAAACAAGCACGAAAAGAAAGAAAAGAAAAAAAAGTCAAAGGACATGGAAAAGAAGTCTATCGCTTTAAAGGCTTCAAGCTCTAAGTCATCCACCAAAGATACATGTGATAGTGAGTCTAGTGATGAAGATGAAAGTCCGGATGAAGATATGGGATTATTCGTAAGAAGGTACAACAAATATCTTCGAAAGAATGAAATTAAGCACTCGGACAACAATCTAGTTGATTATAGACGTCAATCAAAGTCTAACAAGCAAGATGAGTACAAGAAGACTAAACCTAGAGGATCTTGTTACAACTGTGGAAAACCCGGTCACTACAAACCGGATTGCCCTTCACTAAAGAAAGATAAGACCAAAAGTAAACCTCAAAAGAAGCAACCAAAAGGAAGAAGAGCCTACATCGCTTGGGAAAGTGATAGTGACTCATCTAGCAAAGAAAGCTCAAGCAATGAAGAGGAAACCGTCAACCTATGTCTCATGGCACATCAAAAGAAGAAAAAGATTGTAAGTCATGATAAATATAATAATGTTGACGCTATATCTTATTTTGAATTAAAGCATGCCTTTGATACCTTGCATCATGAAGCTAAGGAAGCATTTCAACGCTTAGCCTCAAATAAAAGAATTTTTAAATACCTTGAGAAGAAAGTTTCCGATTCCGAAAAGGAATTAGAAACTCTCAAGGAATCTATGATCAAGAGTATCAAAGACACAGGCGTTGTTGACAAAGGTCCTTGGTTTAAGTGGGGAGGATGTGAAACTTGTCACATTTGGCAAAAAGAAGTTAAAACTATCAAAGCCAAATTAGACAAGGCCTCACAACCAAAAATCACATATGCTATTGATCGATCACATTTCAAAAACAGTATGATAAATCCGTATCAACGATACACTTATGTGATAAAAGATCAATCTAGTAAATGTGATGACTACTCAAACTCAAGATGTCTATATTGTTGCAAAAGGGGACATACCATTAAAAAATGTCGCTTTAGGAGATTCTTGGTTCCCAAAGGCATTTTCAAATGGACTCCCAAGAGCAACCTTTGTTTCACTCACACACAAGGACCCAATGAAAATTGGGTACCTATTTCCCTTGTTTAAATTTGTAGGTGGAATGTCTTGAGCCATCCGAAAGAAGATGGTTTCTAGATAGCGGATGCTCAAGACATATGATGGGTGACTTATCTTTATTCTATGACTTTGTGGCTAAGAAGAAAGGATTTGTGACCTATGGTGATAACAACAAGGGAGCAATACTCGGTAAAGGTAGTGTAGGTAATCCCTCTTCTACTACTATCTCTGACGTCCTTCTAGTTGAGGGCCTTAAACACAATCTTATTAGCATCAGTCAATTATGCGACAAAGGATACTCAGTATCATTTTCTAAAGAAAGTTGCATAATTCGAAATGATGACAAGAAAGATGATGTGTTCAAAGTCCTGAGGGTAAATAATGTATACATGCTTGATCTAAATGATGTATCTTTGATTGAAGCAAAATGTCTAGCAACTATGAGTGAAGACTCATGGCTTTGGCATAGACGTTTAGCTCACGTCAACTTTGATTTGCTTAATAAAATCGTCTTAAAAGACTTAGTGTCCGGCCTACCTAAAATAAAGTTTTCCAAAGATCACTTATGTGATGCGTGCCAAATGGGGAAGCAAACGAGGATCTCTTTTAAATCTAAAAACATTGTTTCAACTACAAGACCTCTTGAACTTCTCCATATGGACCTCTTTGGACCATCTAGAATAAAAAGTCTAGGTGGAAACTATTATGGGTATGTCATAGTTGATGACTTTTCTAGATATTGTTGGACGATTTTCTTAGCAAATAAAAGTGACACCTTCTCCGCATTTGAGAAATTTGCCAAGTTAATTCAAAATAAATTAAACACTAACATAGTATCCATCCGAAGTGATCATGGAGGTGAATTTGAAAACCATCTCTTTGAAGAGTTTTGTGGCAATCATGGCATTAATCATAATTTCTCCGCACCACGAACCCTGTAACATCCGTAATTTTCCTTAATTTAATTTAATTGGGATTTAAAATATTTTATTGGAATTATTTGGCATTTCTCTAAAAATTATGGAAAATAATAGAGTTGGGCTGATGTAGTGTTAGTAAAAGGAGGGGTGTTAGTCACAAGGCCTTTTTACTAAATTATATTATTTTTCATAAAAGAAGGAAAAGGAGGAAATTAGAGAAAGAACGTGAAAAGAGCAGAAGAGGAGAATAGAGGAAGAACGTGAAAGTGCAGAAGCAGAGAAAGAGGAAGAGTTCAAGAATTTGGCTAAGGTAAAGGGGGGACTTATCTGATTATCATCTATTATCGGGTTAGGGGTTGATAATACTGAATATATGTAGAATTCGGGTCAATTGAGTCATATGATAGATTTAGGGATTTAGTCAAATTGTATGATGTTTGATCCCTATGTTTGAATCCATGATGTCTGTGTTGTTATAGTCTCAATTGATGCGTAATTGGTGTATTATGAGGTGTATTTCGTGTTGTTTATGCATTCTGTAACACCCCTCTAAATAACCCGCGGCAATTAAACAAATTATTAAATCAGAGTAACATGTAGAGAGGTATCACAATTCAAAATAACAAAATACACGTCACATAAGTCATGCATCATTGGAACACCTGAAAATCATAACTCATTATCCAAACCATGTTCTACGCAGCGGAAAAATACATCATCAAGTCTACATTATTACTAAATGTATCAGACTTCAACCAAAACAGATAAATATAGAGTTACAATCAAAACTACAAACAAACGTTCCCAGTGTTACAACTACCAGAGCATGACACCTGACGCTAACTAAAAACACTGACTCATGAGCTAATCCTCATCGAGTCGATCAGCCGCTATCCTCAATCTGAAAATGACAACATGTAAGGGTGAGTCTCGTCATAATTAACAAATGTTATAAGGTTATAAAGCAATAACACGTCACAGTTGCATCATTCACCCAATTGTTTCATAAACAGACAATCAAAACAAAACAAATAACAACCAACGCATCATCAGCATTTACAACACTGGAATACCTCCAATCATGTCATAAATCATGCATATGAATGAACTGACACTATGCATGTGGTACCAACGTCATCCAATGGGAATAACCCATGACCGATCTATCATCATCCAGATACGGCCCTGCCAGCACAGATTCCACACAATGGGAATCATGCCCTTCACTGATCCAACACATCCCTTATGGATACAGTATCAACAATGCACATGAATGAATGCAACATATATAACATACTTATATCATTATCATCATCATCCTCAATAATCATCATCATCATTCGAGTATGTTCATATATATTAACATCATTCAACCACAATTCTATCATCATCATGTCGAAAACATGCACATATTTGCTACAATCACCATCATCATCAAGAAATAGCAACATATATTATCATCATTCTAAAACCAGTCATATCATCATCACGTAGCTCGTATATTAAGGTTCATTTAACCCAAGACGGCGCATCAAATGAACCAACGATTAGAAAGTTATGCCTCTTTGAACTTTCTTAAAATATCACAAAACATCAACAGCACGCGGCGCCATCACACATTCGCGGCGCGGAACGAATCGAAACAACGCCTTCGCGGCGCGGCCACATGTTCGCGGCGCGGAACGAATCGGAACAACGCCTTCGCGGCGCGTACTGAACGCAACAAAACTTCCTGACCTTTTGCCTTCCGGTTCGCGGCGCCTCCCCTCTGTACGCGGCGCGAACCGCGATTCTGAAAACCCCAATCTGCAGAAAAGACAGCATTCCATGTATCCCAAAACACCCCAACACATACCAGTGCGAACATGAAGAAATAGAATGCACAAACAACACAGATTACAACTCGTAATGCACCAATTATACATCAAATGAGACTATAACAACACATACATCATAGATTCAAACACAGGGGTCAATATCATACCATTGACACAATCCCTAAACCTATCATATGACTCAATTGATCCGAATTCTACATCTATTCAGCATCATCAACCCCTAACCCGATAATAGATGATAACTAAGACAAGTCCCCCCTTACCTTAGAAAATTCTGGATTCTTGGTCTCTCCCTCTACCGTTCTCCTTCACGTTCCTCGTTCTTCAGACTTCTTTCTTTCACGCCCTTTCTTGGTTCCCAAATCCAATGTTTATGAAATAATAAAATTAGAAAAAGGTTTTAGAGAATCACCCCCCCTTCTTCCTCTATTTCCACATATGGCCCAAAAGCCAAACCTCATTTATTCATTATTTCCACAATTTCTTTAATAATTCTAATTATTAATTCAATAATAAAATTAAATTAATATTAAAATTATACGGGCGTTACAACTCTCCCCCACTAAAAGAGTTTTCGTCCTCGAAAACATACCTCAAGCAAAGAGCTCCGGATAGGAATCTTTCATCTGGCTCTCTAGCTCCCAGGTAACATTCCCTTCAGCTGGTCCTCCCCAAGCTACTCTGACTAAAGCTATTTCCTTGCCACGCAATTGCTTCAGTCTTCTATCTTCAATCCTCACAGGCAATGTTTCAACCGTTAAGTTGTCTTTTACCTGTACATCGTCTACTTGGATCACATGGGACGGATCTGAAATGTACTTCCTCAATTGAGACACATGAAACACGTCGTGCAAGTTTGCAAGCATCGGCGGCAAAGCGACACGATATGCCAATTCTCCCACCTTTTCAGAAATTTGGAACGGTCCAATAAAACGCGGAGTCAACTTCCTTGACTTCAATGCCCGACCAATTCCTGTCATAGGAGTAACTCTCATAAACACATGATCTCCCTCTTGAAACTCAAGTGTCTTCCTTCTTTTATCATAGTAACTCTTCTGACGACTCTGAGAAGCTCTCATCTTCTCCTGAATCATCTTAATCTTCTCCGTAGTCTGTTGTACAATTTCTGGCCCAATCACAACACTCTCACCAGATTCATACCAACACAACGGCGTCCTACATCTCCTACCATACAAAGCCTCAAACAGAGCCATACCAATACTCGAATGATAACTATTGTTGTAAGTAAACTCGATCAAAGGCAGATAGCTATCCCAAGTACCTCCTTTTTCCAGCACACAAGCACGTAACAAATCTTCTAACGACTGTATTGTCCTCTCCGTCTGTCCATCCGTCTGCGGATGATAAGCAGAACTCAACCTCAGTTTAGTACCTAAAGCCTTCTGCAAACCTTCCCAGAACTTAGACGTAAACCTCGGATCTCTGTCTGACACGATACTTGAAGGAATACCATGAAGACTAACTATCTTCTCGATATACAACTGAGCTAGCTTCTCCATCGGATAATCCATCCTCACCGGTATAAAATGTGCAGATTTTGTCAACCTGTCTACCACGACCCAGATAGCTTCACAATTCTTGCCAGTCCTCGGCAAACCCGACACAAAATCCATTGATATGCTATCCCACTTCCACTCAGGGATAAACATCGGTTGCATAAACCCAGACGGTTTCTGATGCTCAATCTTTGACTTCTGGCAAATTAAACAAGAGTACACAAACTCGGCAATTTCTTTCTTCATTCTCGGCCACCAAAACAACTTTTTCAAATCATGATACATCTTGGTAGCACCAGGATGAATACTCAACCCACTACGGTGTCCTCCTTCTAAAATACGTTTCCGGAGTTCAACAATATCAGGGACACACACTCGATCACCAAACCTCAGTATACCATTTTCATCAATTCTAAATTCACCACCCTTGCCTTGATTAATCAAAGTCAACTTATCTATTAACTCAACATCATCTTTCTGACCCTCTCTGATCTCTTCAAGAATGCCACTAGTCAACTTCAACATACCCAATTTGACACTAGTAGGAGTACCTTCACATACCAAACTCAAGTCTCTGAATTGTTCAATCAAATCCAATTCCTTCACCATTAGCATAGACATATGCAAGGTTTTCCTACTCAATGAATCAGCAACAACGTTTGCCTTACCCGGATGGTAATTCAAACCAAAATCATAATCTTTCAGGAATTCTAACCATCTTCTCTGCCTCATATTCAACTCTTTCTAGTCAAAGAGATACTTCAGGCTCTTATGATCACTGAATACCTCAAATCTCGAACCATACAAATAGTGTCGCCACAACTTCAAAACGAACACTACAGCTGCCAACTCCAAATCATGAGTCGGATAATTCCTCTCATGTACTTTAAGTTGTCTCGACGCATAAGCAACTACTTGCTGATTTTGCATTAACACACCACCTAAACCCATTAGTGACGCATCACAGTAAATCACAAATGATTCTGTCGGATTCGGCAAAATCAAGATAGGAGCACTAGTCAACCTTCTCTTCAGCTCTTGGAATCCCTCTTCACACTTTGCATCCCAAATAAAAGCTTGTCCCTTCCTGGTTAGTTTAGTTAACGGCAACGCTAACTTTGCAAATCCTTCAATAAACTTCCTGTAATAACCTGCAAGGCCAAGAAAACTACGAATCTCTGATACTGACTTCGGAGCTTCCCACTGAGACACGGCTTCTATCTTTGTAGGATCAACAGCAATACCATTCTTAGAAATCACATGTCCAAGAAAACTAACTTCTTCTAACCAGAATTCACACTTCGACAGTTTGGCATAAAGTTGCTTCTCCTTCAACAGTTCTAACACAGTTCTGAGGTGTTCGGCATGTTCTTCCTCATTCTTAGAATATATCAGGATATCGTCGATAAATACCACCACAAACTTGTCGAGATAAGGATGAAATATTCTGTTCATATACTCCATAAAAACACCAGGTGCATTAGTAACTCCAAACGGCATTACCGAATACTCGTAATGTCCATACCTTGTTCTAAAAGCAGTCTTCTGAATGTCATCATCTTTCACACGTATCTGGTGATACCCAGACCTCAAATCAATTTTACTAAATACCCGTGCTCCAACCAACTGATCCATCAAATCATCAATCCTCGGCAATGGATACCGATTCTTGATAGTAACCTTGTTCAATTGTCTGTAATCTACGCACAGCCTCATCGAACCTTCTTTCTTCTTTACTAGTAACACAGGCGCACCCCACGGAGAAACACTAGGACGAATAAATTTCTTCTCCAGCAATTCTTCTAACTGCTTCTTCAGTTCGGCTAGCTCAGACGGCGACATACGGTACGGTGCCATCGACACTGGACTGGTTCCCGGAATCAAATCAATAGAAAACTCCACTTCTCTTTCCGGTGGTAATTCATTTACATCTTCAGGAAAAACTTCTGGAAATTCACACACCACAGGTAATTCGCTACTAGCCACCTTTTCTTTCACATTCATCATTGCGAACAACATAAATACTGTTGCACCATCTCCGATAGCCTCATTCACCTGCCTAGCTGTCATCTCCAGATTATCAGCACAACCCTCTTCAGGAAAAATTACCGTCTTCTCAAAACAGTTGATATGAACACGGTTGAACTCCAACCAGTTCATTCCCAGGATTACATCAAGTTCTTTCAACGGAAGGCACACTAAGTCCATTCCGAATTCTCTACCAAAAATGTCAACCGGACAATTCAAGCATGCAGACGAAGTAGTTACTGAACCCGACGCAGGAGTGTCAATAATCATACTTCCATTTATGTCAGATATCTCAAGATTTAACCTCGTAGCACAGTCCAAAGAAATAAAAGAATGAGTTGCTCCAGTATCAATAATCGCAACTAAAGGTGTGCCATGAATGAAACACGTACCTTTAATCAATCTGTCCTCTGGAGTAGTCTCTGACCCGGTCAAAGCTAAAACTTTTCCTCCCGATTGGTTCTTCTTTGGCTTAGGACAATTAGGACTGATGTGACCCTCTTCACCACAGTTGTAACAAGTCACAACTCTCTTCTTACAATCAGCCGCGACATGACCCACTTCCTCACACTTGAAGCACTTCTTCTGGTTCAGCTTACACTCATTCCTACGATGTCCCATCTCACCACAATTGTAGCATCTGATACGAGCACTGGAATCTCCCCCACTGGGTTTCTTCCAATCAACAGGTTTACCTCTACCATATGGTTTACCTCTGTCCATAGGCTTCTTCCCCTTTCTGTCAACCAACTCGCGAGAGTGAGATGACTTCAGCTTGATGCTATCTTCCTCAAAAATCCTGCTACAATCCACCAGATCAACAAATCTCCGGATCCTTTGGTACCTGATACCCTGTTTGATCTCATCACGAAGGCCATTCTCAAACTTGACACATTTCGAGAATTCACTGGCTTCGTCGTTGTTGTAGTGCACATAGTACTTTGCCAGTTCCACAAACTTGCCAGCATACTCTGGTACAGTCATGTTACCTTGAACCAACTCCAAAAATTCCACTTCTTTTCTGCCCCTGACATCCTCAGGAAAATACCTCCTCAGAAACTCCCTTTTGAATATAGCCCAAGTAACCGCTGTACCGCCGGCATCCAGTTCAGCTTTGGTAGTCAACCACCAGTCATCAGCCTCCTCAGACAACATGTGGGTACCAAACCTCACCTTGAGATTCTCAGCACAATCTATGACTCGGAAAATCCTCTCGATCTCTTTGAGCCATTTCTGGGCACCCTCAGGATCGTGCGTGCCTTTGAACAATGGAGGATTGTTCCTCTGAAAATTCCCCACTTGCCTATCAGCACCAATCCCTGTTCCTACAGTCCCTCCTCCAAGCACACCAGCAATCATGCCCAGAGCCTCAGCAAGAGCATCATCGTTTCGTCCTCCTCTTCCAGCCATTTGTTCTGCTTAAATACAACAATCCAGTCAGAACAAGTATCGACAAATAACTCGTATTAGTCGTATACACAGGAAAACTGACACTGACACTGAGACTCTGGTCACAACGACCGACTATGCTCTGATACCACTATTGTAACACCCCTCTAAATAACCCGCGGCAATTAAACAAATTATTAAATCAGAGTAACATGTAGAGAGGTATCACAATTCAAAATAACAAAATACACGTCACATAAGTCATGCATCATTGGAACACCTGAAAATCATAACTCATTATCCAAACCATGTTCTACGCAGCGGAAAAATACATCATCAAGTCTACATTATTACTAAATGTATCAGACTTCAACCAAAACAGATAAATATAGAGTTACAATCAAAACTACAAACAAACGTTCCCAGTGTTACAACTACCAGAGCATGACACCTGACGCTAACTAAAAACACTGACTCATGAGCTAATCCTCATCGAGTCGATCAGCCGCTATCCTCAATCTAAAAATGACAACATGTAAGGGTGAGTCTCGTCATAATTAACAAATGTTATAAGGTTATAAAGCAATAACACGTCACAGTTGCATCATTCACCCAATTGTTTCATAAACAGACAATCAAAACAAAACAAATAACAACCAACGCATCATCAGCATTTACAACACTGGAATACCTCCAATCATGTCATAAATCATGCATATGAATGAACTGACACTATGCATGTGGTACCAACGTCATCCAATGGGAATAACCCATGACCGATCTATCATCATCCAGATACGGCCCTGCCAGCACAGATTCCACACAATGGGAATCATGCCCTTCACTGATCCAACACATCCCTTATGGATACAGTATCAACAATGCACATGAATGAATGCAACATATATAACATACTTATATCATTATCATCATCATCCTCAATAATCATCATCCTCAATAATCATCATCATCATTCGAGTATGTTCATATATATTAACATCATTCAACCACAATTCTATCATCATCATGTCGAAAACATGCACATATTTGCTACAATCACCATCATCATCAAGAAATAGCAACATATATTATCATCATTCTAAAACCAGTCATATCATCATCACGTAGCTCGTATATTAAGGTTCATTTAACCCAAGACGGCGCATCAAATGAACCAACGATTAGAAAGTTATGCCTCTTTGAACTTTCTTAAAATATCACAAAACATCAACAGCACGCGGCGCCATCACACATTCGCGGCGCGGAACGAATCGAAACAACGCCTTCGCGGCGCGGCCACATGTTCGCGGCGCGGAACGAATCGGAACAACGCCTTCGCGGCGCGGTCACCTGTTCGCGGCGCGTACTGAACGTAACAAAACTTCCTGACCTTTTGCCTTCCGGTTCGCGGCGCCTCCCCTCTGTACGCGGCGCGAACCGCGATTCTGAAAACCCCAATCTGCAGAAAAGACAGCATTCCATGTATCCCAAAACACCCCAACACATACCAGTGCGAACATGAAGAAATAGAATGCACAAACAACACAGATTACAACTCGTAATGCACCAATTATACATCAAATGAGACTATAACAACACATACATCATAGATTCAAACACAGGGGTCAATATCATACCATTGACACAATCCCTAAACCTATCATATGACTCAATTGATCCGAATTCTACATCTATTCAGCATCATCAACCCCTAACCCGATAATAGATGATAACTAAGACAAGTCCCCCCTTACCTTAGAAAATTCTGGATTCTTGGTCTCTCCCTCTACCGTTCTCCTTCACGTTCCTCGTTCTTCAGACTTCTTTCTTTCACGCCCTTTCTTGGTTCCCAAATCCAATGTTTATGAAATAATAAAATTAGAAAAAGGTTTTAGAGAATCACCCCCCCTTCTTCCTCTATTTCCACATATGGCCCAAAAGCCAAACCTCATTTATTCATTATTTCCACAATTTCTTTAATAATTCTAATTATTAATTCAATAATAAAATTAAATTAATATTAAAATTATACGGGCGTTACACATTCCATTTCCCTAGGTCCGCACTGGTATGAATTGGGTGAGTTTGGAATGTGTAGAATGCTGTTTTCTGCAGGTTGGGGTTTCTGAAATCACCAGTTCGCGCCGCGTGCATAGGGTTGGCGCCGCGAACAGGTGGGCAGAATGCCAGGATGTGGTGATACGCACAGGTCGCGCCGCGTACCCGTGTTGGCGCCGCGAAGGCGTAACTTTTTCTCGTTTCGCGCCGCGTGCAGATGTTTGCGCCGCGAATAGCTTGGCAGAGAGCCAAGGATTTTTGGGACGCTCAGTTCGCGCCGCGAACCAAGCTGGCGCCGCGTGCTGTTGATGTTTGGGACATTTTAAAAAGTTTAGCTATACATAACTTTTTAACTGTTGGTCCGTTTGATGTGCCGTTTCGAGCTAAACGAACCTTATAGAATAATTTATATGATGATGAATGATTGGTTTTAGAATTATGAAAATACATGTATGCTATTTCTTATTGATGATGATGATTGGTGCAAGTACGTGTATGCTTTATATATGATGATGATGGAATTTTGATTGAATGATGTTAATATATATGAACATACTTGAATGATGATGATGATGTTGATGATGATGAAGATGATGGTATAAGTATGTTGTATATGTTGCATTCATTCATGTTCATTGATGATACTGTATCCATAAGGGTGTGTTGGATCAGTGAAGGGCATGATTCCCATTGTGTGGAATCTGTGCTGGCAGGGCCGTATCTTGATGATGTTGGATCGGTCATGGGTTATTCCCATTTAATGATGTTGGTACCACATGCATAGTGTCAGTTCATACATATGCATAAATTATAACATGATTGGAGGTATTCCAGTGTTGTAAATGTTGATGATGTGTTGATTGTTGTTGACTTGTTTGATTGTCTGTTTATGAAACAATTGGGTGAATGATACAACTGTGATGTGTTATTGCTTTATAACCTTATAACATTTGTTAATTATGATGAGAATCACCCTTACATGTTGTCATTTTCAGATTGAGGATAGCGGCTGTTCGACTCGGTGAGGATTAGCTCATGAGTCAGTGTCTTAGTTAGCGTCAGGTGTCATGCTCTGGTAGTTGTAACACTGGGGACGCGATTGTTTAGAGTTTATGATTATGACTCTAGTTATGTTTTGATGTTTTGAAGGATAAGTTTTAAAGATGTTAAACTTAGTCCGTTTGATTTAAGTTCCGCTGTGTTAACATGAAACGTTTTAATTTATGATGATTACCTCAGTGAATGCATGACATGACTGAATGATGTTTATTTATTATGAATTGTGGCACCCTTATTTCATGTACTCTGAATATTTGTTTAAATTGCCGCGGGGTTATTAAGGGGTGTTACAATAGTGGTATCAGAGCATAGTCGGTCGTTATGACCAGAGTCTTAGTGTTAGTTTTGTTTTCCTGTGTATACGACTTGTAAGAGTAAACTTTCGATACTTCTGTTCTGATTAAATGGGTTGTGATTTAAGCAGAACAATGGCTGGAAGAGGAGGAAGAAACGACGATGCTATCGCTGAGGCTCTGGGCATGATTGCTGGTGTGCTGGGAGGAAATGCCAATGGAGCTGCGATTGGTGCTGACAGACAGCTGAATAGTTTTCAGAGGAACAATCCTCCATTGTTCAAGGGCACGCATGATCCTGAAGGTGCTCAGAAGTGGCTTAAGGAGATCGAGAGAATCTTCAGAGTCATCGATTGTGCTGAGGATCTGAAGGTGAGATATGGTACTCACATGTTGTCTGAAGAAGCTGACGATTGGTGGATGGCCACCAGGACTGAACTGGAAACTAATGGTGTGGCTATTTCTTGGGCTGTGTTCAAGAGGGAATTTTTGAGAAGGTACTTTCCTGAAGACGTAAGAGGTCGAAAGGAAATTGAATTTCTGGAACTAGTTCAAGGAAGCATGACAGTACCAGAGTATGCTTCGAAGTTCGTTGAGTTGGCGAAGTACTACGTTCACTACAACAACGATGAAGCTAGTGAATTCTCGAAATGCATCAAGTTCGAGAACGGTCTCCGTGATGAGATTAAGCAGGGTATCAGATATCAGAGAATCCGGAGATTTGTAGACTTGGTGGACTGTAGTAGGATCTTCGAGGAAGATAATCTCAAGCTGAAGTCATCTCACTCTCGCGAGTTAGTTGACAGAAAAGGGAAGAAGCCTATGGATAAGGGTAAGCCATATGGTAGAGGTAATCCAAAGACTGATGGTTGGAAGAAACCTAGTGGGGGAGACTCCAGTGCTTTTGTCAGGTGCTATAACTGTGGTGAGGTCGGGCACCGTAGGAATGAGTGCAAGCTGAATCAGAAGAAGTGCTTCAAGTGTGAAGAAGTGGGTCATGTTGCCGCTGATTGTAAGAAGAAGATTGTGACTTGTTACAATTATGGTGAAGAGGGTCACATTAGCCCACAGTGTCCTAAACCGAAGAAGAACCAAGCTGGAGGAAAGGTCTTTGCTTTGTCTGGATCAGAGACCACTCCGGAGGATAGACTAATTAAAGGTACGTGTTTTATTCGTGGCACACCTTTAGTTGCGATTATTGATACTGGAGCAACTCATTCTTTTATTTCTTTGGATTGTGCTAAGAGGTTGAATTTGGAAATATCTGAAATAAATAGAAGTATGGTTATTGATACTCCAGTGTCGGGTTCAGTAACTACTTCGTCTGCATGCTTGAATTGTCCGGTTGACATTTTTGGTAGAGAATTCGGGATGGACTTAGTGTGCCTTCCGTTGAAACAACTCGATGTAATCCTGGGGATGAACTGGTTAGAATTTAACCGTGTTCACATCAACTGTTTTTCGAAGACAGTAATCTTTCCTGAAGAAGTTCATTCTGATGATCTGGAGATGACGGCTAGACAAGTGGATGAAGCTATCAAGGATGGTGCAACAGTGTTTATGTTATTTTCATTGACAAATTCGAAGGAAAGAGTAATAAGTAGCGAACTACCAATGGTATGTGAGTTTCCAGAAGTTTTTCCGGAAGAAGTGAAT